>NC_139572.1:2157369-2242369 GCF_965112155.1 Podarcis liolepis
TTTCTTTCTTTCTTTCTTTCTTTCTTTCTTTCTTTCGCTCTTTTTTTCTCCCTCCCTCCCTCCCTCCCTCCCTTTCTTTCTCTCTCTCCCTCTCTCTCCCACCTCCGCCTTTCCTATTTCCAAACCCTCTAAAAATAAACCTGGCATCTTCTCTCAAAAAGAACCCAGGTGTCCTGGCGCTCTGCCAGAGACCTCCGGCTTCCAATGGATGCAAAGCCCCTGCCAGCATCCCAGAAGGGACCCAGGCGTCCGGGCCAGGCTCTCAGCACGGGGGATTCCCAGCCCACCAGTCACTCCGCTCCCAATTCTTTCGGGACGCTTGGGCCGGGCGCGCGCGCTCTGCTCATGTTCTTGTCTGTGAGCCGCCTTGAACTGAATCAATAATAAGAATAGGCCCCGTCTCCCAGCAACCAGCAGGACCAATGGTTAGAGGCGGCAGTGAGTTCGGAGCCCGGGAGGGACACCCCCTTGGCTGCTCCTTTTATGGACAAAATCCTTTCTCTACTGCTAAAAGTAGAGCTTCCTAGTTCAGGGCAGTCTACCACTGAACAGGCAGGCTCTTGGGGAAAGAAGTGACCCCCCTCTGGGGGTTAGAACCATAAGATTGTGAGTCGGAGTCATCTAGTCCAACCCCCCAGCAATGCGGGTTCCTAGATGCCTGTGGCAAAGTAGTGATGTATGGAAGTGAGAGCTGGACCATAAGGAAGGCTGAGGGCCGAAGAATGGATGCTTTTGAATTCTGGTGCTGGAGGAGACTCTTGAGAGTCCCATGGACTGCAAGAAGATCCAACCTCTCCATTCGGAAGGAAATCAGCCCTGAGTGCTCACTGGAAGGACAGATCCTGAAGCTGAGGCTCCAAGACTTTGGCCACCTCAGGAGAAGAGAAGACTCCCTGGAAAAGACCCTGATGCTGGGAAAGATGGAGGGCACAAGGAGAAGGGGACGACAGAGGACGAGATGGTGGGACAGTGTTCTCGAAGCTACCAGCATGAGTTTGACCAAACTGCGGGAGGCAGTGGAAGACAGGAGGGCCTGGCATGCTCTGGTCCAGGGAGTCACGAAGAGGCGGACACGGCTAAACGACTACACAACAACAACAACAAAGTCCAACCCCCCCGCAATGCGGGTTCCTTGAAGTCTGTGGCTGTCCTCTGTCGGAGACAGGACGCTGGGGCATAGATGGATGCTTGTCCCATGTGATATCAGGGCAGATTGGAGCAAGCACTATCTGCGAAGATCGCAGTTGAACCCTGACAAGACAGAAGTACTGTTTTTGGGGGACAAGGGGTGGGCAGGTGTGGTCCTGAATGGGGTCACTGTGCCCCTGAAGGACCAGGTGTGCAGCCTGGGGTCATTTTGGACTCACAGCCGTCCATGGAGGTGCAGGTCAGTTTTGTGTCCAGGGCAGCTCCATCTGGTACGCAGGATGAGACCCTTCCTGCCCGCAAACTGTCTGGCCAGAGTGGTGCATGCTCTGGTTATCTCCCGCTTGGACTACTGCCATGCGCTCTACGTGGGGCTCCCTTTGAAGGTGACCAGAAACTGCAACTAATCCAGAATGCGGCAGCCAGACTGGGTACTGGGAGCGGCCGCCGAGACCACATAACACCTTGAAAGACCTACACTGGTTCCCCGTATGTTTCTGAGCACAATTCAAAGTGTTGGTGCTGACCTTGAAAGCCCTAAATGGGCCAGTAGACCTGAAGGAGCATCTCCACCTCCATCTTCCAGCCCGGACACCTGGGTCCATCTCCGAGGGCCTTCTGGCGGTTCCCTCCCTGCGAGAAGCGAGGTTACAGGGAACCAGGCAGAGGGCCTTCTCGGTGGTGGCGCCCGCCCTGTGGAATGCCCTCCCATCAGATGTCAAGGAAATAAGCAACTATCTGGCTTTTAGAAGACACCTGAAAGCAGCCCTGTCTAGGGAAGCTTTTCATATTTAATGAATTACAGTGGTACCTTGGGTTAAGAACATAAATACAGTGGTATTGCTGAGCCCTGTTCTACTGCATAGGTTTGGCACTTTGGGTTAAACCACAGAGCCTAGGACTTGCCGATCAGAAGGTCGGCGGTTCAAATCCCTGCGACAGGGTGAGCTCCCGTTGCTCAGTCCCTGCTCCTGCCAACCTAGCAGTTCGAAAACACGAAGTGCAAGTAGATAAATATGTACCGCTCTGGCGGGAAGGTAAAAGGCGTTTCCGTGCGCTGCTCTGGTTCGCCAGAAGCGGCTTAGTCCTGCTGGCCACACGACCCGGAAGCTGTACGCCGGCTCCCTTGGCCAGTAAAGCGAGATGAGCGCCACAACCCCAGAGTCTGCCACGACTGGACCTAATGGTCAGGGGTCCCTTTACCTTTACCTTTAATCGTCAGCCGCGAAGGCTTATTGGACTAAAAGTAAACCGGCATCCAGCCGGATACATCTGCGAAATACCAAAAGCAACTTCTTCTGTCTTCCTGTGTTGTTGCTGCCTGCAGCAAGCAGTATTTAGTGCTAGACTGTTCCTGGATGAGGAGGGTCTATGGATCATCCTCAGGAGTAGGCAAAACCCTTTATGGAGGGCCAAAAGTTAAATCGAGATGCCACCCACTCCCTCGTCACCTGAGACGTTACATAAAGCGATCGCAATCTCGGGTTTTGTATCGGGGTGAGGCTGTTTTCATCGGCACGCAGCTAATTATAGGGAAGGGGAGGGAAATATTCTCATTAAATTCTGACTGATGACAGGCTAGAGAGGGATCACTTTGCACGGCAAAGCGCAGGAGCGAGGTGAGCCGAAAAGGGGACATTTATGCTCCTGCAATCGCAATAAAAATAAATTTCTTCGTCTCCCTTTTGGAGACGCGTTGAAGGCATGCCGTTTTGAACTCATCCAAAATGGTTCAAGTACAGCCGAGGGCTTCTTTCGCCACCTCCCGCCTTGCTTAAATCTCTGCCTCTCTTGTGCCCGTCTGAGAAATGGGCGCCGGAGCAATGCTGGGAAATTTATCCTCCTGCAATCTCAATAAAAATAAAATTCCCCGTCTCCGTTTTGGAGACACGTTGAAGGCATGCCATTTGGAAGATATCCAGAATGATTCAAGGGCCTCTTTCGCCGCCTTCCCCCTTGCTTAAATCTCTGCCTCTCTTGTGCCCATCTGTGAAATGGGCGCAGGAGCAAGGATGGGTGGATCAGCCGCGAGGGTGACGGTGTCTGAGGAGGAAGTGTCGGCCCAAGGCTGGGGTTGGGGACTTGTGAAGCAACATAATTAATCAGGGAATTTCTCGCTCCTTCCCAGCTGCCTGTCGGAAGTCTCCGGAAAGCCAAGGAAAAGCAAGCGAAGGATGTCGGAGCAAAAAAAGTCCCAGAGTTTGGAGGAGACGGTTGGTGAGGCAGCCAGGAATGGACACAACCCGCCCCTTTCGCGGTGAGTTTTGGCAAAAAGAGAGGCTCCGAACCGCTTGTGTGTTTGACCTACTTAAGGGCAGATGACACCCAGCTCTACCTCTCCTTTAAATCAGAACCAGTGAAGGTCCTGTGTGAGTGTCTGGAGGCGGTTGGAGGATGGATGGCGGCTAAGAGATTGAGGTTGAATCCTGACAAGGCAGAAGGACTGTTTTTGGGGGGATGGGGGCGGGTGGGTGTGGAGGACGCCCTGGTCCTGAATGGGGTCACTGTGCCCCTGAAGGACCAGGTGCGCAGCCTGGGAGTCATTTTGGACTCACCGCTGTCCATGGAGGCGCAGGTCAGTTCTGTGTCCAGGGCAGCTCTATCTGGTACGCAGGATGAGACCCTTCCTGCCCGTGGACTGTCTGGCCAGAGTGGTGCATGCTCTGGTTATCTCCCGCTTGGACTACTGCCATGCGTTCTCCGTGGGGCTACCTTTGAAGGTGACCCAGAAACTGCAATTAATCCAGAATGCGGCAGCTGGACTGGTGACTGGGAGTGGCCGCCGGGACCACAGTCCTGAGAGATCTGCATTGGCTCCCAGGACGTTTCCGAGCACAATTCAAAGTGTTGGTGCTGACCTTTGAAGCCCTAAACGGCCTCCGTCCAGTATACCTGAAGGAGCGTCTCCACCCCCATCGTTCTGCCCGGACACTGAGGTCCAGCTCCGAGGGCCTTCTGGCGGTTCCCTCATTGCGAGAAGTGAGGTCACAGGGAACTAGACAGAGGGCCTTCTCGGTGGTGGCTTCGGGTCTGATGGATTTCAACTTTAGGTCTGATGGATTTTGACAGGGGGCTGATTTATAAATCCGGGCACTGTGCCTGGGAGACGGTGACGTCTGGTAACCTTTTAGCAAGTTTAGCTGGTGTTAGATACCATCTGTACATCATTTTCATAACATTTTCTTCAATTGCACTGAATGCAATAAAATCAATGCCTTCCTTCCGCAACCTTTCCCAGGATTCTAACTGAAAACTCCAAAATCTTTAGCCCATTGTAGAAAACCCCTTTGACCTCCTCATCCTTAGTGTGCCAACAGAAATTTACACATTTTCGACAATTTTTCCTCTTATCGTTCAATATATAAGAGCATCTCTGTTTCTCTCGTTCCTTTCAGATCGAAGACCTACGATCCGTCTTACTCCAAAGAGGCCGAGAAAGAAACTTTGGCCTCTGCACAGCACAGGAATTCTGACTCCAATGTAAGCTTGGCCGGCAGAGAGAGCCTTTTCCAACTGCTCTGATTTGTAATTATTAACTAACTTGTATAATCGTAGAGTTTGAAGGGCCCCTCAGTGGTCATGCAATCCAACCCCCTTGCAGTGCGGGGATGAATAATAGACTTTCTATCCTGCCCTGCTTCTACAGAACAGCTGACACATCTACCATTTCAAACTGTAGCCGTATTAGACTTTACCGATGGTAGGGTGAGCGTTGCTCCCAGAACAGGGAGGAAGGAGTCAAATGACACTGAGGTTTGGTTCAGAGAAAGAGTTTATTCTGCTCTCCGGATAGCAGAAGGCACTTGCGTGGTCAGTTCACAGCAAGTCCAAAGAAATGAGAGATTTGATGCAGTATATATATCCTCCAGGCACCCTCTCCCCCCTTCCCCAGGAGTGCAGACACGTCAGCTTATACACGTAAGTTGACATCACAGGTGTTCCTGCTCGTGTACTCTTAACCATAAAAGAGTGTTCCTGTACAGCGGTGCCTCGCAAGACGAAATTAATTTGTTCTGCAAGTTTTTTCTTCTTGCGAGTTTTTCGTCTTGCGAAGCACGGTTTCCCATAGGAATGCATTGAAAATCAATCAATGCGTTCCTATCGAGACCGTCTGGGGACAGAGGGGAAGCGCCGCTCTGTCCCCTCTTTTGAAGCAAGGGGTGGAGGGGAGAAGATCACTTCTCCCCCTTGCTGCCCCTTCGTTCAAAAGGGGTCCGGGGAGAGAGGGGAAAGCGCTGCACCTTCCCCTCTGTCCCCGGAGCTTGCGGGGCTGGCAACGGGGAGAAGCGATCTTCTCCGCGCCGCCCCTTGCTTCAAAAGAGGTCCAGGGACAGCGGGGAAGACGCGCTGCGCTTCCCGCTGTCCCCGGAGCTTGCGGGGCAAGCTTCATTTTGCGAAGCAAGCCCATAGGGAAATTCATCTTGCGAAGCAACTCGGAAACGAAAAAACCTTTCGTTTTGCGAGTTTTTCACCTCGCAAGGCGTTCGTCTTGCGGGGCACCACTGTATTCCTTATCTTGGGGTAAGAGGGTCACCAACTCTAAGAGTACTCCTGGTGCCGTTCCCGGGGGGCTGACAAGGTCTGTGCATCAGAGTGTGGTCAGGAAGTAAGATAAGACCCAGACATGCCATCCCTGCTCCACTCGGAACTGGCAAGGCCATCCATTGCCGTCACGGACTGATAAAGGAGAGGGCTTTGAGCACTTGTTTATACAGCTGGGCTTCTGTTTATACATTGGCTCAAGAGCTCAAGTTAATGCATTTTAGAAACGCTCTCTTGGAGAAGGAAAAATGCAGATTTTGGGGCTCGTTTCAGACTGACTGCACAGAAACCCATTCCTTCCCCCTTCAAAACCTGAAAGTTCATAGCGATTGAGACGGGTGGGGAGCGTTCCGCAACCGGGGAGCCACCACCAAAAAGGCCATAAGTCCCTGCCATAGTTAGGGAAGAAGGGAGGGAAGAAAAAAGAGAAAATGAACGAGAAAAAGACTTCCGGTTCTCTGTCTGTTAAATATAGTATTCACACCTTAACATCCATCTGTTCTGTTTTCTATAAGCCAGTAATTTCCCCCACCCCAATCTTCAAATCCATCTGTTACGAGTTCATTTTCTCTTTCGCGCTAAAAGTCTGCCAGAAGTTTCCAGTCCTTAATAAGTATTGTAGAATCGTAGAATCCTAAATTGCAGGAATCTCAGCTGACCCGGATCAGGGCTAAACAGATCACCTCTCTCTCTCTCTCTCTCTCTCTCCCTTTTCCACAGCTGGTGAAACACGCTCTCAACTTCCGAAGGGTGTTCAAAGACTTCCCTGAGGAGGAAGAACTCTTGCAGAGTAAGTGCTTGAATTGATTGATTAATTAATCTTTATTTGCATCAGCCATCGGCCACAGAAATAAAACAACACTACGATACAAAAAGAATAGAAAGGGACCAGCAGTCTCAAAAATAAGGGCTCAGCAGCCAAAATAAGGGATTTTAAGAGCACAGGTATGTTCGACTTCTGAGCCCCTCCGAGCCAAAGGCAGAAAGCCCAGCCAGCAACCAAACAAAGTCTCAAGCGGTGGTTCCCACAGTGCAGCAACCCGGCAAAGGGGACGCAGCAAGGAAAACCACTGTCACCTCTCCGCTGGGAAGCGCTGAGCAAAGGCGAGTCCTCAGGCAACGTGGCAGATTTGATCGGCACAAGGCATGCAAGCTCCACCCCCCAGTCGTTCTTAGACTCCTTATTGGGTGAGCAACGCAGCCAAGCAACACAGCTGGAGCCTCCCTCCTCCCTGACCGGCAGGGAGGGAGGGAGGGAGAGGAGCTGCTTCCTTTGAAACCCGGGAAATTTAAGGGACATCATCAATAAGGGACAGCAGCGGGACACGGCGCTGGGATAAGGGACTGTCCCACCAAATAAGGGACGGTTGACAGCTATGCTGAGGTCAGGAATTGTGGCAGCTTCTTCGCCAACCCTTCCTTCCTGGTCTTTTCTCCCACAGCGTTTTCATGTGCCTGGCAACGGGAGGTTCCTTATCACGGCCGCCTGTATATATCCGAAAATCACGTCTGCTTCTACTGCAGCATGGTGCACCGGGAAGTTAAGGTAGGGGCTATCCGGCCGAGGTTAAAGCACGGGTCAGCAAACTTTTTCAGCAGGGGGGCGGTCCACTGTACCTCAGACCTTGTGGGGGGCCGGACTATATTTTGGAAAGAAGAAATGAACGAATTCCTATGCCCTACAAATAACCCAGAGATGCGTTTTAAATAAAAGCACGCATTCTACTCATGTAGAAACACGCCGATTCCCGGACTGTCTGGGGGCTGGATTGAGAAGGCAATTGGGCTGGATCCGGCCCCCGGGTTGAGGATCTGCAGAGGTTTATTCTTCCTTCCCTTTGTTGCGTAGACGAAAGCTAGCTGGGATAATGTTGCGGGACGCCATAAGCTCTTCTTATAGTGGTTGCAGGAATTTAAGTATAGGTTGGGGGGGGGTTGCCCCTCCAGCAGATATCACGCACATGCAGCCCACTACCAAAACCAGCACAATCGCTTTTGTGACTTTATGATTTGTCCCCACAATACACTTTGTCACAGTTTCTTCCTATCTATACAAAGGGCCTTTGCTGCACGATACCAAATGTCAGAATTCACTGATCAATGTCTGTATGTACTGGCTCACTGGGAAAACTTCAGAAATTCATATAGACAGGTGAGCTCAGCTCCTCAGCAGCCCCTCTGCCTGAGTGATAATCCCTGGCATCCTGATACCTGAGTGCCAGACAGGTAGCCATTCCAGAAATAACAAGCCCAGATGAAGACAAAAGGGTGTGATGAACTTGGCTGGGAAACAGGGAAATGTAAATATATTTTTTGTCACACTTGATGGGTGTTTGGTGGAGGGCAAGGGGAACCATGGGGCAGGGTCCAGGATGCTCAGATCCCTGCCACCAGACCTCCCCTTTCATGATGTAACCGTGATATAGTTTGGGGGCTGTAACTTTGGGATTAGCAGCTAATAAAAGTTTGGGTTCTCTTTTGTTCGGGGCTCCCATCTTGTTCCACCTGGTGGCAGGTGGGAGTCCTGTTGCGACAGTCTTCAATAAAGACCAAGCCTCCTGGCTGCTGTTTTGCTCTGGGATTCCTGGCTGGGGTCCTTGTTTTTTGTCCAAAGGAGCCCTCAGATTTCTCCGTTAACATAGACTTCTGGTCTCTCTCTCTCTCTGTAGTATAAAGATACCTTTTCCCCATGAACCATGTTGGGTCATATCCTGCGCTTCCCTGTCCCTCATCTCTCTCTCTCTCTCTGTGTGTCTCTCTCTCCTTCCTCTCCTTTTCCCTGGCCGACAGGTCGTCATCCCGGTTCCATCCATCAGTATCCTCAAAAAGGCCAACACAGCCTTGCTGGTACCCAACGCCGTCTGCATCCGGACGTCGGATGGAGAAAAGGTGAGAGCCGAGCACCGCCGGATTTACGTATAAGCTCAACATATCTCTAGCTTAGGACCCCACTCTCTTAAAGGTAAAGGGACCCCTGACCATTAGGTCCAGTCGTGACCAACTCTGGGGTTGCGGCGCTCATCTCGCTTTATTGGCCAAGGGAGCCGGCGTACAGCTTCCGGGTCATGTGGCCAGCAAGACTAAGCTTCTTCTGGCGTACCAGAGCAGCGCACGGAAATGCCGTTTACCTTCCCGCCAGAGTGGTACCTATTTATCTACTTGCACTTTGACGTGCTTTCGAACTGCTAGGTTGGCAGGAGCAGGGACCGAGCAACGGGAGCTCACCCCGTCATTGCGGGGATTCGAACCGCCGACCTTCTGATCGGGAAGTCCTAGGCTCTGTGGTTGGCTCCCCGTCGGAAAGGAACACAAAGCAAAATATGAGATTGAGGGGTCTGTTTTGTTCCACGGGGTGAAGACTGCAATCTTATTTTATTTTATCTTACCCCTTATTCCCACTCCACAGTTCCTGTTTGGGTCCCTCCGCTCCCGGGAAACCGTTTACCAGGTCCTCCGCTCCGTCTGCAAACACCTCCAGGTAATTAATAATAATAGTAGTAGTAATAATAATAATAATAATAATAATAATAATAATAATAATAATAATAAAGTGGTACCTTAGTTCTCTGCGAGGAAACACACACACACACCTCGTTGGGGTGCCAAGATTCAAAATCTCAGGAAGACACCACCTTCCTTTCATTTTTTAAAAGAACCTAAGTTTCTAGTCCTTGTGACCAACATTACCTCTACCCAGGGGAAAAAATGGAGGGAGCAAGAACTTTTGTTGGAGAAAAGATGGGGCGGAATTGTAATACAGTGTTACCTTGGGTCTCAAACTTAATCTGTTCCAAAACCAAAGCGTTCCAAAACCAAGGCAGCGCTTTCCCATAGAAAGTAACGCAAAAGGGATTAATCCGTTCCAACCAGCACGTTTTTACATGAGTAGAATGTGTGCTTTTATTTAAAATGCATCTCTGGGTTATTTGTGGGGTATAGGAATTGGTTCATTTCCCCCCTCAAAATATAGTCCGGCCCCCCACAAGGTCTGAGGGACAGTGGACCGGCCCCCTGCTGAAAAAGTTTGCTGACCCCTGCTATAGATGGATTGGAATTGAATTATTATTATTGTTATTATTATTAAAGATATTCCACAGTCCTGAAATTAGGAAATCCGGTCCGTCTTAGGTACAGCTATGTATCTCACGGGGGGTTGGGATAGATGACTTTTGGAGGGCCCTTCCACTTCTATGGTCCCAGTTCTTTGATTTCTCATCTGCTTCCTCTAGGACGGCAGTCGCAACAACAGCCCAACCACAGCGCACAACCTTTCGGACCAGTTGCTTAAGATTTCCCTGGTAAGGAGCTGGGTTTTCTGTCTTTTGTGCGCTCAGCCATCATTTTGGGATTAGGAATTATTAGGATCGAAAGGCTACAGGTGTACGGCACCTGGTTATATAATAATATATGCTATATGGTGATTTATGGACCTCATAGGTATCTCAAGCCATTTGCCCATGTTGCTGTGCAACCAGTCTATGCAGAATGTAGGCACCCTATATATAGAAAGGAGCAAACCTGTGATATTTTAGGCACCCTATAAATAGGGTGAAAGAGGAGAGCGCAAAATATGGTTTGAAGCTCAACATCAAAAAAATGAAGATCATGGCCACTGGGCCCATCACCTCCTGGCAAATAGAAGGGGAAGAAATGGAGGCAGTGAGAGATTTCACTTTCTTGGGCTCCATGATCACTGCAGATGGTGACAGCAGTCACGAAATTAAAAGACGCCTGCTTCTTGGAAGAAAAGCAATGACAAACCTAGACAGCATCTTAAAAAGCAGAGAAATCACCTTGCCAACAAAAGTCTGTATAGTCAGAGCTATGGTTTTCCAAGTAGTGATGTATGGAACTGAGAGCTGGACCACAAAGAAGTCTGATCGCCAAAGAATGGATGCTTTTGCATTCTGGTGCTGGAGGAGACTCTTGAGAGTCCCATGGACTGCAAGAAGATCAAACCTCTCCATTCTGAAGGAAACCAGCCCTGAGTGCTCACTGGAAGGACAGATCCTGAAGCTGAGGCTCCAATACTTTGGCCACCTCAGGAGAAGAGAAGACTCCCTGGAAAAGACCCTGATGTTGGGAAAGATGGAGGGCACAAGGAGAAGGGGACGACAGAGGACGAGATGGTGGGACAGTGTTCTCGAAGCTACCAGCATGAGTTTGACCAAACTGCGGGAGGCAGTGGAAGACAGGAGTGCCTGTTGTGCTCTGGTCCAGGGCGTCACGAAGAGTCGGACACCACTAAACGACTAAACAACAACAAATATATAGAAAGGCACCCTATATATAGAAAGGAGCAAACCAGTGATATTTTGGGCAGCAGGCGAGCAGTCAGGGCCCGTTATTTACATCCTAGGAGCCTACACAACACAAAACACTGTTGCTGGATGTAGGTTTTATTTCATTTATTTTTTATATTCTATTTTGGAAATGTACATCCAGTTTTTTTCCCTTTAATTTTTTTGGGGGCCCTAAGCTATAGCTGGGGACCAGGTGGCGCTGTGGGTTAAACCACAGAGCCTAGGACTTGCTGATCAGAAGGTCGGCAGTTCGAATCCCCGCAATGACGGGGTGAGCTCCCGTTGCTCGGTCCCTGCTCCTGCCAACCTAGCAGTTTGAAAGCACGTCAAAGTGCAAGTAGATAAATAGGTACCACTCCGGCGGGAAGGTAAATGGCATTTCCGTGCGCTGCTCTGGTTCACCAGAAGCGGCTTAGTCCTGCTGGCCACATGACCTGGAAGCTGAACGCCGGCTCCCTCGGCCAATAAAGCGAGATGAGCGCCACAACCCCAGAGTCGGCCACGACTGGACCTAACGGTCAGGGGTCCCTTTACCCTTTACCTTTAAGCTATAGCTTGTTTAGCTTAGACGTAAATCTGGCACTGCCAAGATTGGGAGCAACTCCTGCCTGACAAAACCCTGGTCAGTGGAGGCAATGCTAAGCTAGGTATCTGGATGCAGCCAAATTCCCCCCCTATCGTTCCCAACCTCTCTCCATTTTTGTTCCCCTCGCAGACCCCAAAGGAACTGGACGGCAGCCGGACGCCCCCCCTGGACCAAACCCTCCCGGAAGAGCCTGGTGAGAATTGGGTCGTTTCTGTTTATTTGATACAAAGTTCAGCGTCTAACCTTTGGAACTCCCCGCCTAGTGATATTATGCAGGTGCCTCCACAGTAGTTTTTTGGCCGCCTGCGAAAAGCATTACTGTTTAGACAAACCTGCCCCATTGCTTAGAAAGCAATTTTAATCCGTTTTAGCATTTTCCCCCTCCAAATAATTTTTTTTTAGTTTTCCGAATTTTTAACAAATCCGCCCAAATTGCACCAGATTTAATCCCATTAAGTTGACACTCTTTGTCATCAATAAGGTCCCTTCTTCCCCCTATTTCTGTCCTTCGTATTCCATTATGTATTTCCAATTCACGTCCCATTTTAATCTTAAATCCAGGGTGGTGGTTTATGGACCTAATAGGTATCTAAAGCCATTTGCACATCACAAAATATGTATTTTATCAAAGTCATTGGAATACAATTAAGAAGAAGTGTATTAATAGTGGAATACAATTAAGAAGAAGCATATTAATAGTGAAATAATTATTAAGCTCTAACTTAAAATGATTTTTTTTATCCATAACAAACTTAATAATGCAAGCACATTGGCATTTGGCAATGACAAAAGTTCTTTAGAAATACAGTTTCCAAAGACTCATCATCTAGTCTCTGGAAACCTGCTGTAACATGAAATAATAAGAGGTGCAAATATATGATGCAAACTACTAATAATTAGGAATAGCTTTATTAATGTGAAATTGAGTGTTATAAGCAAATGCAATTGTAATAATAATAATAAATTTTATTCATACTCCACCATCCCCGGCCAGGGCCGGGCTCAGGGTGGCTAACACCAGTAAAATTACAATAAAAACATAATGGGGGAGGGGGGACACAATTTAAAATACAGGTTAAAATACAATTTAAAATGCAGCCTCATTTTAAAAGTGGATCAAAACGGTAGTTAATACAAGCCCATAACTTACATCCTAGGAGCCTACACAACACAAAACACTGTTGCTTGATGTAGGTTTTATTTTACTTTATTTATCATATATTTTGGAAATGTACATCCCTTTAAATTTTTTCGGGGGACCCTAAGCTATAGCCTGTATAGCTTATACGTAAATCTGGCACTGAGCCAATCCCTCGCTTTCAGGCTGACCTCCCTCGCAGGGTTGTTGAGAGGGTGAAATGCAACTTTAATTTAATTTTATTTTTATAAAAAGCCTTAACCGTCTTCTTTCACAGACGGGGCAGATAGGACCCGGAGCCCCCTGACGGCAGCTATTGAACCACACCGGGCGGCAGCAGCAAACAGAGGTGAGTGGCTTTCCTCGCCGTTTTGCAAACCGCCCTCTACGAATTCCCCCGAAACCTCTTTTTCGCCAGCCAAACTGGGCATTGCAATCCAAAGGCCAGAGAGAGAGACTCTCAGCCATCAAGAGACCAATTGAATTGTATTCAGTTGTGGGATATCAGAGTTTTTTGGGCTGGGTGTTCATCAGTATGCAGATGACACCCAGCTCTACCTCTCCTTTAAATCAGAACCAGTGAAGGTCTTGTGTTGAGTGCCTGGAGGCGGTTGGAGGATGGATGGCGGCTAACAGATTGAGGTTGAATCCTGACAAGACAGAAGGACTGTTTTTGGGGGACAGGAGGGGGGCAGGTGTGGGGGACTCCCTGGTCCTGAATGGGGTGACTGTGCCCCCAAAGGACCAGGTGTGCAGCCTGGGAGTCATTTTGGACTCACAGCCGTCCATGGAGGCGCAGGTCAGTTCTGTGTCCAGGGCAGCTCCGTCTGGGTCGCAGGATGAGACCCTTCCTGCCCACAGACTGTCTGGCCAGAGTGGTGCATGCTCTGGTTATCTCAGCTATCATTTTGGACTCACAGCTATCCATGGAGGCGCAGGTCAATTCTGTGTCCAAAAAATAAATAAATTCATATGTCTTTTCCCAGGCCTTTTTAATAATTAAATAATAATAATAATAATAATAATAATAATAATAATAATAATAATAATAATAATAATACGGCCTGTTTTTCTTTCCAGGAGGGATACGGTCCACAAAGTCCTGGCGGACCTGGAAAGCTCACCTCAGCCCCCTCAACACTGTCATCCTCATCTATCTCTGCTTGTGAGTGGGCCAGTTTTCGGGGGGCGATCGTTGTGATTCCTGCACTGAAAGCGGGTTGGGATAGATGACCTTTGGGTTCCACTTTGGCTCTGCAGTTCTACGATTCCATGAAGCCACGCAGCTTGTTGAATCCACCTCTTGGCCCCTTCCCTACTAAACTTTTGGCTGCTACTAGAAGACTTATTGGGGGGACACGGGTGGCACTGTGGGTTAAACCACTGAGCCTCTAGGGCTTGCCAATCAGAAGGTCGGCGGTTCAAATCCCCGTGACGGGGTGAGCTCCCGTTGCTCGGTCCCTCCTCCTGCCCACCTAGCAGTTCGAAAGCACACCAGCACAAGTAGATAAATAGGTACCGCTCCGACGGGAAGGTAAACGGCGTTTACGTGCGCTGCTCTGGTTCGCCAGAAGCGGCTTAGTCCTGCTGGCCACATGACCCGGAAGCTGTACGCCGGCTCCCTCGGCCAGTAAAGCGAGATGAGCGCCGCAACCCCAGAGTCGGCCACGACTGGACCTAATGGTCAGGGGTCCCTTTACCTAGAAGAAAAATCAAGATGATTGTCCCATTGGCTGGAGGATAAAATTGCCAATCGCCGTTAGCCACAATGGCTTATTTTTTTTCCTCTCCACTGAGCAACCAAGGTGATGGAGTGTCTGTAAACCTTAGCCTGATGAGGAACGCTCGAAGGACCGCCGTATGTTTAGCTTGGAAGAGAGAGAGAGTGGAGACGCTCTTATAAAATCTTAATATTCTGATATCCCGGTTTCAGGGTGGTGGTACTGCTCCTCTCCTCGGGTTATATCGGCTTGCGCATCGTGCAACTGGAAGAACAGTTGATCTCCATGGGAGCGTGGCCCGAAATAGACCTTCAGCAGCACCAGTGAGTTTTTTGGGGGGCTTCTCATTCCTCGGTTTTACCTTCGTTGAGAACGGCAGACGGCGTAAAACATGGGTAGGCAAACTGAGGCCCGGGGGCCGGATCCGGCCCAATCGCCTTCTCAATCCGGCCGGCGGACGGTCCAGGAACCAACGTGTTTTTACACGAGTAGAATGTGTGCTTTTATTTAAAATGCATCTCTGGGTTATTTGTGGGGCATAGGAATTCGTTCATGTTTTTCCCCAAAATATAGTCCGGCCTCTGACAAGGTCTGAGGGAGGCTGCACCGGCCCCCTGCTGAAAAGGTTTGCTGACCCCTGGTGTAAAACGACAGTCCTGGTTAACTCTCTAAAACAGAAACACACACACACAAACACACACACCCCGCAGAAGGAGAGGGGCAAAGGCTATGTCACTTATATTAGCAGTTTCCCAGAGCCCCCTACGCTATTAGAGGCAGACTTCAGAATAGCCCCCTACCCTATTAGAGGGAGACTTCAGAATAGCCCCCTACCCTATTAGAGGCAGAATTCAGAATAGCCCCCTACCCCATTAGAAGGAGAATTCAGAATAGCCCCCTACCCTATTAGAGGCAGACTTCAGAATAGCCCCCTACCCTATTAGAAGGAGAATTCAGAATAGCCCCCTACCCTATTAGAGGCAGAATTCAGAATAGCCCCCTACCCTATTAGAAGGAGAATTCAGATAAGCCCCCTACCCCATTAGAAGGAGAATTCAGAATAGCCCCCTACCCTATTAGAAGGAGAATTCAGAATAGCCCCCAACCCTATAAAAAGCAGACTTCAGAATAGCCCCCGTACCCGCTAGAAGAAGCAGGATTCAGAACATTGGCTTGCACAATCTACTAAGGAAGATAATAATTCAAAACCGTAACAGTTAATGGCACATTTATTCAAAGCCCGGTTAAAAATATTATTCCGCAGTGGTCCGTCGGCTGCTTCCAGTAGGCTGAATAAACAGGGGGGAAGTTTCTTCTTTTTCTCAGCTTTGTAACTTTTAAATATTTTCTTCCTGGACAGGTATAAGACAACTTGAGGATTTCGCAAGATGTCCAGGCCATCTGCTGCTGGTCAGGAAATAGAAAAATAGGGTTGCCAAAAGTCCACGTTTTTTCCGGACATGTCCAGGATTCCAGCGACGAAATTAGCATCCAGGGGGAATAACGTTTTATTTTATCTTTTTGAAAAACCAGCAAAATGTCTGGGATTTTGCAAACAGAACCGGGAAGCTCAATAACCCCCCAAAAACCCACAATTTTTTGTGTCCGGATTTTTATTTCTCAAAATACGGCAGCCCTAAAGAGACTTTTGCTTCGGCACTGTGAGTACCTGAAAAACAGCTCGAGTTGCAAAAACGGAGGACAGTTCTTGTTTCAGCAGCCCGGCACAGAAAGACCAATTATTTTAGCACGCGCCTTGAATCCTAAATGGTATGAGTTATACTGTCTTTAAGGTATTTTAATTTTTTTTTTAGCACCCCTAATTATATCTTGGGGATCTCTGTGCAGAAAATCTGCAAGGTGCCTTTCGAAACCCAACTCTGACTAGATCTAAACACACAGGCGGGAAAACATGCTATGAACAAGTCAGTAATTAAATCGTTATAACAAAAGATGCGGGAAAACCGCTATGGAAAATCGCATCTAAAAAATTCTTTGCTCTCCATCGCCCTCTGGTGTTGCATGTGTATAATGCGTTCAAAACGCTGTTTCTTTGGCTCATGAGTTCTTTTTACCATATTTTTCAAAAATCCTCTCTAAAAAAGGTGGGAAAAGAAAACCTTTTTTAAAAAGCAAGAGATTTTGAGAGAATGCTGTCTTCTTTTTGGTTTTTTGCTCTGGCTCCCTTTTTAAATAAAAAAATAAAATATTAATCATGCAATGAAAAGTTCCTATATCCCGCCCCCCACAAAAGAACGGCCTCACTAGGGCGGTTCATAAAAAACTTTTTGTAAAAAAAATATGCCTGTTCTTAAATTACTACACTAGGGATTACCGTATTTTTCGCTCTATAAGACGCACCAGACCACAAGACGCACCTAGTTTTTGGAGGAGGAAAACAAGAAAAAAATATTCTGAATCTCAGAAGCCAGAACAGCAAGAGGGATCACTGCGCAGCGAAAGCAGCAATCCCTCTTGCTGGTCTGGCTTCTGGGATAGCTGCGCAGCCTGCATTCGCTCCATAAGACGCACACACATTTCCCCTTTTTAGGAGGGAAAAAGTGAGCCTTATAGAGCAAAAAATACGGTAGGTGAGAGATATAACTCACCACGAAGTTGTTATATCAAGTGCTACATTTTTAACCAGGAAAAAGGAAAAAGAAAGATGTGCCGGTACTTTGCACCCCCAGAAAAAAATATATAGCTCTATCTGAAATTTCATGCTTATCAGTTAATATCTTGACCCTCTTCCACGAAAATAGCTGTTTACTCGGTCGTTTTCCTATGTCGCGAAGGCTGAAATTTCAGTTCAGCAGAGCAGGGTCAAGATATTAACTGATACGCATGAAATTTCAGATAGAGCTAATATACTAATATATATATATTTTCTAGGAAAAAAGCACTGCAACAGTTGAAGGCTCGCCGGCAAGATACTAAAAAGCAGCCTTATAGCGAAAAGCACTTTAAGGGAGAAAATACACCTCAACCTACATAGCCTTTTTTGAAAATAAAAAATAAATCCAACTGTTTATTTATACATTTGAAAATGAGAAGCGTTGCGTGAATGACGTTTGTGGATGGAATGGTGTTTTAAGTAGAGCGTTTTTGCTAAGTGGGTGTTTGATGGGCGGGGTATAAATAAAAAATATTATTATCATTATTATTATTATTATTATTATTATTATTATTATACAGCCAGTGTGGTTTTTGCCTGAGGTTTTTTGGAAGTGGCATATTATTTTGGAAGCGATGGCGCCTTGTTGCATTGGAAAACCGGGATTATTGGCAAAGCTGGAGATTTTTCAAGTCGTCTGCACTCCAAGACGGTGTTAAGATTTATAATAATAATTTTTTATTCATACCCTGCCCATCTGGCTGGGTTTCCCCAGCCACTCTGGGCGGCTTCCAACAAAACACTAAAATACAATAACCTCTTAAACATTAAAAGCTTCCCTAAACAGGGCTGCCGTTTCCCTAAACATTTAGGCTCCTTCTGGAGGAGAGGAATTGAGGAATTTGAGGGCCAAATGCTTCTCTGACTGGCCCCTGGGACATTCCTCAAAACATAGGATACAGAGAGCGCAGAAGTACTGAACTGCAACCTGCGCAGACGCAGTTTGCGAACATTGCATCCCACACGGATCACGTTCGCAACCCGAACGTCCACTGTACAGTGGTACCTCGGGTTACAGACACTTCAGGTTACATACGCTTCGGGTTACAGACTCCGCTAACCCAGACATAGTGCTTCAGGTTAAGAACTTTGCTTCAGGATGAGAACAGAAATCGGGCTCCGGCGGCACGGTGGCAGCGGGTGGCCCCATTAGCTAAAGTGGTGCTTCAGGTTAAGAACAGTTTCAGGTTAAGTATGGACCTCCGGAACGAATTAAGTACTTAACCCGAGGTACCACTGTACTATAAAATAAATAAGATAATGTTGTAGATAATAAAAAGTAAAATGATTTTTCCCCCCTTCTCTGCACTGATGATAGTCATTGTTTGGTAAAAGGAAAAGGGACCCCTGACCATTAGGTCCAGTCGTGGCCGACTCTGGGGTTGCGGCGCTCATCTTGCTTTACTGACCGAGGGAGCCGGCGTACAGCTTCCGGGTCATGTGGCCAGCAGGACTAAGCCGCTTCTGGCCAACCAGAGCAGCGCACGGAAACGCCGTTTACCTTTCCGCTGGAGTGGTACCTATTTATCTACTTGCACTTTGACGTGCTTTCGAACTGCTAGGTGGGCAGGAGCAGGGACCGAGCAACGGGAGCTCACCCCATTGTGGGGATTCGAACCGCCAACCTTCTGATCGGCAAGTCCTAGGCTCTGTTGTTTAACCCACAGCGCCACCCATGTCTCTATTGTCATTGTTTGGGTGGGGGACTTTTATCCATTTCTGCAGTCACACAACCAGTCCATCGGTAGCTGAACTGGGTTCCAAAAACAAACAAACCGAAAAAGCCTCAAAAACAAAATAAATAGCAAAAACCAAAGCGCCAAACTTAATCCATTCCGGAAGTCCGTTGGACTTGCGAAATGTTCGGAAACCGAGGCGCGGCTTCTGATTGGCGGAAACAACAGCCAAGAGCCGCGTCGGACGTCCGGCTTCCGAAAAACATTCGAAAACCAGAACACACACTTCCGGGTTTTCGGAGTTTGGGAACCAAGGTGGGCGTTGGCACAGCTTTGCCTGGAAAGGGACTCAGGCCCCCACCACTAATTTCCGGCACAAAGGAGGATACCGGGGTCACGCGAAGCAGCGGGGGGAAAGTTTTTTACTAGTGCTGGTGTTTGGTTGAAGGCTGTCGGTCAAACATCCTCCAGGTGCGATAGTCTTTGGCGGTGAACATTGGAGTGTGGATGGTCAGGTGTGGCACGTATCCGGGCTTCCCCTTCAGCTCCTCGGGTCCGCGGTTGCGGTTGACCACTGGGAGAGAAGAAAGACAGAAAATTGTAGATCTCAGGCAGATCCTGGGGTGCAGAAGGTCCCAGATAGGCCCAGGAATGTCCCCGTCCCGAAACTTCAGAGATCCTCTACAAAGAGGATCCCAGTGGCGGGACTATAGAAGGCAACGTCCGATGTTCCCGTTGAAATCGGGTTCATAAGGACTAGGATGCTTTTGAATTCTGGTGCTGGAGGAGACTCTTGAGAGTCCCATGGACTGCAAGAAGATCAAACCTCTCCATTCTGAAGGAAATCAGCCCTGAGTGCTCACTGGAAGGGCAGATCCTGAAGCTGAGGCTCCAAGACTTTGGCCACCTCAGGAGAAGAGAAGACTCCCTGGAAAAGACCCTGATGTTGGGAAAGATGGAGGGCACAAGGAGAAGGGGACGTCAGAGGACGAGATGGAGGGACAGTGTTCTTGAAGCTGCCAGCATGAGTTTGACCAAACTGCAGGAGGCAGTGGAAGACAGGAGGGCCTGGCATGCTCTGGTTCAGGGGGTCACAAAGAGGCGGACACGACTAAACGACTCAACAACAACTACTGACCGCTGTTTTGTTTCTTTAGCTTGGCCGGAGAGACCCGCGGGGATTTTTCCTTATCAGGCAGAACACACCCCTGAGTCTTAGGACTGCCACAACCTTGCCCATAGAATCATAGAGTTGGAAGAGACCACAAGGGCCATTGAGTCCAACCCCCTGCCAAGCAGGAAACGCCATCAGAGCACTCCTGACATATGGTTGTCAAGCCTCTGCTTAAAGACCTCCAAAGTAGGAGACTCCACCACACTCCTTGGCAGCAAATTCCACTGTCAAACTGCTCTTACTGGCAGGAAGTTCTTCCTAATGTTTAGGTGGAATCTTCTTTCTTGTAGTTTGGATCCATTGCTCCGTGTCCGCTTCTCTGGAGCAGCAGAAAACAACCTTTCTCCCTCCTCTATGTGACATCCTTTTATATATTTGAACATGGCTATCATATCACCCCTTAACCTCCTCTTCTCCAGGCATGCAGACAGGAAGGCAAAGCAATCTGAGAAACAGACTGAGAAGGAAAAGAAGGGGTTGTTTCCCCCTAACCCCCACCCCATCACCACCAGGGAGGGTCACTTTAAAAACAGAGATCAGCAGACACAACGTTAGCAAATTCAAGGACGGTCTCCGGGAAATGGGGACGCCTGGAAACCTTACTTTTAAACCCGCTGCTTTGCTCCAGAGAACGTCCCAGCCCCTCTCCCAGGTTCCCCCTCCTCCTTACCAAATTCCTTTCCGAGAATGGGTCTGTCCCTCCACATGAATGCCCCCCACCGCGTCTTAGGGCTCAAGTATTGGGCGGGGACGATGGGGTCGAAGCAACAGCTGTCTTGCAGATGTTGAGCGTACGCTGGAAGAAAACGGAAGACACAGATTTGAGCCCACCTCGTGCCGCTGCAGCAGAAAAGGCCGCCGCTTTAATTTCTTTCTCTCTCTCTCTTTGGCAGAGGTGGGGAGCCTTAAGATCTGGCAAGAGTCCCTGTTTGGCCCACTGGCCATTTCCCCAAAACCATGGCCACCTGCCCCACAAATGGGGCAAATTGGTATGCACAAAGCAAGTTCGTCAAACCTTGCAGGAAGCAGCTAGCTGACGGACTAGGGCAGGCATAGGCAAATTCAGCCCTCCAGATGTTTTTGGACTACAGGACCGCCTCTCCTGGTCTGCCCCACAAAAGACCTTAAGGTCCAAAAATGACCACACTTTGGAGGTCCCAAGTGGCAAGGTGGTTAGATTGCTCTCAAATTTGTTGTTGACAAAGGAGAGCTTAACGTATAGGTAAAGGTAAAGGGACCCCTGACCATTAGGTCCAGTCGTGGCCGACTCTGGAGTTGCGGCACTCATCTCGCTTTACTGGCTGAGGAAGCCGGCGTACAGCTTCCGGGTCATGAGGCCAGCAGGACTAAGCCGCTTCTAGTGAACCAGAGCAGCGCACAGAAACACCGTTTACCTTCCCACCAGAGTGGTACCTATTTATCTACTTGCACTTTGACGTGCTTTCGAACTTCTAGGTTGGCAGGAGCAGGGACCGAGCAACAGGAGCTCACCCCATTGCGGGGATTCGAACCGCCGACCTTCTGATCGGCAAGCCCTAGGCTCAGTGGTTTAACCCACAGCGCCACCCGCGTCCCTGGACCTTACCAGCTGGTAGATTCCTTTCTCTGTGGTCGTGCCACTTCTGCCAGCGGTAATAAGCCTCGCGGCCGATGGGGTCGGTGAGGGTGTACCAGGCGTTGCGGTTGTGGCTGTTGGTCAGCCCCGTATACCAGGTCTGGGGGATGGCATCCCACCCCATTGGAGTGTACTTCCAGCGAACGGCCTGGCGGAGAATGGGGGGGTTCCGCGGACCCCTCAACGTCAGGTACTCATCGCTGCGTCCGGGGAGAGGAAAGAGACATTAGCCGGGCACCCACAAAGGATCCATCAGTTCCACACTGTTAACGGAGAAATCCGAGGGCTCCCTTGGACAAAAAACAAGGACACCAGCCAGGAATACCAGAGCAAAACAGCAGCCAGTAGGCTTGGTCTTGATTGAAGACCCTCGAGACAGGACTCCCACCTGCCACCAGGTGGAACAGGATGGAAGCCCCAAACAAAAGAGAACCCCAACTTTTATTAGCTGCTAATCCCCATGTTAAAGGTAAAGGGACCCCTGACCATTAGGTCCAGTCGTAACCGACTCTGGGGTTGCGGTGCTCATCTCACTTTATTGGCCAAGATAGATAGATAGATAGATAGATAGATAGATAGATAGATAGATAGAGATAGATGATAGATAGATATAGATGATAGATAGATAGATAGATAGATGATAGATAGATAGATAGATAGATAGATAGATAGATAGATAGATAGATACAGATGATAGATGATAGATAGATAGAGATGATAGATAGATGATAGATAGATAGATATAGATAGATAGATATAGATAGATATAGATGATAGATAGATGATAGATAGATAGATAGATAGACAGATAGAGAGAGATAGAGATAGAGAGATAGAGATGATAGAGATAGAAATAGATGATAGATAAAGAGATAGATGATAGATGATAGATAGATAGATAGATAGATAGATAGATAGATAGTGCTTTTTCTTGGGGGACGCAGGGGGACGCATACCCCAAAACATTTTGTGAATCTAAGTTTGGCCTCATTGAGGGGCAGTATTTCAATATGAGTAGGAAAATGAGAATACCCCATAACATTTTTTTAAGAAGGAAAAAAAAGCACTGTCTATATATACGGTGGTACCTTAGTTCTCAAACGCCTTGGTCCTCAAACAACTTGGAACCCAAACACTGCAAACCCGGAAGGAAGTGTTCCGGTTTGCGAACTTTTTTCAGAAGCCGAACGTGCTCCATTTTGAGCGTTGAGCTTCCATTTTGAGCATTACGCTGAGGTCTGTCTGTTTTTGCTATTCCTTTTGCGTTTTTGCTTTTGCGGCTCTTTTTCGTCTTGTTTTTGTGGCTGTGTGGAACGCAGTTCAGCTACTGATTGATTGCGCAGCTGCAGTGCATTGTTTATCGCTTTCGTTTTATGGATCAGTGGCCTTGTTAGATAGCAAAATCCATGTTCAATGGCTGTTTCAGGGGTTGTTTTTTAAAGTCTGGAACGGATTAATCCGTTTTGCATTCCTTTCTATGGGAAAGCGCGCCTTGAGTTTGGAACGCTTTGGTTCTGGAACGGAATCGGCTGTCCGAAGGAGGCCTAGACTACAATTCATTTAATAAGAGCCAGACCTCACCTGGAGTACTGTGTCCAGTTCTGGGCACCACAGTTCAAGAAGGACACTGACAAACTGGAACGTGTCCAGAGGAGGGCAACCAAAATGGTCAAAGGCCTGGAAACGATGCCTTATGAGGAACGGCTAAGGGAGCTGGGCATGTTTAGCCTGGAGAAGAGGAGGTTAAGGGGTGATATGATAGCCATGTTCAAATATATAAAAGGATGTCACATAGAGGAGGGAGAAAGGTTGTTTTCTGCTGTTCCAGAGAAGCGGACACGGAGCAATGGATCCAAACTACAAGAAAGAAGATTCCACCTAAACATTAGGAAGAACTTCCTGACAGTAAGAGCTGTTTGGCAGTGGAATTTGCTGCCCAGGAGTGTGGTGGAGTCTCCTCCTTTGGAGGTCTTTAAGCAGAGGCTTGACAACCATATGTCAGGAGTGCTCTGATGGTGTTTCCTGCTTGGCAGGGGGTTGGACTCGATGGCCCTTGTGGTCTCTTCCAACTCTAGGATTCTATGATTCAGTGTGTCCTAATGGTTAGAGTGTCAGGCTGTGACCCGGGAGAGCTGGGTTCGAATTCCCACAAAGACGTGAAAGGCTCATTGGGTGACCTCGGCCCAGGCACCATCTCTTAGCTTAACCTACCTCACAGGGTCATTAGAAGAATTAAATGGGGAGGGGAAGAACTATGAACATTGCCTAGGAACCTCTTCAGAAGACAAAAAGGAGCTATATAAATACGATAAATGAAAATAATGTCGGGTTGCCCTATTTCAAAAATTGAAAATCCAGATTTTTTAATTTTTGGGTTGTTGCAAGGATGAAATGGGAGGGGGAGGAAGTTTTCTGAGCTATTTTTTAAATAGGAAATTCACCCCCCCCCCAAAAAAAAACTCCCAACAGTTCAGACATGGGTTGCCATAGGCCTAGATTTTCCCGGACATTTTAAAACGACCTTCAGAAATCCCAGAACAGGTCTGGGAAATTTCGTTACGGCAGCCCTGGGACGACGAGAGAAACGCACTCTTCGCGCGCTCAGAGGCACTCGCGTCTCAGATGCCCGGCAGCATTTAAAACGGGAGTCCCTGGACCCAGGAATCAAATCTGGTGATCCTTTAAGAGTTCAAACGAAATCCTGCAAAACGGGCCACGTTTTATAAAGCAGCGTTCCGGAGATTTATTAAAACTTGTCCAAAAAAAATATTATTATTTTTGGCACCTTAATTGGGAAGAACAGAAGGGCAGGAGACAAAAGACTCACCTGTACAGTGGCGTCGGGTAGTCGGTCTCTAAGGAGACCTGGGGCACGTAGGGTCTGTTCAGCACCAGATCCCGATAGTTGAGACACTGGAGATCCATTTTGGGGTTGCAAGGAGCCCCCTCCGACTCCAGTCCAGGCTGGTTTGCAAGAGGAGGGGACCTAGCTCAGTTTCCTATAGTCCTTGAAGGGTGAGAGGAGTTCGTCCATCATTGTTTGCTAGACAAACCTTTCATAGCAACCATTCCCTTAGCAACGAAAGGCAGGCAAGCAGCCCGGGTCAGAGGGGGTGATGGCGAAAGATTACAGCCCTCAGGTGTGCCTGGAGGCGGTTGGAGGATGGATGGTGGCTCATGGATAGAGGTTGAATCCTGACAAGACAGAAGGACTGTTTTGGGGGGACAGGGGGCGGGCGGGTGTGGGGGACTCCCTGGTCCTGAATGAGGTAACTGTACCCCTGAAGGACCAGGTGCGCAACCAGGGAGTCATTCTGGACTCACAGCTGTCCATGGAGGCGCAGGTCAGTTCTGTGTCCAGGGCAGCTCCATCTGGTACGCAGGATGAGACCCTCCCTGTCCGCGGACTGTCTGGCCAGAGTGGTGCATGCTCTGGTTATCTCCCGCTTGGACTACTGCCATGCGCTCTCCGTGGGGCTGCCTTGGAAGGTGACCCGGAAACTACAACTAATCCAGAATGCGGCAGCTAGACTGGGGGCTGGGAGTGGAGACCATAGAACACCGGTTCTGAAAGACCTACATTGGCTCCCAGGACGTTTTCGGGCACAATTCAAAGGGTTTGTGTTGACCTTGAAAGCCCTAAACGGCCCAGTATACCTGAAGGAGCATCTCCACCCCCATCGTCCAGCCCGGACACCGGGGTCCTCCTCCTGAGGGCCTTCTGGTGGTTCCCTCCCTGCAAGAAGCGAGGTTACAGGGAACCAGGCAGAGGGCCTTCTCGGTGGTGGCCCCCGCCCTGTGGAACACCCTCCTGTCAGATGTCAAGGAAATAAACAACTACCTGACTTTTAGAAGACATCCGAAGGCAGCCCTGTTTAGGGAAGCTTTTAATGTTTGACGTTTTGTCGTGTTTTTAATATTCTGTTGGGAGCCGCCCAGAGTGGCTGGGGAAACCCAGCAAGATGGGCAAGGTATAAATAATAAATTATTATTATTTCATTATTATTACTTGGTCGTTTCTGGGAAAGGAAAAGGCTGGGGAACATGCCCGACAGAAATCTGGAGTGGAGTCCCTAAGGCGGTTGGATGGTGCCTTGTCCGCCTCTTTCTGGCAACTAGGTAAGGTAAAGGTAAAGGACCCCTAACCATTAGGTCCAATTGCGGACGACTCTGGGGTTGCAGCGCTCATCTTGCTTTACTGGCCGAGGAAGCCAGGTCATTTGGCCAGCAGGACTAAGCCGCTTCTGGCGAACCAGAGCAGCGCACGGAAATGCCGTTTACCTTCCCACCGGAGTGGTACCTATTTATCTCCTTGCACTTTGACGTGCTTTCGAACTGCTAGGAGCAGGGACCGAGCAACGGGAGCTCACCCCGTCATTGCGGGGATTCGAACCACCGACCTTCTGATCGGCAAGTCCTAGGCTCTGTGGTTTAACCCACAGCGCCACCGGCGGCAACTAAGCTGGTACCAAATGTCTTGCTCTGCTTTCCTTCGGACCCCATCTTTGAGGCCAAGGGGGGGTCTCGTCGTCTGAGCAGCCCAGGAACCCCCCGACACACGGCCCAAGCTTGCGCCTCGGGGAAATCACTTTGGGGCCGCTCACGCAGCAGTTTGGCTTCACCCCCGGAGGCGAACTCCATTGTCTCCTGAGACGGACAGATGCCGACACAGCAACAAAGTGAAACGAAGCGGAAAGGCAGAACTTGAGATGTCTCCATCTTCTCCTTTGGTGGAAATCAAAAGAGCCGTTGTAGGTGCAGCTAGGCAAGCCCCTAGCTCCCACTTGCTCTCCGAAGACGCGTTGAGTGGACCTGAGAAAAGTTGCAGGATCATGGCCTTCCTGGTGCAGTATCCAATCCCCACGCCCTGGATTGCTGGTACTTATGACCACTTCTCTCCAAAGGAGCATCACTGACAGGTACAGTGGTGCCTTGGTTCTCAAACGCCTTGGTTCTCAAATGCCTTGGTTCCCAAATGCCGAAAACCCGGAAGCGTGTGTCCCGGTTTCTGAATGTTTTCCGGAAGCTGAACGTCCGCTGTGGTTGTTGGCTATTGTTTTTGGGGCACCTGCGCCAATCAGAAGCCGCGCCTCAGTTTCCAAACATTTCGGAAGTCAAACGGACTTCCGGAACGGATTAAGTTTGGCACTTTTGTTTTTGCTATTTATTTTGCGGGCTTTTTTGCTTTTGTGACTATTTGGAACCCAGTTCAGCTACTGATTGCGTGACTGCAGAAATGGATAAAAGCCCCCCATCCAAACAATGACTATCATCAGTGCAGGGAAGAAAAAAATAATAATTTTGATTTCTATCATCTAGAATACTGTCTTATTTATTTTACAGTACAGTGGTACCTCGGGTTAAGTACTTAATTCGTTCCGGAGGTCCATACTTAACCTCAAGCACTTTAGCTAATGGGGCGTCCTGCTGTCACCACGCCGCCGGAGAAAGATTTCTGTTCTCATCCTGAAGCAAAGTTCTCAACCTGAAGCACTATTTCTGGGTTAGCGGAGCCTGTAACCTGAAGCGTATGTAACCCCAGGTACCACTGTAGAGTACACTGATTATTGCTTTAATTCTATGGATCAATGGTCTCGTTAGATAGTAAAATTCCGGTTCAATTGCTGTTTTAGGGGTTGTTTCTTAAAAGTTTGGAACGGATTAGTCCATTTTGCATTGCTTTCTATGGGGAAAGCAGCCCCTTGGTTTTGGAACGCTTTAGTTTTGGAACGGATTAAGTTTGAGAACCAAGGTACCGCTGCTACACCCTCTTTCTCCGGGCCACAAACCCCTTGTTCTCCTTGCTCCCCCACCCTCCCAGGGCAGAAAGCAACTTTGAACTCTTGTTCTGGGGGCGGTAGATAGAGGAGAGGGTTTAAATTCTATTCATGGCTCCTCCCACTTTTCAACTGGCCCCACCTACCACATCACATCTCTGTCCTAGGAGAGAGGCCACAGGTAGGCGCATAGCTGTCAAGCGTCCCTTATTTGGCGGGAAAGTCCCTTATCCCAGCGCCGTGTCCTGCTGCTGCCCCTTATTGACGATGTCCCTTAAATTTCCTGGGTTTCAAAGGAAGCAGCTCCTCTCCCTCCCTCCCTGCCGGCCAGGGAGGAGGGAGGTTCCAACTGTGTTGCTTGGCTGCATTGCTCACCCAATAAGGAGTCTAAGAACGACTGGGCGGTGGAGCTTGCATGCCTTGTGCCGATCAAATCGGCTGCGTTGCCTGGGGACTCGCCTTTGCTCAGCGCTTCCCAGCGGAGAGGTGACGGTGGTTTTCCTTGCTGCGTCCCCTTTGCCGGGTTGCTGCGCTGTGGGAACCACCGCTTGAGGCTTCGTTTGGCTGCTGGCTGGGCTTTCTGCCTTTGGCTTGGAGGGGCTCAGACGTTGAACATACCTGTGCTAGGAAAATCCCTTATTTTGGCTGCTGATCCCTTATTTTCGAGGCTGCTGGTCCCTTATTTTCAAATCTGTAAGTTGACAGCTATGGGTAGACGCAATCCACAGGCTGGGCTGCGAATATGCAACATTCCCCACCCCGCCTTACAAGGGGGAGCACCAGGAATTTGAGGAGGGGGCAGGCGGGAGGGGGAAAGGGAATAAGCACCTTAAAATTTCCCAGTTCCCACAGCAAAGCTTTCGAAAAACACCACACGCTGGGGGCGAAGGCCGCTTTTGAAATCCACATGTCCTTTTAATGCCAGATACACTGAATTTCCCCCCAAGGTATTGTTTACAAAGGTAACCACGTTTTACCTCTTGCCGGCAGGAAGGGGAGTTTTGGGGGTAGAGAAAAAGCGCTATCCCAAATATTAATTCTCAGAACTTTCGTCAACTTGCAGCCCGAAAGTGCTGCATGGGAAAAATCCGAACTTGCAAGGTCTCCCCCTGCCTTCGCTCGTTGTAAATCGCCTCTTGCCAAATCGAATCGACAGACATGCACAGACACACAAACGCACACGGGGTATTTGTTTGAAGGCGGGCGCCCCAGTTTTTCAGAACAGCCCGACAGCGACCGCTCTGCAAGAGCGGTGCGAAGCTCAAGATCGCTGTCTAACCGCAGGGCGCACGAACTCAACATGGCGCACTCCCTTAACAGAGGCAGACAAGAGAGATGGAGGGAGAGAAAAAGACGAGAGAAAGGAGGTTCTTCACTGGGACGCTTGCTCAGAAGTCAGCCCATCGACGGCTCTGCGCTATTCGCACTCGGCACTCCCGCCGGGATTCCGGGGTTTAAAAACCGCTCCGAGATCCAGAAGCTCAGCCTCGCGGGGCTGCGCTCCTGGCGCCCGTAACAACTGGGAGTCGGGAATCCAATATGTTTCCCGCATCCCTGACCCGAGAAGAGGTCTTCCCCGTTCTCAGAAAGAGGACGCCTCTTCTACGAACCAACCTGTTGCACGCAGCTGGGAATGGCGATTCGCCGAGCCTCCCTCTTAAGTTCCCGGGTTTCCCGGCTCCCACCGTTCCTGACCGCTTTTGCAACAGCTGGAGGCGGCTGCCAGTTCCACCCTGCTCTGGATTTAAGAGGCTTTCCCCCGCCGCTCTCAGGACAGAATGCCTCTTCCAGACAAGTGATCTTGCAAGCGATTTAATCCTTTTTGTTTTTAAGCGAGGATGCGTTGCTAGACTGCATCCGCCACCCTCGAGCAGCGATTTGGGTAGGCAGGCATCATTGTTTCTGGGCACCCCAGACACACAAGGGGGGGGGGCGAAATTTAAGAGCAGGGGGTAATCGTGCCTCCGTGTTTGTTGCTTTTTAAAATCACAGGCACTAGTCTCTTCCCGCAAGCTCACAAGTGCTGGTTCCGCCCCATAGCAAAAGAGACAGGGGGGAAAAGTGGAGGGGGGGGGAGGAAAAACGAGCAGGCATTTCGGCTGCGTCTGACAAGTGATTGAAACAACCTCATTCCTGTCTTTTTGAAAAACAGGCCGCAAAATATACATCTTATAGTTATTGGTTCAGAGGTTCCCCCACAAATAACATCCGATAACATTCACACTCAGATATTTAATAAAGGATCTTTTGAGGTTTCCCCCCTCCCAAACCTCTGAATATCTCCTCTTCTTTTTTTGACACATGGCCCCACTCCCTCCCTGCCCCCCCCACCCCGAGATGACAGCCCGAGGTCCCATGCAGGCCAGTTTAGTGGTTCTCCACCCAAAGCACAGTCTCTTGTTCCGTGGTCCTCTTTTCTTTTCTACCGTATCCTGGTGAAGAGGTTAAGGACCGACACGGACTCCTGAAAGGAAGGAGAAGGGATGGTTAGCGGGCCTGCCGCGTTCCCTCTGCGACTCGTGGCCAAGGGCTTGGGACGAGAAGATGCTCATCTGAAGGGACAGGTTACCCAAAACTGACTGTGTAGTCACCCCAACTAGGCCCCCCCAAACTTCCAAAAAATCTCGCTTTGAGGATTCATTAGCTAAAATGCCTTAGCTTGAGCTGTATAGCTGTACAGTGGTGCCCCGCAAGACGAATGCCTCGCAAGACGGAAAATTCGCTAGACGAAAGGGTTGTTTGTTTTTTGAGCTGCTTCGCAAGACGATTTTCCCTATGGGCTTGCTTCGCAGGACGGAAACGTCTTGCAAGTTTGTTTCCTTTTTCTTAACACTGTTAATACAGTTGCGACTTGACTTCGAGGAGCAACTCATAGAACGCGGTGTGGTAGCCTTTTTTGAGGTTTTTTAAGACTTTGGTGATTTTTGAAGCTTTTCCAAAACTTTCCCGACACCGTGCTTCGCAAGACGAAAAAAATCGCAAGACGACACTGGAATGTACATTATCTACTTTGAGATAAAATCAGTTTGAAAATAGGTCATCTGAAACTAGAAGATAGTCTAGGACACTATTTGATGTTGTGCCCAAGTGAGTAAATTCACCTGGCACGTCCGGAGGGCAGTTGCCATTTAAAATGTTCAAATTCATACGAATGGCCAATTGATAAAGAAGGACTGTAAGACGACAAAACTTGTGGAACGAATTAATTTCTTCTTGCGAGGCACCACTGAATAACACGAAGTAGCTGAATAAACAAAGCCTTCTCCTCTTCTCAGTCCACGAAGGTGTAATAGATGGCCTTGTCTCCCTTACCTTGGTGGAGCGAGTTTTGCTGAAGACGTTCCAAAACCTCAGCGTCTCATCTCCGGCGCCCGTCACGATGGCCTCTCCGTCGGGTGACATTGCCTGCAGAAGGGAAGGAGCGGGGTCAGCGGCAGAGCACGTCGTGGAAATCAGGCTCTCCCCCATTCAAGCCCATGAGGACTAACACCTTAACTTTAGATTTTGGGGAACGCGCCCCCCCCCGCCTGAAACCCCGGAAAGCCATTGCCAGCCAGGGCAGATGATACGGGGACAGGTGGGCACAATGGTCTGATTCTGCCTAAAGCTTTTCTGCAGAGACGCATATCCCTAATCATTTTGTGAATCTAAGCTTGGCCTCATTGAGGGGCCAAGGAGCGTCTCCACCCCCATCGTTCTACCCGGACACTGAGGTCCAGCACCGAGGGCCTTCTGGCGGTTCCCTCACTGCGAGAAGCCAAGTTACAGGGAACCAGGCAGAGGGCCTTCTCGGTGGTGGCGCCCGCCCTGTGGAACGCCCTCCCACCAGATGTCAAAGAGAACAACAACTACCAGGCTTTTAGAAGACATCTGAAGGCAGCCCTGTTTCGGGAAGCTTTTAATGTTTGATGTATTAGAGTATTTTAATATTCTTTTGGAAGCCGCCCAGAGTGGCTGGGGAAGCCCAGCCAGATGGGCGGGGTATAAATAAATTATTATTATTATTATTATTATTATTATTATTATTATTATTATTATTATTATTATTATTATTATTTCAATATCAGTAGGGAAATGAGAGTACCCCTCAACATTTTTCAAAGAAAAAAAAGCACTATATATGTATTAAATTTTGTGTACTGCAATTTGGAATACACATTTAAACTTCCTTAAAATATAAATGACTTCCCTTCTTCTCTTTCCATGGTTCATTTTGCATACCCTAAATCCCTGCATATGGGACGCGGGTGGCGCTGAGGGTTAAACCACAGAGCCTGGGACTTGCTGATCAGAAGGTCGGCGGTTCGAATCCCCGCGATGGATGGGGTGAGCTCCCGTTGCTCGGTCCCTGCTCCTGCCAACCTAGCAGTTCGAAAGCACCTCAAAGTGCAAGTAGATAAACAGGTACCGCTCCGGCGGGAAGGTGAACGGCGTTTCCGTGCGCTGCTCTGGTTCACCAGAAGCGGCTTAGTCCTGCTGGCCACATGACCCGGAAGCTGGACGCCGGCTCCCTCAGCCAGTAAAGCGAGATGAGCGCCGCAACCCCAGAGTCGGCCACGACTGGACCTAATGGTCAGGGGTCCCTTTACCTTTAAGAATAGAGGGCATCACAGCCTCCTGAGTATGGGACGCAAGTGGCACTTTGCATGCTTTCAAACTGCTAGGTTGGCAGGAGCAGGGACCGAGCAACGGGAGCTCACCCCGTCGTGGGGATTCGAACCGCCGACCTTCTGATCGGCAAGCCCTAGGCTCTGTGGTTTAACCCACAGTTTACCCTGTGCTTAATTAGTTCTGGTAGTTTAACTTTGTCCCCACGTGGGGTTTCTTGAAATGCTCAGAAGAAATCTGATTGGTTGTTACGAACACTCTGTCAAAAGTTCTTTTGTGAATAAAACGACCTGGGCCCAAGGGTGGAGACAGAGATTATTATACGGACCCTTCCCAGAGTCTTGCTGGTTCAAGCCTCTGTGTGTATTCTTATTAATCAGGGTTCAATCCTTCCCTTTGCTTTGGGAACAGATCCCTGGGAGGGAATGTTTCTGGGAAGGAGGGAGCTTGCTGCAAAGGATGGACACCCCCTAAAAAAGCTACCCAGTCTGCCTCAGATTTTGGAGCTGCTTTCGCATTCAAAATACCCCAGAACAAAGGAAGAAGAAAACAGCGAACAACTACAACAATGCGTGCATAAGCAACAGGCCAAAAAGGCTTCCACAGAGAGGGGTTTATTTTTGGAGGGGGGGGGGGACAGTTACTCACCAGGTAGAGGACTCTGTAAGAATGCCCGGTTAGCTTTGCGACTTGAGTCAAGGATGGATATTTCCAGACGAGGATTTGGTTCTGAGAGTATCCGTGAGTGCTCACCTAGAGAGAGAGAGAGAGAGAGAGAGAGAGATGGATGAGTATGTGGACTTAAAAATGGAAAGCATAATGCTGTTGGGTCAACAACTCTTCGAAAGATTCCATCAACGGTGTCTCTGGAAATTTTTACGCATCACCTGGGAAGACAGGCGAACTAATGCCAGCGTACTGGAAGAAGCAAAGATGGCCAGTGTCAAAGCAATGATTCTTCAACATCCACTTCGTTGGACTGGTCGTGTTGTGTGGATGCCCGATGATCGTCTTCCAAAGCAACTACTCTCTTCCAAACTTAAGAATGGAAAGCGTAATGATGATGGTCAACAAAAGAGGTTCAAAGACTCTCTCAAGGCAAATCTAAAATGTAGTATAAACACCGACAACTGGGAAACACCGGCCTGCGAGCGCTCCAGTTGGAGAACAGCCTTGACCAAAGGTGTCGCGGACTTTGAAGACACTCGAACTCAGGACGCAAGGGAAAAACATGCTAAGAGGAAGGCACGCTTGGCAAACCCTCAACTCCCGCCCGGAAACTTATGTCCCCACTGTGGAAGGACGTGTGGATCCAGAATTGGCCTCCATAGTCACTTATGGACTCACTGCTAAAACCCTGTTTTGGAAGACAATCTTACTCAGCTACGAGGGATCGCCAAAGAAGAAAAGAAGACAGAGAAAGAGAGAGAGAGGGAGGGAGAGAGGAATATTACCAGGCTAACACTGTGATGTTGGAAAGCAGAGGAGGAACAACCTGTGCCGAGCCCTGGTGAGGAAGCAGAGGCAGTTTTACCCCTGCCCCTGATGGGGCTGGAGCACCCCTAAAGCAGCCTGCCAAATAAACCCGCCTAAGTTACTAGGGGGACGCGGGTAGCGCTGTGGGTTAAACCACAGAGTCTAGGGCTTGCCGATCAGAAGGTCGGCGGTTCGAATCCCCGCGATGACGGGGTGAGCTCCCGTTGCTCGGTCCCTGCTCCTGCCAACCTAGCAGTTCGAAAGCACACCAGTGCAAGTAGATAAATAGGTACCGCTCCGGCGGGAAGGTAAACGGCATTTCTGTGTGCTGCTCTGGTTCGCCAGAAGCGGCTTAGTCCTGCTGGCCACATGACCCGGAAGCTGTACGCCGGCTCCCTCGGCCAATAAAGCGAGATGAGCGCCGCAACCCCAGAGTTGGTCACGACTGGACCTAATGGTCAGGGGTCCCTTTACCTTAAAGTAACTAGGAAAATAAAGTGCCAGCCCTCCAGGGGACGGGCAGGCAAAGTATAGGGGGAAGCACACAGGAAACGAGGACTCCCTTACCAGTTCGTTGGCGTGCTTGGACCAGGCGAGGTTGCAGACTTGCGACCCGGTGTCAATGCACTGCAGAGGCTGTCCGGTCAGCGTGTTCCAGAAACGTATACAGCGGTCTGCCGTCCCGCCGCCGGAAGCCAGCAGCCCGTGCTGGTGGGGGGACCAGGCGATCGCCTTGACGGCCGCAAGGTGCTCTGTGTACTGCTGGACTGGGCTGAGGCTGGAGTGGTTCCACACGAGGAGCTGCGAGGGAGGGAGAGGGAGCCCCGTTTTTCGGGCAGGGGGTGCCAGAGCTATGGAGTTTTGTCTGAGACCCTCCCTGCCTGCAGACTGTCTTGCCAGAGTGGTGCATGCTCTGGTTATCTCCCGCTTGGACTATTGCCTGCTCCTGAATGGGGTCACTGTGCCCCCGAAGGACCAGATGTGCAGCCTGGGAGTCATTTTGGACCCACAGCTGTCCATGGAGGCGCAGGTCAGTTCTGTGTCCAGGGCAGCTCCATCTGGTACGCAGGATGAGACCCTCCCTGCCCATGGACTGTCTGGCCAGAGGGGTGCATGCTCTGGTTATCTCCCGCTTGGACTACTGCCATGCGCTCTACGTGGGGCTACCTTTGAAGGTGACCTGGAAACTGCAACTAATCCAGAATGCGGCAGCCAGATTGGGGACTGGGAGCGGCCGCCGAAACCACATAACACCAGAAAGACCTACATGGGCTCCCTGGACGTTTCCGAGCACAATTCAAAATGTTGATACTGACCCTTAAAGCCCTAAACAGCCCAGTATCCCTGAAGGAGCAACTCCACCCCCATCGTCCAGCCCGGACACTGAGGTCCAGCTCCAAGGGCCTTCTGGCAGTTCTCTCCTTGCAAGAAGTGAGGTTACAGGGAACCAGGCAGAGGGCCTTCTCAGTGGTGGCGCCCGCCCTGTGGATTAGCCTCAACCAGAGCCAGGGCCTTCTCAACACTGGCTCCGGCCTGGTGGAACGCTCTGTCTCATGAGACCAGGGCCCTGCAGGATCTGATCTCTTTCCGCAGGGCCTGTAAGACAGAGTTGTTCCGCCTGGCCTTTGGCTTAGAATCAGTTTGATTCCCTCCCCCTCTTTCTTTTTCCTTTCTCCTCCTACAAAGAGATTGCACCCTAATTGTTTTAATGTTGTATCTTAATCTTTCAAATTGTATTTTAATCAACTTGTTTTTATTGTTGGTTGTTAGCCGCCCTGAGCCCGGTCTCGGCTGGGGAGGGCGGAGTATAAATAAAATTTATTATTATTACCTTGTTGTCGTTCCCGCCGGACGCGAGGAGCTGGTGGTCGGTCGACCACTTGAGCCCGCAGACCTCCTGCCTGTGGCCTTGGAGGCGGCGCTCAGACTGAAGGGGGGGCGTCCGGATATCTCTCTGCAGGATCATCCGGTCCCGGCTGCCGGAAGAGAGTTGGTCCGCGTTCCACGCCAGGGCACCTGGAGCATTGATAATAATAATAATAATCGTAGTAGTAGTAATATGCAAAATAAATAGCAAAGACAGACAGACCTCAGCGTAACACTGAAATTGGAACCATTAACACTCAAAACGGAGCACATTCGTCTTCCGAAAATAGTTCGCAAACCGGGACACTTAACTTCCGGGTTTGCAGTGTTTAGGTTCCAAGCTGTTTGAGTCCCAAGGCGTTTGAGAACCAAGGGGCCACTGCAATAAGTTGCTATTAATATTCTTATTTCTGCAGGGCTTCGCACGGGGCTTTTAGGAAATCGGCGTTCCGTTTCCGCGTTCTGCTTGCCCCACTTTCGATATACGATATCTTTATTGTCATTGTCCCATGCAGAACAATGAAGTTGAAAAACTACATAAAACTACTACAAGACTACTACAAAACTACATAAAACTACTACAAAACTACATAAAACATTCAAAAACCCCTAAAAACTCTGAAACCCCATTTTAAAATACACTATACTATAGAGACCCCTTATGCTGCGTTTAGAACCAGAATTGCTTTTGCGTAGAAACTGTTTCTCAGGCGGCTAGTCCTGGCCTTTATAACCCTATATACCTTCTTCCAGAAGGCAGAAGCTGAAAGAGATCATTTCCGGGGTGTGTACTATCCTGCGCTATCTCTACCGCTTTCTTACGGCACCTGGAAGCATAGATTTGATCCAAGGTGGGAAGAGTGCACACAATTATTCTCTCCGCAGTCTTTACAACCCTGGACGGCATTGTTTTTCCCCTGGCCGTGCAGCTCCCAAACCGCACACAGAGACCATACGTTAATACACTCTCCACAGTGCAATGGTAAGATGCCATCAACAGGTCCTTTGAGAGATTGTTTTTCCGGAGGATTTCCTTACCTACTCTGGCTGTGTGCCCTTCCAGCATGGAGAGTTTCTTGCCGGCTCCGGCGTCCCAGATCTGTACAAAGCCCTTATGGGTCCCGACTGCTACCAAGTTGCCCTAATCGGGGAGAAGGGATGCAAAGGGTGAGAACCTCCGAGAGCCGGGTGGCAAGGTTTGGAGGGCCACATTCAGCCCCGGAGCCAAAGGATCCCTCCTAATAATAATAATTTTTTATTTATACCCCGCCCTCCCCAGCCAAGACCGGGCTCAGGGCGGCTAACAAACAAGAATAACAAGTTGATTAAAATACAATTTAAAAGATTAAGATACAACATTAAAACAATTAGGGAGCAGTCTCATCCTAGGAGGAGAAAGGAAAAGAAAAAGGGGGAGGGAATCAAACTGATTCTGAGCCAAAGGCCAGGTGGAACAACTCTGTCTTACAGGCCCTGCGGAAAGAGATCAGATCCCGCAGGGCCCTGGTCTCATGAGGCAGAATGTTCCACCAGGCCGGAGCCAGTGTTGAAAAGGCCCTGGCTCTGGTTGAGGCTAATCTGACTTCCTTAGGGCCCGGCACCACTAGGGTGTTGCTATTTATGGACCTTGAGGCTCTCCGTGGGGCATACCAGGAGAGGCGGTCCCGTAGGTACAAGGGTCCTAGGACATGAAGGGCTTTAAAAGTCAAAAGCGGACCCTTAAATCTGACCCTGTACTCCACCGGGAGCCAGTGCAGCTGGAAAAGCACTGGGTGAATCTGCTCCCATGGCAGAGACCCCGTGAGGAGCCTCGCTGCAGCATTCTGCACCCGCTGGAGTTTCTGGGACAGCTTCAAGGGCAGCCCCGCGTAGAGCGAATTACAGTAGTCAAGCCTGCAGGTGACCGTCACATGGGTCACTGTGGCCAGGGCAGGGCGGGAAAGGTAAGGGACCAACTGCTTGATGCGGCGAAGGTGGAAAAATGTCGCCTCGGCTGCGCCTCCATGGAAAGGGAGGTGTCAAGGATTACACCCAAACTCTTAACGGAAGGCAATGGCAGTAATTGGCCTAGCCTCGCCATCGCAGCCCTGCCCGCCATTCGCCACCGCTGCGCTTCGGCGGAAACCCGACAGCGTACTTGTTAGGTAGATTTATTGCTCTAGAGTTCAGTGTCCGACACGCTTCCCCTGCACGCCTCTGCAGGTCGTAAAGCAATTAGCAGATAGCAAAGTTGCACAGCGGTCGTGTGATTTGAAAGAGCAGAAGCTGCGAGCGTGCCTTTGGAAAGCTGAAGTTTCCGATGGAAACGAACTGTCCCTGGACTTATTTTATCCCTTTTCCTCACACGGACGCAGGACCGCTGCTGCTCTGCTCTCCTGCCAGGTCTGCTTTCGGCAGAGTCCACACAGGGAAGAGTGACTGGACGCAGGAGTTATTTTATTTACACGCACAGTACTGACCCGCTCAGACCATCCGACGGAGGTGACGGAATCGCCTTCCACGGAGAGGTCGCACAGCCGGGTCACCTTGGGAGAAAGAGGAGAGGGGAGACGGGGAAGAAAGAATGAGAAAAGGAGAGGGCACTGGGAGGGAAAGGAGGAGGGGGCTGTTGACGTCGTGGGCTTCCCACAAGCAGCCTTGTCCCCAGCAAAGAAGCATAAGACCGTAATAATAATAACAAGAGTTTAATTTTACTTAAGAACCTGCCTGCTGGGTCAGGGCAATGGCCCACCAACAGCTTCAACAATTCAACAATTACTTTGATAAAATACATATTTTGTGATGTAAAAGTGGCTTGAGATACCTATTAGGTCCATAAATGACCATATAGCATATATCCAATACAGTGGTGCCCCGCAAGACGAATGCCTCGCAAGACGGAAAACCCGCTAGGCGAAAGGGTTTTCCGTTTTTGAGTTGCTTCGCAGGACGAATTTCCCTATGGGCTTGCTTCGCAAGACGAAAATGTCTTGCGAGTCTTGAGATTTTTTTTCGCTTTCCCCCCCTTTATCTAAGCCGCTAAGCCTTTAATAGCCTTTTAGCAGCTAAGCCGCTAAGCCTTTAATAGCTGCTAAACCGCTAATAGTGCTAATCCGTTAAGCTGCTAATAGGGTTGCTTCGCAAGACGAAAAAACCGCTAGACAAAGACACTCGCGGAACGGATTAATTTCGTCTTGCGAGGCACCACTGTATGGTGACAATTTGTTGTGGACAAAGGACAGCTGGACATATAAAGGGCCCCATGACCTTCAGTAGCTTAGGGCCTCAGCAAACCTAAATCCGGCCCTGTTCATAACGTAAGAAAATAAGGACGGACACACACACACACACACACGCTTGACCTTACCTGGCTGGTACAGGCACTCCACAGGTAAACACAGGTCCCGAGGCCGACGCTGAGAACGTTAAGGGACGACCAGTCAACCAAGTTTAGGTAGAAGTCGTCCTGAAGTTCCGGGGCATCCAATACTTTGAATGGGATCTTGGAGATTTTCCTCGTGGGCTTCCGAGGAGACCGTAGCAGCTTTTGGCTGTTTCGGCCGCGTGGGAAATTGGGGAAGAGGAAGAAGGAGGAGGCGTGAAGAAGGAGAAAATGTCATTATTCCCTCCAAACAGGGTGGATTTGATTTAAATCAAATCGATCTAAATCAAATCAGCCTAAATCATTCTCTCTTTCAAACCGGGCGGCTGCAGAGTTGGTGCTATATATACCGCTAAGCCACAGTCATGTGGCCAGCAGGACTAAGCCGCTTCTGGCGAACCAGAGCAGCGCACGGAAACGCCGTCTACCTTCCCGCCGGAGTGGTACCTATTTATCTACTTGCACTTTGACGTGCTTTCGAACTGCTAGGTTGGCAGGAGCAGGGACCGAGCAACGGGAGCTCACCCCGTCATTGCGGGGATTCGATCCGCCAACCTTCTGATCAGCAAGCCCTAGGCTCTGTGGTTTAACCCACAGCGGCACCCGCGTCCCTTGGGATAGTTCCTAGGAAAGCTCAATTAGAAAGGGAACCTACTTAAGGACTCTATACAGGCTCTTGGGTACCCCATTAAGGAAAAATGAGTATTTTTCTTATAACATCCCCTGCAGGAAAACCTTCACCCTATATTGTTGTGTTTCCTAAAACACTTCGCTAAAAAAGGGAGCCCAAACCTTTTGTTGCTGACGGGCGAGAGCGAATAGGGGGAGACCTCGTTGCCGTCGTCCGGGCTGGAGCGTTTCGTGGTGAGGGAGTACTGGACGGGCGAGAAGGCAGCACACACATTAAACCCAACATAAAGCTCAAACTGTTCTAAAGGAATAAAAAACCCATATTATTAAACAGGCAGCGCTAAGGCATTGCACCCACAGAAGGGAACCAGAGATTATTAAATTCCAAAACCCTGGCGGAAAAGGAATTTATTTTCTTTTTTTGGGCCTGGCGCCTATAAAGATAGGAGGGCAACCATGGCGCGCCTCTCCAGGGATGGCTGTCTGCAAGCAGGGAGCCACCACTGAGAAGGCCCTGTAGATACCCTACGCACCTCCATTGAACAGCCCACGAAGGGCCTTGAGTGATGAGCAAAGGGTTCAACAACAACAACAACAACACCGGTCTTGAAAGACCTACATTGGCTCCCAGTACGTTTCCGAGCACAATTCAAAGTGTTGGCGCTGACCTTGAAAGCCCTAAACAGCCCAGTAGACCTGAAGGAGCGTCTTCACCCCCATCTTCCAGCCCGGACACCTGGGTCCATCTCCCGAGGGCCTTCTGGCGGTTCCCTCCCTGCGAGAAGTGAGGTTACAGGGAACCAGGCAGAGGGCCTTCTCGGTGGTGGCGCCTGCCCTGTGGAACGCCCCCCCATCAGATGTCAAGGAAATAAACAACTATCTGACTTTTAGAAGACATCTGAAGGCAGCCCTGTTTAGGGGAGTTTTTAATGACTGATGTTTTGATGTATTTTTAATCTTTTGTTGGGAGCCGCCCAGAGTGGCTGGGGAAACCCAGCCAGATGGGCAGGGCATAAATAATAAATAATAATAATAATAATAATAATAATAATAATAATAATAATTATTATTATTATTATTAATACCTTGCCCATCTGGCTGGGGGTGGAGACGCTCCTTCAGGGATACTGGGCCGTTTAGGGCTTTCAAGGTCAACACCAGCACTTTGAATTGTGCTCGGAAACGTACTGGGAGCCAATGTAGGTCTTTCGGGACCGGTGTTATGCGGTCTCGGCAGCCGCTCCCAGTCACCATATGTGATGTCAACCTGCGTACATAGGCTGACGTGGATGGATTTATATGGGAAGGAGGGAGAGGGTGCCTGGAGGATATATATACTGCGTGAAACTTGTCATTTCTTTGGACTTGCTGTGGACTTGATCACGCAAGTGCCTTCTGCTATCCGGAGAGCAGAATAAACTCTTTCTTGGAATCAACCTCGGTGTCGTTTGACTTCCTTCCTCCTGTCCCAGAGCAACGCAGACCCAATCGGTGAACTCCAATAAGGCTACAGGTCATGTCCGGAACTGTACACCGGACCGGCTGGGAGTGTTTTCGACCGAAGGGTGAGCCCCTTCAGAGTCAGTGGACGAAATGAAAAAAACAAATACCGTGAAAAGGCTCTTTTTTTCCGGCGTGGAGGGCTGCAGCCTCCTGTCTTCCGTCTGCGGGTCTTGCACCTTCTCGATCCCAGCCCCCAAGAGCTCGTTCTTTAGCAAGGCTGAGTACGCAAGGCCATCTGCGGGGGGTTGAGAGAAGCGGGGGACCTTGAAGTCAAGCCTCGTTTAAAATTAAAATAAAAACACAAATGCAAGGCCTTTTCCTTGCTTAAAGAGGCTTTTTAAACCACCATAATCTGGGCACAAGGGTATATGTTTACGCGACAAAAGCATTCGCTATTGCAAAGAATCAGGGTGAATAAAAATCAATGCTTTTTAAATAATAATAATATTCAGATTTTCTCTATTTAAATCGGATTTTTTAAAAATTCAAATCAGATTTTTTTGATCCGAATCGGATTTTTAAAATAAAATGCTTTTGGAGGAAAAATCTTTCTGAAAATTTTCTATTTAAGTTCCATTTTAGTCCAACAATCAAAGAGGGGTGATAATCTCATACCTTTGCCATTGTCTGAAGTCGCGTCCTTTGCTTTTCTGTTTTGACTCGGGGACTTTTCGTTTTCCTGCGAAGCGTAGAAAAAGAGCGCTTGTCTGATAGTGCAAATCATTTTTCTGGGGTTGCGGCGCTCATCTCGCTTTACTGGCCGAGGGAGCCGGCGTCCAGCTTCCGGGTCATGTGGCCAGCAGGACTAAGCCGTTTCTGGCGAACCAGAGCAGCGCACGGAAACGCCGTTTACCTTCCCGCTGGAGCGGTACCTATTTATCTACTTGCACTTTGACGTGCTTTTGAACTGCTAGGTTGGCAGGAGCAGGGACTGAGCAACGGTAGCTCACCCCGTCATTGCGGGGATTCGAACCGCCGACCTTCTGATCGGCAAGCCCTAGGCTCTGTGGTTTAACCCACAGCGCTACCCGTGTCCCTAATCAATCAATGTACCGTACTATAAAATAAATAAGATAGTATCTGGAACAGATTAAGTTTGAGAACCAAGGTATCACTGTAAAAAAAAAAAAAACCCCAGAAAACCAGCCAAGGGCGCTGTCTTGTGACGCTCACGTTTATCCTGTGGAAACTGATGCTCCAATTTGCCCCGGCTCGGGATGGGATGAACCTGTCGCCGTGCTTGCTGGGAGACGACACGGGGGAATTTGAAGGCGTCAGGGTCCTCCTCATGTCGGCAACCTGCAATTTGTGGGTGCCAAGCCGAGAAATCAGGCAACAGAGAAACACGCCCCCGTCATCAGAAGAGAAACCGTTGTCGTTTCAACTTGGAACGGAGTTTCTTTAAGCTTTTAGATTTACTGCTTTTCTAACCCATAACCTGCCCTCTGAGAAACTAGTAGGTTCTTCCTCTTTCCCTCCATTCTGTGGCGCCCAGGGTGGATAAAAATCAATGATTTTTTTGTTTTAAATTGATTTTTTTCAAAAATCAGATTTTTTTGGAAGGAAAAATCTTTCTAAAGATTTTCTGTTTAAGTTACAAAGGCCATTCATCAGGAAATAAGATTTTGTTTCTGTGCTGAAACTCAGTTGTTTTTTATTGTTTAACCACGTCCATTAACAAACATGGATACATATGCTATAAAGTTATTGTTTCAGTTAAATAGTTTAAATTGTTGTTAAGGAAATGATTACATTTCTGCTGCCAATAAAGTGCAGCAGAAAAGCTGTCCAAATATAAACACTTAACTTAACTCATTAAACCTCACAATGATTTCATAATTATCTGTCTTATGTATGTGTAATATTACAACCAAATCACTAATTTCTGATATAAACTGTAAAAATTTATCATTCCAAAAACGAATCCTTCATCTGGTCTGTAAATCTTAAGTTTATACCAGCAAGAATGAATCTTTCGGCAAAAAATGATTTAAATGAAGTCTTAATGACTACTAGCGTTTTAAATTTAAACATACCATATCGTGGTTACTGCCATTATGCCAATTTAGGAACTGAATGGACTTTATCTCCTGACCATCCATTGGACTTTGATTTCTCAGGACGTGTTCTGATGGCATATGATGTTTTGGTCTATGGAATTACACACTGCGATATATTATATGTTGAATTGTGTTTGAAGCAGACGTTACATAGCCCAAAACCAGCCTGTTAGGTTGTGTGTCTTGTTATCAGGATTGCATTTTACGTAACCTACGGTTTAGTGTTTTGAATTCTGGTGCTGGAGGAGACTCTTGAGAGTCCCCTGGACTGCAAGAAGACCAAACCTCTCCATTCGGAAGGAAATCAGCCCTGAGTGCTCACGGGAAGGACAGATCCTGAAGCTGAGGCTCCAAGACTTTGGCCACCTCAGGAGAAGAGAAGACTCCCTGGAAAAGCCCCTGATGTTGGGAAAGATGGAGGGCACAAGGAGAAGGGGACGACAGAGGACGAGATGGTGGGACAGTGTTCTGGAAGCTACCAGCATGAGTTTGACCAAACTGCGGGAGGCAGTGGAAGACAGGAGGGCCTGGCGTGCTCTGGTCCAGGGGGTCACAAAGAGGCGGACACAACTAAACGACAACAACACGGTTTAGTAGTGTTTTGCAAGACTTACGCAAGGCATCATGTTTTCATTCTGGATGTTGATTTGGCGGAGAAGACGTCTTTCGTAGTCTTGATCCATGGTGGAAGCGGTCAAGGGGCGCGGGGGGGGGTCAGGAGAGAGGGGAAGTCAAGTGCTTTATAACAGCCTCACGGCCTGATGTTCATGGAGAGCAGGGGGTCCAGGGTGTGCTGAGGGGGGGAGAGAGGAAAAAGGAAGGAGCACATTAAGGCAGCAGTTTGGGACCCCCAGGGGTCATCCAGTCCAACCCCCCTTGAAATGCAGGAATCTCAGCTAAAGCATCCATGACAGATGGCCACCCAACGTCTGCTCAAAAACCTCCAAGGAAGGAGAGTCCATAACCTCCCAAGGGAGACCTAGGATTGTAGAGTCGGAAGGTAACCCTGAGGATGTTCCAGTCTAACTCTTTGCAATGCAGGAATATGCAGCTTTCGCACTTGGGAATTGAACCTGCAACCGTGGCACCATCAGCACCACGCTCTTAAATATGCTCTAGCTCAGTACACTGACTGGTAGCGGCTCTCCTGTTTCATCACCATCATTTATTATTTTTACCCCACCCATCTGGCTGGGTTTCCCCAGCCACTCTGGGCGGCTCCCGACAGAATATTAAAAACACCAAACACTTAAAACGTCCCTAAACAGGGCTGCCTTCAGATGCCTTCCAAAAGTCAGATAGTTGTTTATTTCCTTGACATCTGACGGGAGGGCGTTCCACAGGGCGGGGGCCACCACCGAGAAGGCCCTCTGCCTGGTTCCCTGCAACCTTGCTTCTCGCAGGGAGGGAACCACCAGAAGGCCCTCGGAGATGGACCCCAGTGTCCGGGCTGAACGATGGGGATGGAGACGCTCCTTCAGGGATACTGGGCCATTTAGGGCTTTCAAGGTCAGCACCAACCCTTTGATTTGTGCTCAGAAACGTCCTGGGAGCCAATGTAGGTTTTTCAGGACCAGTGTTATATGTTCTCAGCGGCCGCTCCCAGTCCCCCGTCTAGCTGCCGCATTCTGGATTAGTTGCAGTTTCCGGGTCACCTTCAAAGGCAGCCCCACATAGAGCGCATGGCAGTAGTCTCTACTGGAGAGGCCAGTGATGGAAAATGGGACCTTTTCACAGGCAAAGCTCTGCTTCCGAGTTACAGCTCCTCCCCAGCAACCACGGCTGCGAACACACATTTTCAAAAGCGAGGAGGGCTCCTCGTAGCAGGGAAAATGAAACAACTCCAGCAATAAAAAATTGAGGCACTCCTTACAGGACACCCCAAAACCACGGGTCGGGATGGAACGGGAATAAATGGGAGCTCCGCCTAAGAAACTACAGTCATTCCCCTAGAGATGAAGCAAGTTTCTAGTCCACAAGGTCCTGAACAAAGGGGGCTGAATTAAACAGAAAGCAGCTTTAGACAGTCTAGCAAGCTCACTGGTCCACCGAGCTAACTAGTTTCTACACTGAAGCTCTCTATAATTTTCGGGGTATCTTCCCAGCCCTAATTGGAGAGGGTTAGAGTAGGACTAGGAACTGGGGAGGCCCGGGTTCAAATTCCCCACTTAGCCATGAAGCTCAGGAGGTGAACCTGTGCCAGTCCTTACCTGTCTGTCTACAGAGGGGGTAGCTGTTTGGGTTAAATTGGGGGGACGGGACCTTCAGCTCCTCAAAAGATGGAATATCAATGCAATAAAAACAAAGAAACAAGCAGCCTCACATTTTGGCACCTGGTTACTGGAAATAAAGATTCTTTTAGAGGTGGCAGACTCCCAAGAGACTGCGATCTACTCACAGAGTTAAAAACTGGCAGGGATCTATGCCCTTTTGGGGGGTTCGGGTCTAAGCTGTTAAGCTTTTTTTAGGGAGGAGGAAAGCCCCGTTTTTGGGGGTACAGGGCTAAAACATTGAGCTTTCTTGGGGAAGCCAGTGATTGACCCCATACGTCCAGTGATCTACCTGTTGGACGTGCCTGGTCTAAAGAAAGAATAAATCGTAAAAGTCAGAAAATAGAGGAGATGGCGGCTTGCCTCAGCCTCCACTAAGGCCATACCCTGGGGGCATTTTCCTGGGCTGGGGAATTATGGGGTCCTATCCTCTGTAGCTGGGACGCGGGTGGCGCTGTGGGTTAAACCACAGAGCCTGGGACTTGCTGATCAGAAGGTTGGCGGTTCAAATCCCCATGACGGGGTGAGCTCCCGTTGCTCAGTCCCTGCTCCTGCCAACCTAGCAGTTCGAAAGCACAACAGCACAAGTAGATAAATAGGTACCGCTCTGGCGGGAAGGTAAACGGCGTTTCCGTGCGCTGCTCTGGTTCGCCAGAAGCAGCTTAGTCCTGCTGGCCACATGACCCGGAAGCTGTACGCCGGCTCCCTCGGCCAGTAAAGCGAGGGGTCCCTTTACCTTTATCCTCTGAGGCAGGAATACTTTGAACCCAATGAATGGCACGGGGGGGGGCGCTTTAAATGGACTATGGGGAGGGAAATAAATGGGAAGGGGGCAGCAACAGCAGCCCCCCACTCTCAACTTCCTAACTGGGCCCTCCTCCAGCTGCTATCCGTTGTATATAACCTCCCATTGCATTAAAGCACAGAACCCCACAATTCCCCTTTTTGCGGGGGGGGGCACAGATCAGACCCTCGCCACGAAAGAAATGGAGGTTCGCTGGTCTATAGATGGGGGGTAATTAATAGGAAGGAAGGGAACTTCCAACTTCCCTATGAAGTCACCCCCAAAATGAAACACCTGCCTGCTGCAATAAAGTCTCTCCCCCCCCCCCGATCTACCACTTTTATGTTAAAGTAAAGGAACACACACCCCCCACTTTGCTAATGCAACTGGGTGACCCACCTGCCTCCCTCCAGCAGACAGCCCCCCCAATACTAAGCCTTAGTATTTTGTTACCTTAAAGCACAGACTTCGCGCCCCCCCCCCCCAGTTACAGGGGAGGAAAATGGAGAACAGATAAAAGGAGATACGAGTCCCTCTTTTAACGGAGAGAAATAAAATTGGGGAGTGGGCACCCCCCCCAAAAAAAACCCAACCCACTGAATTCCCAATCAGGTCGTCTCCCACCAAAGAGCGACCGTGATAACAGAACCCCCACTCCCCTTACAAGAAGCCCCATATGAAAGGGGTGCAATGTTTTCCTGCCCCCCACTTCGTCATCCGTTTATCCAAGTGTGCCTCCCCAACTCTAGCCTGCCTCCACCCCCCGTACAAAAGATACCTCAATAGTACTCCTCTCAATTGCTTTAAAGCAAGGCTCCCCCCCCCCATTAATAGCTTATCTGTCACATGAAAGGGAGGGGCGAGGGGAGGACTCCATTGCCCCCCCCCATTGCTGCCCCATCTCTCCAGGGAGTCGTCCCCCCCCCATAACAGACCTCTTCTCCTATTGTATTCAATCACAGGCTCTCAATCCCTGGTTTGGGAAATTTGAGTGGTCTTCAAATCTGCCCCCCTCCCCCCAAAAATTCCCAGACCTTCTCCTCACCGACTCAGCTCCACCCCACCCTTCCCATGACAGAAAAGGCAGGGAGGGGCCCTTCAATCGACACCCCCCCCCATTTCCTTCTCATCCACTCACCTAATTAGTTCCTCCATCGCTCTCGGGAAGACACCTCTATATTATTATTATTAATAATAAAATTTATTACAGCCCCCCCCCAAATTAAAGCACAGGTTCAGCCTCCCCAATTTATTACAGCCCCCCCGGCACCCCAATTAAAACACAGGCTCACCCTATGCAACTCTGCTATGAGAAACCGGGGGCGGAGGGGGGGACACACGGACATCTCCCCCCCCACTCCAATCAACCTTCTCCTCACCCAATTACCAACCCCCCAAAAAAACCACACACACACCAGGGGACACCCCCAATAACATAGCGCCCCCCGTATTAAATCACACCCCCAAACCCTGCAGCTGGAAAAGAGGTGGATAGAATAAATGGAAATTCCCACCCCCACCTCTGCACCCCCCAAAAAACATAACAACCTCCTCACTGATTTAAAGCCCCCCCCCCCAATTACAGGAAAATATTGAGGGAGAGGGTGCTGCCTTGTAATTCACCCCCCTCCATATTAAAAGCACAGCCCAAACCCTGCAGCTGATAATGGGGTGGAGGGAATAAATGTAAATTCCCACCCCCATCTCTGCACCCCCCAAAAAAATAACTCCCCTCCCCAGTGATTTAAAGCCCCCCCCATTACAGGAAAGTATTGAGGGAGAGGGGGCTGCCTTGTAATTCACCCCCCCCGTATTAAAGCACACCCCAAACCCCCCAGCCTCTTCCCCCTGAAGCTTCTCACCCCATAGACAACCCCCCAAAATAACACCCCTTCCCACTGATTTAAAGCCCCCCCCATTACAGGAAAGCATTGAAGGAGAGGGGGGGCTGGCTTGTAATTCACCCCCCACTCTCTTCCCTCTGAAGCTTCTCACCCCATAGACCACCCCCCCCAAAAACACCCCTCCCCACTGATTTAAAGCACCCCCCCAATTACAGGAAAGCACTGAAGGAGAGGGGGGCTGCCTTGTAATTCACCCCCCACCCTCTTCCCTCTGAAGCTTCTCACCCCATAGACAACCCCCCCAAAATAACACCCCTCTCCACTGATTTAAAGGCCCCCCCATTACAGGAAAGCATTGAAGGAGAGGGGGGCTGCCTTCTAATTCACCCCCCCACTCTCTTCCCTCTGAAGCTTATCACCCCATAGAGGGAGAGGGGCTGCCTTGTAATTCACCCCCACACCCTCTTCCCTCTGAAGCTTCTCACCCCATAGACCCCCCCCCAAAAAATAACACCCCTCCCCACTGGTTTAAAGCCCCCCCCAATTACAGGAAAGCATTGAAGGAGAGGGGGGGTCTGCCTTCTAATTCACCCCCCACTCTCTTCCCTCTGAAGCTTCTCACCCCATAGAGGGAGGGGGGCTGCCTTGTAATTCACCCCCACCCTCTTAAGCTTCTCACCCCATAGACCCCCCCAAAACACCCCTCCCCACTGATTTAAAGCCCCCCCCCAATTACAGGAAAGCATTGAAGGAGAGGGGGGGTCTGCCTTCTAATTCACCCCCCACTCTCTTCCCTCTGAAGCTTCTCACCCCATAGAGGGAGGGGGTCTGCCTTCTAATTCACCCCCACCCTCTTAAGCTTCTCACCCCATAGACCCCCCCAAAACACCCCTCCCCACTGATTTAAAGCCCCCCCCCCAATTACAGGAAAGCATTGAAGGAGAGGGGGGGTCTGCCTTCTAATTCACCCCCCACTCTCTTCCCTCTGAAGCTTCTCACCCCACAGAGGGAGGGGGGCAGCCTTCTAATTCACCCCCACCCTCTTCCCTCTGAAGCTTCTCACCCCATAGACCCCCCCCAAGAAACACCTCTCCCCACTGATTTAAAGCCCCCCCCCCCATTACAGGAAAGCATTGAAGGAGAGGGGGGGCTGCCTTCTAATTCACCCCCACCCTCTTCCCTCTGAAGCTTCTCACCCCACACACAGACCACCACCCCCCCATTTAAAAACAAGCTTCCCTCCATGGGGGGGCGCACCCCCCATAACCAATTGCATTAAAAATAGGCTATTTTCTCCCCCCCCCTTCCCATTCTGTTGCTGAAAATTTGGGGGGGGCGTTTCCTCTTCCCAACCCCCCCCTGAAAGTGGGGGGGAGGGGGAAAGGGGGGCTGGGAGGCCCTTAATTGAACCCGCCCCCCCCCCAGGTTCTCACCTGCCTTCATCCAGAGCCTTCCAATATGGCGTCGGTCTTGCTCTCTTCTGGCCTCGGCCCCGCCCACCTCTGACGCGAGGCCACGCCCACCGCTCCGCCCACCGCGTCTCTCTCTATGTCTCTCTGAGAGCCCGACGCGCGGGGCATCACGGGAAACCGGGCGCGCCGCGTCACTTTCCTCCCCGCCCCCCGCGCTCTCCCATTGGCCCCGTTCGAATCAATACAAAAAGGAAAGAGCCAAGCGCTGCGGAGGGAGGGAGGGAGGGAGGCGGGGCGCGGAGATGACGGAAGAAGAGCGCGTCGGCGTTGCCCCTGGCAACCCGCGGCCTAGCTGCGCCCCGCCGAGCCTGCCTCGCGTGGAAAAAAACAAAACGAATAAACTTAATAAAAATTTTAAAATACCACACAAAACATAAAATGGACGCAGGGAATGTAGGATGGGGCTTCCCAAGGAGTTCATTTAATTTGTTTTAGAGCATTTTGGACACACAGGGCTGTTTTATAGATGCTTTTTCAGCCAAAAAAATGTTTTTTTTTTTACATAACTGGATGCAAAAGGACTAGCTGCTCTGGGTAGGCTTGGTTAGGAATGCACAGGCAAAGTCCTCCTTGCTTGGCAAGCTGGGTCTTGTTTCGAGAGCTAAAAACGGCGACGCTTTAAAAACAACGCAAAAAAAAAATTGGCGATTTGCTTAACCTGTGTATTTATTCCGCCTTTCGTAATCGGCAATAATAAATAAGGAAGGCCGGGACACCAGGAATCGTCGAGAGATGGTGCCAATTACAGCCATTATATCCGCCGGCACTCTGCACATGCTCAAAGGAACCTCTACAATGTTGTTTTTAAAGATTCCGTTTATGAATCGCTTCCTGTAATAAAAATTAAAAAAATTCCTTCCAGTAGCACCTTAAAGACCAACTAAGTTAGTTCTTGGTATGAGCTTTCGTGTGCAAGCACACTTCTTCAGATACACTGAAACAGAAGTATAATAATAAATATATTCCTATATTCCTATAATATATATATTCCTATATTCCTATAATAAAGCATTTCAAAGCAATTTCAGAAGAACATGCCACAACCACAGCCATTTCATAAAACAACTATACTGTTGTTATTTTATTTTATTTTTTGGAAAGATTGCTTGCTGAAGAGCGGGAGATAAATCGTTCCCCTATTTTCAAAAAATTACATATATCTGCAGTATGCATATATATATATATATATATATATATATATATATATATATATATACAGTATATATATATATACAGTATGCACAATCTGTCCTTGCAACAGCAGCTCTTTCCAGAGCAAAAGGAAGGCATTATTTTAAAAATAATAAGTAAACTCCCATTTAGCAAGAACATGGAAGAAAACCCCTTTAACCTGTTTGTAGATTCACCTTTTTTCCCCAGAGGTGGGATGTGAGTCATCATTCATCCTTCAAAACACTTTATATCATTATCCAGTTATGGTAAGAGCTCAATTATTTGCAAGGACGAAGCATTGATAGGCAGGCTTTTGTTGGTAAAGGATCCCACCGCGAATTGCTAATGCGATCTTTTGTTTTTCTTAATTATAATTTGATTTTCAGTTATACATTTAAAACGGCCTCTCTTTTTTGGGAGGGAGTGGGGTCTATAAACTATGTTAGGGAATATTATCCGTGCAAAACCACCTCTTTCGATATGTAGTTTAAATGCATCAACGTGACTCGTTTCAAGGTAACTGTTGGGTGGTTTCCGCGTCGATGCAAGCTGCGACCCCGCAATAAAAATTAAGGGCAATTCTTACGGTAAAAATCAAGCATTATTGAAATGAAATTTGTATTGTGTGTTTTTGACTCAAATGCAAAGTTCCTCCTGCAAGTTTCATCCCAGACTCGAAATCAGACAATTACTTAGGGAGGTCTGTGTTTTTAAAAGTTTTTTTATTTCATTAAAAAAAAGAATCCCTACACCCACAAAAGCAACATACCCACTTCCCTCGCTGCTAAAATAGCTTTTTTTCTGTTGCCATCGTTCAACGCGCAACGCTAAGAAAATACAAGATTCAGAAAGTCTATATATGAGCTAATTCGTCACAAGGCAAGAGACACAGACAAGACGGGATTTCTCCTCTCTTTCTCATGAGAAAGAGAATCTAGAGCGTTCTAAAACTAAAGCGGATTAATCCAAATTTTGTGCCAAGGAAACTTGAGATCCTCCATTGACAAACTGGACCGTTCTGCATTCTGCAACGTAAACCGTGGTTAGGGCACAGAGGAAAGAAACCACGATTCCTGGGCTTAGCGTTACGGCCGAAGCAGGGGTCATCGTTTTGTTTCGATCCAAATAAATCATAATTGGTAATTCCTTGGGCTGATCAATGTAGTTTAGAGTTACATAAACCACAAACCAGGGTTTGCATGCAACGCGAAACCAGGGTTATGGCTCATTTCTCCTGAACAAGGAACTATGGTGCACACTGTCTGCTTGATCACAGTAAACCATGGTTTAGGCGAAAAAACGGCCAAGTCTTGCCAGCTGATTTCATTCTGCAAATTAAGCAAAATTACGCATAATTACAAATTATTATTCTCCTTCCTCCTCTTGGGAAGCAGGGAAAGGGCTTCGAAACCCCCCTCACACACGATCCAGGGGACCTCTCTTTAATTTCCTGCTCCACTGAAAATGAGGAGAGCAAGAAACTTTTATCTACGGTTGCAATCGAAATTATTCCAAAAACAAAAACCCATTGCAAATCAAGTTTATTATCGAAATCCACAAACCTTTAGCGGATTGCAAGGAGCAAAAAGTTCGACGCAACGGCTGCTTCAAAAAGCTTCCCCCAAATTCAGCTGAAAACAAGTCTTTGATTTGATCCTCGCAAACAGCAGGAAGTCTGTGAATTTTGATAACAAATCTGTTTTGCAATGGGGGGAGGTTGAATAATTTTTGATTGCAACTGTCTACAAAAAAGCACAAAAGCCTGGATTCTTAGAGCAATGAAATCAGGGTCTTTTTTATTATTTTTATTTTTATTAACCCTACCAAATTGTAGACAATTTTTTTCCCCCCGGATGTGAAAATTCCAGGAAATTAACCCTAAGAATAAATAGGTCGAGGCAGTGATACAGCGGTGGTTGGGAGACCAGAATAGTGCAGATCAAAATATCTGGCTGGATCCTGCTATATAGACAAACCTGCGAGTGAAGTCCCATTAATCTCAGTGGGTTTTACTCCCAAGTAGCCTTACCTGCGACTGCACTGTAAAAGCATGATTTTCAGGCGGGTCTTTTCCACCCTAAAAGTCCTGGAAAGCCACTAACTGAGTCCAGCAATTCTGACCTGGATCTCAACCACAATACATTTACCTAGAAAGGAACAAGATCTGTGTAGCTCAGGGACTTTGCACGGAGAAGATCCCAGGTTTAATGTCTGGCATAAAACACAACACTTATTTGGGGGGCCCTGCAAAAATTAAATCTGAATTTCTGACTCAATTTGTGCCCTGTTTGCATCAAACCGTAGTCAGCAATTATCGTAAATTTATTAATTCGTCCCCGCGAGCGACTGTGCCGCAATTCTGAAATCCTCACTCCGGGCTGGCTGGCCGTGCCGTGAAAACGACGGCGTTTTCAAACAGATCCTTGAGAAATCTAGCCGATTCGAAAGTGGTTCTCTTCTCTTGTTTAACAAACAGGAGGCGAGAAAAATGAGGGGCAAAAGCGAATCCATCAATTAGTCAATTAGGGCGTTCGGAAGCAGGAACACCCTACGGATTTTTTGCCGCAATGTGCGCGCCACCTACGTTCTCGTCGCAATAAAACACCAAAACAAAAGCGGCAAAAATTGGGATTCCCGTCGTCGCCGTCCTTCCCCGAGAAGAACCGTAGAATCCCGGAGCTCAAGGAACCTTTGCGCAAAACATGATTTTTTCCCCTAATGTTCTAAAATATCTAACCACCCTGACGGACAGCTTTGAGGAGGAATAAGGAGATTGGGAGATCCTGAAACATCTCAGGAGCACAGAAGAGGCACAGTTAAGAGAGGAGAGGTCTGGAAGGTGGAGACAGCTGCAAGCAGGGAGACTTGTGCGAAGTTTTCGAGTTGCGCTGGGAGGTCTGTAGCTGCTCACAAGTGTTCACTGGAAGAGAGAGGACAATAAGCAATATCAGCATCATAATTTATTATTTTTACCCCACCCATCTGGCTGGGTTTCCCCAGCCACTCTGGGCGGCTCCCAACAAAATATTAAAAACACAATAAAACACCAAACATTTAAAACTTCCCTAAACAGGGCTGCCTTCAGATGTCTTCTAAAAGTCAGATAGTTGTTTATTTCCTTGACATCTGAAGAGAGGGCGCCACCACCAAGAAGGCCCTCTGCCTGGTTCCCTGTAACCTCACGTCTCGCAATGAGGGAACCGCCAGAAGGCCCTCGACGCTGGATCTCAGTGTCCGGGCTGGACGATGGGGGTGGAGATGCTCCTTCAGGTATACTGGGCTGATGCCATTTAGGGCTTTCAAGGTCAGCACCAACACTTTGAATTGTGCTTGGAAACGTCCTGGGAGCCAGTGTAGGTCTTTCAGGACCGGTGTTATGTGGTCTCGGCGGTCGCTCCCAGTCCCCAGTCTGGCTGCCACATTCTGGATTAGTTAGCAGCCCCCTTCCCGACCCTCCGCTCGTGACGGCTGCGTCCCGCGCATGGCTCACCTGGCGATGCGAGACAGAATCTCCTTCACCCGCACCACAAGCCTCTCGTTCTGCACCGGGTTGCTCTCGATGGCGCTGTGGAGCTTCGCCATGTAGAAATCGAGGGTGCTCAATGTCGGGGTCTCCCCGGTGCCTGGAGGAGAAAAACCGATCAGATATCCGCTGACCTCCATCACACTCTGCAAACTGACCGTCTGCCCATATCGCTATTAATATTTATATATATCCCAGAGTGGATATATATCTGATCAAAAGGTCAGCGGTTCGAATCCCCGCAATGAAGGGGTGAGCTCCCGTTGCTCGGTCCCTGCTCCTGCCCACCTAGCAGTTCAAAAGCACCTCAAAGCGCAAGTAGATCAATAGGTACCGCTCCGGCGGGAAGGTAAACGGCATTTCCGTGCACTGCTCTGGTTCGCCAAAAGCGGCTTAGTCCTGCTGGCCACATGACCCAGAAGCTGTACGCCGGCTCCCTCAGCCAGTAATGCGAGATGAGCGCCACACGATCCCACACGAAAAACATCCCTGTGGAGATGGGAGTCCCGAATCGGTGGCGCACGCCCTTCTGGCTTGCCCTCTTTATAAAAGAGGAATGAGATTATCACCCCTCTTTTATCGTGCATTCCTGGTCGCCCAGCCACTGCCCCAGGGTCCTTTCCCTTGGCAGATCAAGATGAGCAGGTGATAGCAAAGGTGGCAAGGTTTTTCTCCTGGGCAATGAGAATAAGGTTCACTATTCAAAAACCTAAAATGTATTGTATATAGGTAAAGGTAAAGGGACCCCTGACCATTAGGTCCAGACTCTGGGGTTGCGGCGCTCATCTCGCTTTACTGGCCAAGAGAGCCGGCGTACAGCTTCCGGGTCATGTGGCCAGCAGGACTGAGCCGCTTCTGGCGAACCAGAGCAGCGCATGGAAACACAGTTTACCTTCCCACTGGAGTGGTACCTATTTATCTACTTGCACTGGCGTGCTTTCGAACTGCTAGGTTGGCAGGAGCAGGGACCGAGCAACGGGAACTCACCCCGCCGTGGGGATTCGAACCGCCGACCTTCTGATTGGCAAGCCCAGGCTCTGTGGTTTAACCCACAGCGCCACCCGCGTCCCAATGGTATATAATTGACTTTTTATTTCTATTCTTTGTATAGCGTATTGTTGTTTTATTGCGGCGGCTGACGCAAATAAGGATTCATTCATTCAGCCACGTCCCACCCGGTGGGGGCCGCCCACCTGGGATTGGCAGACTGGCAAAGCTGGCGGTCAAGGCTTGGCGCACTGTCTGCAGCTGCTTCTGCAAGGCGATGGTCTGGCGCTCTTCCAGAGCCAGCTCCTGCTCCAGGCGCTCTTTGGCGCAGCTCATGTTCTCTGTGTGTTTCTGCAAGATGGAGTTCTGCTCCTCAAACTCCGTGTTCACCTTGCGCAGGCGCCGGAGCTCCGCTTCCCGGGCTGGAGAAACCAACGGACAACACAGGGAGTGTTAAGTTGTGGGTGAACATATCAGACGACACAGCGATTCTTCAAACAGCTCTTGTTTATTCACAGGCCGGGACAGAACTGAACTGAAGGGTTCAGTCTGTCCTGCTTATACGAAATTAATCCGTTCCGCGAGTCTCTTCGTCTAGCGGTTTTTTCGTCTTGCGAAGCAACCCTATTAGCGGATTAGCGGCTATTAAAGGCTTAGCGGCTATTAAAGGCTTAGCGGATTAGCGGCTAAAAGGCTATTAGCAGCTTAGCAGCTTAGAAAAGGGGGGGGAGCGGAAAAAAATCGGAACACTCGCAAGACGTTTTCGTCTTGCAAAGCAAGCCCATAGGGAAATTCGTCTTGCGAAGCAGCTCAAAAACGGAAAACCCTTTCGTCAGACGTTTCCGAGCACAATTCAAAGTGTTGGTGCTGACCTTGAAAGCCCTAAACAGCCCAGTATACCCGAAGGAGCCTCTCCACCCCCATCGTCCAGCCCGGTCACCTGGGTCCATCTCCGAGGGCCTTCTGGCGGTTCCCTCGCTGCGAGAAGCCAAGCTACAGGGAAGCAGGCAGAGGGCCTTCTCGGTGGTGGCGCCCTCCCTGTGGAACACCCTCCCACCAGATGTCAAAGAGAAAAACAACCACCAAACTTTTAAAAGACATCTGAAGGCAGCCCTGTTTAGGGAAGCTTTTAATGTTTAACAGGTTATTGTATTTTAGTGTTCTGTTGGAAGCCGCCCAGAGTGGCTGGGGAAACCCAGCCAGATGGGCGGGGTATGAATAATAAATTATTATTATTGTTATATTATAGCTTATATGTATATCCAGCACTGGTTGGAACCCTGGTACCCCGGACTTTTGTAAGCCCACGACGGCCCGCTCGGTTCCTTAAATTACCTTTATTCTGGTCCAAGAACTCCTCCGTAAATATGGGGACGTCAAATGTCGAGAATCCGTCGCTGCCTCCCTCTCCCAGCTGATTGAGAAGGAAACAGGTGAACAGAAACAAGAGAACAAATAGAAAACTTTGCATTATTTTCCCAGGGAAAATTTGGGGATGAATTGGGAGTTGTGCATGTTTTTTGGGGGCAGAAGTCAGGTGGAAAAAGTCTTAGGAAACCGTTTTCTAAATCCCCGCACTGCAGAAATGTGCTTTTCAGGGCCTTTTCCCGTGAAAAACACCTTCGGAAAACAAAACCCCCACATTCCTGGACTCCAACCCTTAAGATGGATAAATAGGGGGTAAAACATTCAACTCTTAAATAAATGGAAAAAGGTGCCCGTTATTCTATTTGGTACCCCCAAATCACTATCAACCAATCAAGGCCCCTTGAAGATATCACACGTTACTTGCTTCATATAAAATGCCCAGAGAATTATTGTTCTTTAAATCATCTATTTTTAGCTGTTTCTTGGGCCGTTCCCCCCAGGAAGTGACCGTTGGAACTTCTGTCTGATAAAATATTTTCACATCCGGCAGCCAAATTTATTCTATCAGCTAAGAAGCTCTGTTCCGGCTATGTTCCAGCCTCCTAATTTTAATTTCAAAACCTTATTGCATGCTGTAAACTTTTATAGGTCATGGTTTTTTTTCCAGAATAAAGCGTTGTTCTTACACCCTGGTTGTACACTGTAAAGGCCTTATGATGAACTGATGGGATTGGTTTTAAAAAACGTAAAAGCAAACTTGCAGCAGCGATGATGGCCCGTAAAGAACGATCCCAAAATCTGAATTAGGGAAATCCTCATTTTGGCCAAACAAAATGTTATGGGCAGTGGGCAAGCTTCGGAGTGCTTCAGAGTGCTTCTCTGGACTGATGAAGAACTCTGCAAATCCTCAAAGCTTGCATACAAGAAAATGCGCTTTTTAATAACAACAACAAAAATTTAATTCTTAAAAGGAAGGTCTGGGGGGGGGAGGATGGGCTGAGGAAGAACTCTACAATTCTCCAAAGCTTGCATACAAAAAAAATTGTTTTTAATAACAACAACAACAAAATTAAATTCTTAAAAGGTAGGATCAGGCGGAATGGGCTGATGAAGAACTCTGCAAATCTCCAAAGCTTGCATGCAAGAAAATGTGCTTTTAATAACAACAACAAAGTTAAATTCTTAAAAGGAAGGTCTGGGCGGAGGGATGGGCTGAGGGATGGGCTGATTTGGAAATCTGCTAATTTCCAAAGCTTGCGTGCAAGAAAATTTGCTTTTGATAACAACAACAACAAAAATTAAGTTCTTAAAATGAAGTTTTGGGAGGGATGAGCTGATGGAAGAACTCTGCTAATCTCCAAAGCTTGCATGCAAGAAAATGCGCTTCTAATAACAGCCACATAATTAAATTCTTAAAAGGAAGGTCTGGGGGAATGGGCTGACGAAGAACTCTGCTAATCTCCAAAGCTTGCATGCAAGAAAATTTGCTTTTGATAACAACAACAACAACAAAATTAAATTCTTAAAAGGAAGGTCTGGGGGGCATGGGCTGATGAAGAACTCTGCTAATCTCCAAAGCTTGCATGCAAGAAAATTGGTTTTTAACAGAAACAACAACATTTAATTCTTAAAAAGAAGGCCTGAGGCATTTCCTCAAAGTCTGATACCCTGATTTACCTTGTACCCGTTCAGCAGCGTGTTCACGACTCCAGAACCGGCATCCTCTGAAAGGTATTTTTAAAAAAGCAATAATAACGTCAACAGAGAGTGGGGAGATGGTGATTCAACTGAGCACACAGAATGATTTGGGGAGCATAGGCAGGATTCCAGCCCACATCCCCAAAACCTGAGGCTCACCCTCTTTCCCAGCACCAGGCTGCTAAATTTGCAATTTGTGCTAAAAGACACGACACAAAAGGAAAGGAGGGAGGAGGAGGGAAAAGGAAAACGAGTGAACACGTCAGGAAATCTGTTGCTCTTACATCGCCTCTTCCCCAAAAGTTTAATAAGGTCGATAACTCCCAGTGAAGGAGGCCACCCCTTCTGTTTATTTCTTTCTTTCAAATAATCTTTATTATTTTATTTTAAACTTAATACAATACAATACAGTGGTGCCCCGCAAGACGAATGCCCCGCAAGACGAAAAACTCGCTAGACGAAAGGGTTTTCCGTTTTTTGAGTCGTTCCGCAAGACGAATTTCCCTATGGGCTTGCTTCGCAAGACGAAACGTCTTGCGAGTTCTTGAGAGTTTGTTTCCTTTTTCTTAAAGCCGCTAAGCCGTTAACAGCCGCTAAGCCGTTAATAGCCGCTAAGCCGTTAATAGCCGCTAAGCCGCTAATAGCCGCTAAGCCGTTAATAGCCGCTAAGCCGCTAATAACCGTGCTTCGCAAGACGAAAAAACCGCAAGACGAAGAGACTCGCGGAATGGATTAATTTCGTCTTGCGAGGCACCACTGTATGTACAGTAGATACATTACCTACCTACATACGCACAGTGGACACACCATAAATGTTTGACTCCCAACTCTTCTCATTGTGTTGTTTTACAATTTATTAATCGGTACGCATTTCGTTCTTATTATTCCGCTTTCCCATTTTTTATCTAGACAAATTTTATTCGCCTTACAAAACTCCTGGCAGACCTACTAGCGACTCTCTCACCTTTCTTGATTTTTTTCTCCTGCATCTTCTCGGCACACATCTTGTAGGCTTCAGACTGCTGATATTCCCTCAGCTCCTTCATGTACTGTTGCTTCTCGCGCTCGGCCTCATCTAGGTAACGCTGGAACGACGGAGGGAGAAGGGTCAGCCTCCCTCTGCGACCTGCAAGCCCCCTCTGGCCTTATTTCCAGCTGGCAAACCCCTCTGCCCTTTACACCATGGCTCCCAACAGAATATTAAAAACACGATAAAACATCAAACATTAAAAACTCCCCTAAACAGGGCTGCCTGTTTAACGGGTTGAGGCTGAATCCTGATAAGACAGAAGGAGTGTTTTTGGGGGACAGGGGGCGGGCAGGTGTGGGGGACTTCCCGGTCCTGAATGGGGTCACTGTGCCCCTGAAGGACCAGGTGTGCAGCCTGGGAGTCATTTTGGACTCACAGCTGTCCATGGAGGCGCAGGTCAATTCTGTGTCCAGGGCAGCTCCATCTGGTACGCAGGATGAGACCCTCCCTGTCCGCAGACTGTCTCGCCAGAGTGGTGCATGCTCTGGTTATCTCCCGCTTGGACTACTGCCATGCGCTCTCTGTGGGGCTGCCTTTGAAGGTGACCCGGAAACTGCAATTAATCCAGAATGCGGCAGCCAGACTGGGGACTGGGAGCAGCTGCCAAGACCACATAACACCGGTTCTGAAAGATCTACATTGGCTCCCAGGACGTTTCTGAGCACAATTAAAAGTGCTGGTGTTGACCTTGAAAGCCCTAAACGGCCCAGTATACCTGAAGGAGCGTCTCCACCCCCATCGTCCACCCCGGACACCGGGGTCCATCTCCCGAGGGCCTTCTGGCGGTTCCCTCCCTGCGAGAAGTGACGTTACAGGGAACCAGGCAGAGGGCCTTCTCGGTGGTGGCGCCCGCCCTGTGGAACGCCCTCCCGTCAGATTTCAAGGAAATAAACAACTACATGACTTTTAGAAGATATCTGAAGGCAGCCTTGTTCTGGGAAGCTTTTAACGTTTAATAGACTATTGTATTTTAATATTCTGTTGGAAGCCGCCCAGAGTGGCTTGGGAAACCCAGCCAGATGGGCGGGGTATAAAGAATAAATTTATTATTATTATTATTATTACAGGCATCGCCGCCTCCGTCCGAGAAGGCAGATCAGAGCCATCGTGGCTAAAAGCCCGTCGTTGACTCTCCTCCATGAAAATTTAGCCACTCTCACCTGTTTATCCACTGGCTGCAATTTGCTCCATTCTGCACCCAACATTTTCGTGATCTCTGGGAACGGCAGGTCCGGATGCTGCATACGGATCAGCTCCCGCCGTTCGTTGAGGAAGCGGACGTATCCTGTCACCGGGGCCTTTGGCCCGTTCGGGAGAATCTTCTTCCTCTTCTTCCCTTTCGGCCAGCCCCTCTTCTTCACGGGCTACTCAGGAGAAAAACAGGAGATAGCTGAACACCCATGGCTGGAACTTATATCAAGCTGGGGGTTCCGGCTCGCATTAGAAAGCAAACACAGGTTTCTAGTCCTCATGGGCTCAGAGGGTTGTTTGGAAGGGGGAACTTTCTGATGATAATAGCTGCCCTGCAAAGCAGCAAAATAATTCCTGACAAGTGGGCATCCGACCTCTGTTGGAAAACCTCCAGCAAAGGCGGACTTGCTGCCAGAAAGTTTAGTTTGAATCTATTTATGTACCTAAAAAGTAGAGACATCACCTTGCCAACAAAGGTCCGTATAGTAAAAGCTCTGGTTTTCCCAGTCGTGATGTACGGAAGTGAGAGCTGGACCCTAAAGAAGGCTGATCGCCGGAGAATGGATGCTTTTGAATTATGGTGCTGGAGAAGACTCTTGAGAGTCCCATGGACTGCAAGAAGATCCAACCTCTCCATTCGGAAGGAAATCAGCCCTGAGTGCTCACTGGAAGGACAGATCCTGAAGCTGAGGCTCCAAGATTTGGCCACCTCATGAGAAGAGAAGACTCCCTGGAAAAGACCCTGATGTTGGGAAAGATGGAGGGCACGAGGAGAAGGGGACGACAGAGGACGAGATGGTGGGACAGTGTTCTTGAAGCTGCAAACATGAGTTTGACCAAACTGTGGGAGGCAGTGGAAGACAGAAGTGCCTGGCGTGCTCTGGTCCAGGGGGTCACGAAGAGGCGGACACAACTAAACGACTAAACAACAAATTTATGTATGCAACAACTGCGGCCCCAAAGTGTTTCATTAGCCGCCAAAATGAAAGCAAACAAACCCCTGTGTTGCAAAGAGAACGTCAGCCATGTCTAGTCAAAATGATGACCGTGTACCTACGCAATAGACAATCTTTTATAGAATTCCTTCAAACCATAACAAGTGTTCTGTTGGAAGCCACCCAGAGCGGCTGAGAAACCCAGCCAGATGGGCGGGGTATAAATAATAAATTATTATTATTCTTATTATTAGGGGAAATCTCGTAGCCCCGACATATAGATGCACCAGGAGTCTCACCTCTTCTTCGCCATGTGGCTTTTCTGCGATCAGACGAGGGGCTTCGCTTTTCTCCTGTTTGATTGCCACCAGGAAACCCCCCGGCTGGGTTTTCCCCGCGGCGTTCCTGAAACGAAGAAAAGCACGCATGCGAAAAAGGTTACACGGAACTGCAAATTTACCGCGAATTTCCACCCGTAAAAGGAAGCTTGCGTTTATTTCTTTTCCTAAAAGACTCTGTTGATTCGTCAACCCAAAAGAATTACCGTATTTTTTGCTCTATAAGACTCACTTTTCCCCGCCTAAAAAGTAAGGGGAAATGTGTGTGCGTCTTATGGAGCGAATGCAGGCTGCGCAGCTATCCCAGAAGCCAGAACAGCAAGAGGGATTGTTGCTTTCGCTGCGCAGCGATCCCTCTTGCTGTTCTGGCTTCTGAGATTCAGAATATGTTTTTTCTTGTCTTCCTCCTCCAAAACCGAGGTGCGTCTTGTGGTCTGGTGCGTCTTATAGAGCGAAAAATACGGTAATAAAAAATGATCTCTTTGATAGCTGAACAAACGAAGGCGCCGCCTTCCCACCTGGCGCTTCCGAACCAGGATTTGAAAAGTAAAAGGTTTTCTTTCTCACCTCTGCCATGCCAAACCCCGGAAGACCTTTAATCTTGATAGTTTGGGATTTGGCAACTTGAAAAAGCACCAACACAAAATACGGTCAATACTCACAGAAGTCCAGCCGCTTGCCTGGCGCCGTGCGACATTTTCTGTTCGTTGGCGGTGAGAAACTCAAGCGACCGCTCTTAACAGGGAGCCTGGAAGAGACGATTCAGGACTTAATGCGAAAAGCACGGGAGGAAAGTAAGAGTGGGCGTGTTTCGCACGGGGACCCTGGAACGTTTTGCACGGGGACCCCCTTTCTGTTTCAACGCACGGACTCTTTTTTACCGCAAAAAATTTTTTTAATTCATTTTATAACACATATAATAAACACAAACAGAAAAGACAAACGATACGAACAAATTCTTGTCATATCCTTATTTTTCTAAACATTAAGTGGGCTTCCCCAAGTCCCACCTATCTGATTTTCATTTTACTTCATCTTTAGCAGTTTACACATATCATAATTTCTAACCATCTTCTTTTTTAACCACACTTAAAATAACTCCACATTTTATCACTTACAAATAATACTATTTTAAAAGACCCTATCTACTGCTTCTAACCCTACAGCCTATATCCACTTCCAAAGCTATTCTAAGGTTTCAATATTAACATATTTTTTTCAAATATTCCTTAAACTTCTTCCAATCTTCTTCCACCGTCTCTTCTCTCTGGTCTGGGAGTCTCCCAGTCAGTTTGGCAAGTTCCATATAGTCGACAACGCACAAACTCTTTGCCAGGAAACCTTATCGCTGCGCTGGTCCATCTCGCGTTTCCGACAGGGTAAACCTCGCAAGTGAAGGCACAGGTTGGGTCAGGCTAGAGGACCCTCAAAGGTCCCTTCCGAATTTACAAGCCTATGATTCAACACTGGAGGGAGAGCCAGACCCTCCAAGTGTCCCTATTGTCCGGGGACAATCCCAGATTTACAGAAAATGTCCAGGTTTCTGATCTGACCCTGCAGTGTCCCGCTTTTCCTTAGGACGTCCCTATTTTCAGGGGAGAAACGTTGGAGGGGATGGAATAGGACGTCCCTATTTTCAGGGGAGAAACGTTGGAGGGGATGGAATAGGACGTCCCTATTTTCAGGGGAGAAACGTTGGAGGGGATGGAATAGGACATCCCTATTTTCAGGGGAGAAACGTTGGAGGGGATGGAATAGGACGTCCCTATTTTCAGGGGAGAAACGTTGGAGGGGATGGAATAGGACATCCCTATTTTCAGGGGAGAAACGTTGGAGGGGATGGAATAGGACGTCCCTATTTTCAGGGGAGAAACGTTGGAGGGGATGGAATAGGACATCCCTATTTTCAGGGGAGAAACGTTGGAGGGGGTGGAATAGGATGTCCCGATTTTCACGGGAGAAACGTTGGAGGGGATGGAATAGGACGTCCCTATTTTCAGGGGAGAAACGTTGGAGGGGGTGGAATAGGACGTCCCTATTTTCAGGGGAGAAACGTTGGAGGGGATGGAATAGGACGTCCCTATTTTCAGGGGAGAAACGTTGGAGGGGGTGGAATAGGATGTCCCGATTTTCAGGGGAGAAACGTTGGAGGGGGTGGAATAGGATGTCCCGATTTTCACGGGAGAAACGTTGGAGGGGATGGAATAGGACGTCCCTATTTTCAGGGGAGAAACGTTGGAGGGGGTGGAATAGGACGTCCCTATTTTCAGGGGAGAAACGTTGGAGGGGGTGGAATAGGATGTCCCGATTTTCACGGGAGAAACGTTGGAGGGGATGGAATAGGACGTCCCTATTTTCAGGGGAGAAACGTTGGAGGGGGTGGAATAGGACGTCCCTATTTTCAGGGGAGAAACGTTGGAGGGGATGGAATAGGACGTCCCTATTTTCAGGGGAGAAACGTTGGAGGGGGTGGAATAGGACGTCCCTATTTTCAGGGGAGAAACGTTGGAGGGGGTGGAATAGGATGTCCCGATTTTCACGGGAGAAACGTTGGAGGGGATGGAATAGGACGTCCCTATTTTCAGGGGAGAAACGTTGGAGGGGGTGGAATAGGACGTCCCTATTTTCAGGGGAGAAACGTTGGAGGGGATGGAATAGGACGTCCCTATTTTCAGGGGAGAAACCTTGGAGGGGATGGAATAGGACGTCCCTATTTTCAGGGGAGAAACGTTGGAGGGGATGGAATAGGACATCCCTATTTTCAGGGGAGAAACGTTGGAGGGGATGGAATAGGGTGTCCCGATTTTCACGGGAGAAACGTTGGAGGGTCTGGAGTCATGTGACCCCCGATCCAAGCAGGTAAGTAACTACGCAACTTTTAGAAGACATCTGAAGCCAGCCCTGGATAAGAAAGTTTTTAATATATATATACATATTGGAAGCCAATATATATAAAATGGGACGCGGGTGGCGCTGTGGGTAAAACCTCAGTGCCTAGGACTTGCTGATCGTAAGGTCGGCGTTTCGAATCCCCGCGATGACGGGGTGAGCTCCCATTGTTCGGTCCCAGCTCCTGTCCACCTAGCAGTTCGAAAGCACCCCTTAGTGCAATTAGATAAATAGGGACCGCTTTCTAGCGGGAAGGTAAACTGCGTTTCCGTGTGCGGCTCTGGCTCGCCAGAGCAGCGATGTCACGCTGGCCACATGACCCGGAAGTGTCTTCGGACAGCCCCGGCTCCCGGCCTCTTGAGCGAGATGAGCGCGCAACCCTAGAGTCGGTCACGACTGGCCCGTACGGGCAGGGGTACCTTTACCTTTCATATTGGAAGCCACCCAAAGTGGCTGGGACAACCCAGGTCAGATGGGCAGGATATATAAATCGCAAAACAACAAGAACAACAATAGAAAAGGACATCCCTATTTTCAAGGTAGAAAAGTTGGAGGGGATGTAGTTATGTGACCCCCTCCCCCCCGCCCTCAGCCAAGGAGATAAGTAACACTTCTCCAACGAAAATAGGGACGTCCTATTCAATAATAATAAGAACAATAACAATGGGAAACTCGCTATTTTCGTGGGGCAAATGTTGGGAGGGTACAGAAGTGCGCCTACAGAGATGGAGGGAGATCACCCTTAGCTCCTTCCGGAAGATCTCCTTAAAATTAAATGCGAACAGGGATCAGAGACCCCACCCCACCTCCCCAGCCAGGGGAACTGGGGAATTGCAAGAGGGCAGGGGCAAAGAGAGAGGGGGGTAGAGAGACAGACAGGCACCATTGCATTCGCATTAATTAATCTTGGAAAAAGTAAATAGAGCCCCCCTTTATGCAATATTTTCCCTTCCCAGGCTCCCCCTCCCTTAAAAAAAACAAGAAAAATTAGCTATAGGGCCGAGGGTCGGGTTGGGGGGGCAAAGAGACAGGCAGGCACTATTGCATTCGCATTAATCCACTTGGAAAAAGTAAATATTGCTTTTTGCAATATTTTTCCTTCCCAGGCTCTCCCCTCCTTTAAAAAAAACACAAAAAAATAGCTATAGGGCCGAGGGTCGGGTTGGGGGTCAGAGAGACAGGCAGGCACCATTGCGTTAGCATTAATTAATCTTGGAAAAAGTAAAAAGAGCCCCCGCATTTTGCAATATTATTCCTTCCCAGCCTCCCCCTCCCTTGAAAAAACACAACAAAAAATGGATTATTTTTTATAAATTTAAAAAATAAAAAAATCCTAGATCTCCCCTTCTTGCAGATCCCCAGATCCGCCCCCTCCCCGACCCAGCAGCCCGGATTAATAACACCGATAAAAATAAAAATATTAAATAGGAACCTTTGCAAAAGTTTCCCCAGTCTTTCATCGGCAGAAGCGCCGCCCCTTTCGCAGCTGGGTCCTTATGCAAATGACCGCCCTCTCCCCGGGCGCGGATTGGACGGGACTCGCCGCCGCCGCGCACCTGATTGGCGGGCCCGCGTTCCATCGCTTGCCCCGCCCCCGCCCCGCCCCTACCCGCCATGGCTTTTCCTTCCAGCGGCGGCCGCGCGCAATGGAACGCATCACGGCTCGGGGGCGACGCGGATTGGCCGAGGGCGGAACCAATCGGAGAGCGTGTTCTGAGTCAATTTGTATCAATGGAGGAGGAACTTCAAAGGGGAGATGCGAACGTTCTGTGCGCGTCCATTTCCTTTCAATTCCTTTATTTTAATTTAATTAATTCATTAATTAATCATTAAAATAATTAATGATTTTAATGATTTTGAGTTTTATACATTTCAATGACTTTACAATCATTTTAACCCCTTTTCCTGCGATTCCTTAAATTTATTTTTTTAATATTTTCTGCATATTCCAAATTTAACTTAATTTCCTCTTTTTATTCATCTTCTTTCAATATATGCTCTTGCAAATATATACTCCCTGCTAAGTTGAATAACTGTACACATCCTTTTCATTTTTTAAGAACAAATCCATTTTATTTATTTATACTTTTCAAGTTTGTACATTTCGCTACATTCATTTCGACATTTCAGAACTCGACTTCCTTCCCCCTCTTTCTGCGGTTCCTTAAATTTGTTTTGAATATCTCCTGCATATCCAAATCAACTTAATCTGCTCATTTATTCATTCTTTTATTTGTGATTTTCAGTTTCGTACATTTCATTGATTTTACATTTAAACCCCTCTTTCTGCAGTTCCTTAAATTTATTTATTTTTATTTATTCTGCATATCCCAAATTAATTTAATTTGCTCTTTTACTCATCTACTTTCCTCAGAGGCACAGAAGGTGCTTGCCTGTAGTTTTGACTCCAGAGAATCCTGCCCTTTTCACTGCAACAAAAGCCAAGTTTCTAGTCCATAGTATCGCTTTTTTTCACCTGGCCAGAACTCGTCGGATCTCAGTTCCAGCACCTCTCAGGTGGTCACCATGGCCATTGTAAAAGAACAGCTGTTTTTAATTTTTATCTGTGTGAACAATTTTTTAAATTTTTTATCTCTGTTGTTTTAAATGAGACTATCTTCGCTGTGGGGACGTGGGTGGTGCTGTGGGTTAAACCACAGAGCCTAGGACTTGCCGATCAGAAGGTCGGCGGTTCAAATCCCCGCAACGGGGTGAGCTCCTGTTGCTCTGTCCCTGCTCCTGCCAACCTAGCAGTTCGAAAGCACACTAGTGCAAGTAGATAAATAGGTACCACTCCGGTGGGAAGGTAAACGGCGTTTCCGTGCGCTGCTCTGGTTCGCCAGAAGCGGCTTAGTCCTGCTGGCCACATGACCCGGAAGCTCCCTCGGCCAGTAAAGCGAGATGAGCGCCGCAACCCCAGAGTCGGTCACGACTGGACCTAACGGTCAGGGGTCCCTTTACCTTTTCCTTTATCTTGGCTATGAGCCCTGGAAGCCCTGCACCCTGGCTGATTGGCCCTTTTCCCATCAGACCTGGGAGAGTGGAGTGCGGACTGACTCCAGCTACAAAAGCCGAGGCTGTTGAACAGATTCTTAGGCTGGGGAATTGTTTATGGGGGGCTGAGAGAGCTGTTGCTATTACAGTGGTACCTTGGGTTACATACGCTTCAGGTTACAGACTCCACCAACCCAGAAATAGTACCTCGGGTTAAGAACTTTGCTTCAGGATGAGAACAGAAATCGTGCTCCGGCAGCAGCGGGAGGCCCCATTAGCTAAAGTGGTGCTTCAGGTTAAGAACAGTTTCAGGTTAAGAACGGACCTCTGGAATGAATTAAGTACTTAACCTGAGGTACCACTGTACTGATATTATTGTTGCATCTTTAGTTTTAGATCTTATGATTTACATGGAAACTGTTTCCGTTCGGTTGTGTACTTTTTGATTTGTTTTATTTATTGTTGACGACTTTTGTTATGTTTGTAATTACGTAGATCTTGTCATGTTGGAAGCTGCCTTGAGCGTAGCTTCAACCATGGAAGCATACAAATAAAATTATACAGGTAGGTAGCCGTGTTGGTCTGCTGTAGTCGAAACACAATAAAAAAATTGCTTCCTGTAGCACCTTAGAGACCAACTAGACAGCATCCTAAAAAGCAGAGACATCACCTTGCCAACAAAGGTCCATATATTTAAAGCTATGGTTTTCCCAGGAGTGATGTATGGAAGTGAGAGCTGGACCATCAAGAAGGCTGATGGCCAAAGAATGGATGCTTTTGAGTTCTGGTGCTGGAGGAGACTCTTGTGAGTCCCATGGCCTGCAAGGAGATCAAACCTCTCCATTCGGAAGGAAATCAGCCCTGAGTGCTTCCATGGGAAGGACAGATCCTGAAGCTGAGGCCCCAAGACTTTGGCCACCTCATGAGCAGAGAAGACTCCCTGGAAAAGACCCTGATGTTGAGAAAGATGGAGGGCGCAAGGAGAAGGGGACGACGGAGGATGAGATGGTGGGACAGTGTTCTCGAAGTGGCCAACATGAGTTTGACCAAACTGCGGGAGGCAGTGGAAGACAGGAGGGCCTGGCATGCTCTGGTCCAGGGGGTCACGAAGAGGCGGACACCACTAAACGACTAAACAACAACAAGTTAGTTATTGGTATGACCTTTCCTGTGCATGCATACCAATATCTGAAGAAGTGTGCATGCAAATAAAATGATGACGACGATTTTATTCCCCCTAGAAAAACAGTACTTCCTTGTAAATCTCAGAATTGTTTGAAAGCACGGATATCTGGGACGTGGAAGAACAGACACATCTCTGTGGAAAGTGAGCAAACCATGTAAGGCCAGGGCTTGGTTTAGGTTTGATGAGGTCCTCAGCTCCTGAAGGTCATGGGGCCCTTTCTATGTCCAGCTGTCCTTTGTCAACAACAAACTGTCGCTGTTTTTTGTGTTGAATATATGCTATATGGCGATTTATGGACCTAAAAGGTATCTCAAGCCATTTGCACATGCGGCCATGCGACCAGTCCATGCAGAATGTCGGCACCCTATATATAGAAAGGAGAAACCAGGGATATTTTAGGGAGCAGGCTAGCAGGCGGGGACCATGACTTACCAGGGGCCAGCAAACTTTTTCAGCAGGGGGCCGGTCCACTGTCCCTCAGACCTTGTGGGGGCCGGACTATATTTTTTGGGGGGAATGAACGAATTTCTATGCCCCACAAATAACCCAGAGATGCATTTTATATGAAAGGACACATTCTACTCATGTAAAAACACGCCGATTCCTGGTGTGTCCGTATGCCGAATTTAGAAGGCGATTGGGCCAGATCCGATCCCCGGGCCTTAGTTTGCCCACCCATGGCTTACACCACAGAAGCCTACAGAGACACAAAACACTGTTGCTGTATGTAGGTTTTATTTCATTTGTTTTTTACCTTATATTTTGGAAATGTACATCCAGTGGTTTTTCCCGCTTTAATTTTTTCGGGGGGCCCTAAGAGAGCGGGGCCCTAAGCCATAGCATGTTTAGCTTAGATGTAAACCCGGCACTGCCCGGTGAGGCAGAGGCAATATTTCCGAAATAAAATAACGAGCAACCTGGTCTCATGTGTTCCTCCAAAGGTATATCAGGAAAAAACATCTGCTATCCCAAGAGAGGCTTGCAGCAGCAACAGCTGGGGACGGGGGATAAACAGAACCGGGAATTATTTGCAAAGGACAGTACGCTGATGGGTGCAGGGTCTGGGTGGCGGAGCCTTGCCACCGTTCCACCCCACAGCCGTGACCCCCTTCGGCTCCGACCCTTGGGGCACAGCATGCCTAACTGAATTCTCCGCTGGAAGGTGGGTGCGATTGGGTTTCCGGGCTCTGTGCCAAAGCCCGGCTCGCCTTACCTCTCTGCCATTCCACCTGGAGGCCAGGGGCATCAATAATTCAACTGGGGCGATCGTCTCCCGTTGTCCGGGTGAGGGGGGAACGCAGGTGGGGGCCCCGAATGCTGCGTAGGGCCAAGCGACCGAGCCGGGAAGGATACGCAGAACGGCAAGGAGGGACGCCGATGGAGAACGGTGTGTCCCGGGAAACCGGGGGCTCCCAGGCCTCGTCCTCTTCCTCCGAAGGGGGCCGGGGCACCCCTGGGCAGAGTGGGGGCACCCCGGCGCCCCCTCCCCGCCAGCCCCGCGTAAGACCCAGACTCATCTTCCACACCCAGCTGGCCCACGGAAGCCCCACCGGAAAGATCGAAGGGTTCACCAATGTCAAGGAGTTGTACGCCAAAATCGCAGAGGTCTTCGACATCTCCCCCACAGAGGTGAGGCCTTTCTGGGTGGGGTGGAGAAGGAGAAATTCAGTTCGTAAGAGATTGGCTTGCCCATCCGAACACCCTGTTCCATCCCCTCCAACATTTCTCCCCTAAAAATAGGGACGTCCTATTCCATCCCCTCCAACGTTTCTCCTGTGAAAATAGGGACGTCCTATTCCACCCCCTCCAACGTTTCTCCCATGAAAATAGGGACGTCCTATTCCATCCCCTCCAACGTTTCTCCTGTGAAAATAGGGACATCCTATTCCATCCCCTCCAACGTTTCTCCCCTGAAAATAGGGACGTCCTATTCCATCCCCTCCAACGTTTCTCCTGTGAAAATAGGGACGTCCTATTCCATCCCCTCCAACGTTTCTCCCCTGAAAATAGGGACGTCCCATTCCATCCCCTCCAACGTTTCTCCTGTGAAAATAGGGACGTCCTATTCCATCCCCTCCAACGTTTCTCCCCTGAAAATAGGGACGTCCTATTCCATCCCCTCCAACGTTTCTCCCCTGAAAATAGGGACTTCCTATTCCATCCCCTCCAACATTTCTCCCCTGAAAATAGGGACGTCCTATTCCATCCCCTCCAATGTTTCTCCCTTGAAAAGAGGGACGTCCTATTCCATCCCCTCCAACGTTTCTCCCCTGAAAATAGGGCCGTCCTAAAGAAACGCGGGACATTCTGGGATCAAATCAGAAACCGGGACAGCTTCTGTAAACCCAGGACTGTCCCTGGAAAATAGGGACATTTGGAGGGTCTTCTGTTCTCACATGGATAACCAAGAAGCGGGATTCGAACACAAGAGCCGCCTTCCCTCCTGCAACTGGTATTCAGAAGTCTTGCCTGCTCCCCTCAAGAACGCAGCCTCTATTTTCACGGCAAGCCTTTCGCCCTCCATGCATTTATCCCATCCTCTTTTAAAGCCATCCAATTTGGTGGCCGTCCCTTGTACCCTGTGGCAGGGAGTCCCCTAGATTAACTATGTTTTACCGGCCTGGAATCTTCTGAGTTCTAGAGTCAAGAAACGCCGCTCTCTTTGGAGCTTCTCCAAATTTTGCACCCGGGTTTGATGAGGCCCTAAGCTGCTGATGGTAATGGGGCCGTTTATATGTCCAGCTGTCCTTTGTCAACAACAAATTGTTGCTGTTTTTTGTGTTGAATGTATGCTCTATGGTCATTGATGGACCTCACAGGTATCTCAAGCCATTTGCCCATGTTGCCATGCAACCAGTCAAGGCAGAATGTAGGCACCCTATATATAGAAAGGAGCAAACCAGGGATATTTTAGGGAGCAGGCGGGGCCCATGACTTACATCACAGGAGCCTACACAACACAAAACACTGTTGCTGTGTGTAGGTTTTATTTTACTTGTTTTTTATCTTATATTTTGGAAATGTACATCCAGGTTTTTTCCCTCTTTGAATTTTTTTGGGGGGCCCCAAAAGAGCGGGGCCCTAAGCTACAGCTTGTTTTTTTAAAAAGGTAAAGGACCCCTGACAGTTAAGTCCAGTTGTGGACGACTCTGGGGTTGCGGCACTCATCTCGCTTCATAGGCCGAGGGAGCCGGTGTTTGTCCGCAGACAGTTTTTCCAGCAGGACTAAACCGCTTCTGGCGCATGACGGAAACCAGAGTGCATGGAAACGCCGTTTACCTTCCCGCCGGAGCGGTACCTATTGATCTACTTGCACTTTGACGTGCTTTCGAACTGCTAGGTTGGCAGGAGCAGGGACCGAGCAACGGGAGCTCACCCTGTCATTGCGGGGATTCGAACCGCCGACCTTTTGATCGGCAAGCACAAGAGGCTCCGTGGTTTACACCACAGTGCCACCCGCGTCCCTACATAGCTTGTTTAACTTATACGTAAATCCGGCACTGTGTGTGGGTTAAACCACAGAGCCTAGGACTTGCCGATCGGAAGGTCGGTGGTTCGAATCCCCGCAAAGACGGGGTGAGCTCCCGTTGCTCGGTCCCTGCTCCTGCCAACCTAGCAGTTCGAAAGCACGTCAAAGTGCAAGTAGATCAATAGGTACCACTCCGGCGGGAAGGTAAACGGCGTTTCCGTGCGCTGCTCTGGTTCGCCAGAAGTGGCTTAGTCCTGCTGGCCACATGACCCGGAAGCTGTACGCCGGCTCCCTCGGCCAGTAAAGCGAGATGAGCGCCGCAACCCCAGAGTCGGCCACGACTGGACCTAATGGTCAGGGGTCCCTTTACCTACTTTTGCTATGTTTTACCAAGGGGCACGGGTGGCGCTGTGGGTTAAACCACAGAGCCTTGGACTTGCCGATCAGAAGGTCGGCGGTTCGAATCCCCATGATGGGGTGAGCTCCCGTTGCTCGGTCCCTGCTCCTGCCCACCTAGCAGTTCGAAAGCACACCAGCGCAAGTAGATCAATAGGTACTGCTCCAGCAGGAAAGTAAACGGCATTTCCGTGCGCTGCTCTGGTTTGCCAGAAGCGACATGACCTGGCCACATGACCCGGAAGCTGTACACCGGCTCCCTCGGCCAGTAAAGCGAGAAGAGCGCTGCAAACCCCAGAGTTGGCCGCAACTGGATCTAACGGTCAGGGGTCCCTTTACCTTTATCCTGAACCCTTTTTGCTTCTCTCCCTCCGCAACCCCCTTTTGTCTCCCACACCCCTTTTTTGACATCCCCACCCCATCCCCTTGCTGGCCAACCCCACCGGGCAGAAAACCTTAAGCGTGGATCCGTTCTCTCCCCCAGATCCTTTTCTGCACCCTGAACACTCACAAGGTGGACATGCAGAAACTTCTCGGAGGCCAGATCGGTCTGGAGGACTTCATCTTTGCCCACATCCGCGGCGAGACGAAAGAGGTGGAGGTGACGAAGACGGAGGATGCTCTGGGTCTCACCATCACAGATAACGGGGCCGGATGTGCCTTCATCAAGGTCAGGATGAGGCCAAAGAAGGTCATGTCAGGAGATCTGAGTAGCTGAAAATGCAACTTTTCCTCCTTGTACACATCATTTTCATCATCATTACTATTATTATTATTATTATTATTATTATTATTATTATTATTATTATTCCATTTTTTTTATTTATACTTTATGTACAGTGGTACCTCGGGTTAAGTACTTAATTCGTTCTGGAGGTCCGTACTTAACCTGAAACTGTTCTTAACCTGAAGCACCACTTTAGCTAATGGGGCCTCCTGCTGCTGCCGCGGTGCCGGAGCATGATTTCTGTTCTCATCCTGAAGCAAAGTTTGATACGATACGATATCTTTATTGTCATTGTCCCATGCAGAACAATGAAATTGAAAAACTACATAAAACTACCACAAAACTACATAAAACATTCAAAAACCCCCAGGTTCTTAACCTAAAGCACTATTTCTGGGTTAGTGGAGTCTGCAACCTGAAGCGTATGTAACCTGAAGCGTATGTAACCCGAGGTACCATTGTATTATTATTAAATCCATTTTATTTATTTATACGTTATGTATTTATTTATACTTTTCATTTCACTTGTTTATGCATTTCACAGTGGTACCTTGGTTTTCAAACTAAATCCAGTCCGGAAGTCCGTGCCAAAACCAAAGCGTTCTAAAACCGAGGCGCGCTTTCCCATAGAAAGGAATGAAAAACAAATTAATCTGTTCCAGACTTTTAAAAACAACCCCTAAAACAGCCATTGAACATGGATTTTACTATCTAATGAGACCACTGATCCCTGAAATGAAAGCGATAAACAATGCACTGCAGTCACACAATCAATCCATCAGTAGCCGGACTGGGTCCCACGCAGTCACAAAAACAAAACGAAAAGAGCCACAAAAACAAAAACGCAAAATAAATAGCAAAAACAAACAGCGTAACACTCAAATCAGAAGTGTAACACTCAAAACGGAGCACGTTCGGCTTCTGAAAAAAGTTTGCAAACCAGAACACTTACTTCCGGGTTTGCAGTGTTTGGGTTCCAAGTTGTTTGGGTACAAAGGCGTTTGAGAACCAAGGTACCGCTGTACATATCATTTTCAGGTAATTTGTGCTTTTGAAGTCCGACAGGCCGTGTCTCTTAAAGGAAACGGCACGCCAGAACTTTCGCTGAAGGTGCATGCGCTCCCTTAACCTTGTTGTTGTTTTGTCATTTAGTCGTGTCCGCCTCTTCGTGACCCCCTGGACCAGAGCACGCCAGGCCCTCCTGTCTTCCACTGCCTCCCGCAGTTTGGTCAGACTCATGCTGGTAGCTTTGAGAACACTGTCCCACCATCTCGTCCTCCGTCGTCCCCTTCTCCTTGCGCCCTCCATCTTTCCCAACATCAGGGTCTTTTCCAGGGAGTCTTCTCTTCTCCTGAGGTGGCCAAAGTCTTGGAGCCTCAGCTTCAGGATCTGTCCTTCCTGTGAGCACTCAGGGCTGATTTCCTTCAGAAGGGAGAGGTTTGATCTTCTTGCAGTCCATGGGACTCTCAAGAGTCTCCTCCAGCACCAGAATTCAAAAGCATCCATTCTTCGGCGATCAGCCTTCTTGATGGTCCAGCTCTCACTTCCATACATCACTACTGGGAAAACCATGGCTTTAACTATACGGACCTTTGTTGGCAAGGTGATGTCTCTGCTTTTTAAGATGCTGTCTAGGTTTGTCATTGCTTTTCTCCCTTAACCTACAGCGCATCAAAGAAGGCAGCATTATCAACCGCATCCCAGTCGTGTGCGTCGGAGACAGCATCGAGGCCATCAACGACCAAACCATCGTCGGGTGCCGCCACTACGAAGTTGCCAAGATGTTGCGTGAGATGCCGAAAGCCCAGCCCTTCACCCTGCGCCTCGTGGAGCCGAAAAGGGCTTTTGGTGAGTGGGGGGGGGGGAGAGGAAGACCCCCCTCAAAGGGGCTGGGGAGAGGAAGCAGCCGGGGTGTGTGTGGATTTTGCACAGGGGTAGAAAGGGACGCGGGTGGCACTGTGGGTTAAATCACAGAGCCTAGGACTTGTCGATCAGAAGGTCAGCGGTTCAAATCCCCACGACGGGGTGAGCTCACGTTGCTCGTTCCCAGCTCCTGCCCACCTAGCAGTTTGAAAGCATACCAGTGCAAGTAGATAAATAGGTACTGCTCTGGCGGGAAGGTAAACGGCGTTTCCGTGCGCTGCTCTGGTTCGCCAGAAGCGGCTTAGTCCTGCTGGCCACATGACCCGGAAGCTGTACGCCAGCTCCCTCAGCCAATAAAGCGAGATGAGCGCCGCAACCCCAGAGTCAGCCACGAATGAACCTAATGGTCAGGGGTCCCTTTACCTAGACCTCAGCCTCCAGTGTACTTGGGAATGGCTGGTCCTGAATGGGGTAACTGTGCCCCTGAAGGACCAGGTGTGCAGCCTGGGAGTCATTTTGGACTCACAGCTGTCCATGGAGGCGCAGGTCAGTTCGGTGTCAAGGGCAGATGTCTACCAGCTCCACCTGGTACGCAGGATGAGATCCTCCCTGCCTGCGGACTGTCTGGCCAGAGAGGTGCATGCTTTGGTTATCTCCCGCTTGGACTACTGCCATGCGCTCTACGTGGGGCTGCCTTTGAAGGTGACCTGGAAACTGCAACTAATCCAGAATGCGGCAGCCGGACTGGGGACTGGGAGCGGCCGCCAAGACCACATAACACCAGTCCTGAAAGACGTACATTGGCTCCCAGGACGTTTCCGAGCACAATTCAAAGTGTTGGTGCTGACCTTGAAAATCCTAAACGGCCCAGTATACCTGAAGGAGCGTCTCCACCCCAGACACCGGGGTCCATCTCTGAGGGTCTTCTGGTGGTTCCCTCACTGCAAGAAGTGAGGTTACAGGGAACCAGGCAGAGGGCCTTCTTGGTGGTGGCGCCCGCCCTGTGGAACACCCTTCCATCAGATGTCAAGGAGAAAAACAACTACCTGACTTTTAGAAGTGATCTGAAGGCAGCCCTGTTTAGGGAAGCTTTTAATGTTTAGTAGGTTATTGTATTTTAGTGTTCTGTTGGAAGCCGCCCAGAGTGGCTGGGGAAACCCAGCCGGGTGAGCGGGGTATAAATTATTATTATTATTAGCATCTCCAAGTTGGGCTCGGAAGGTCCCCTAGTCCGAAACCCAGCAAATCCGAGGACCCCCCAAATGTTCCAAAGAGTAAGCCGGGGGCCGCGCAATATTCCACAGCGACATGCGCACCCTTGATGCGAGCGTGTTGTGCATAGCTGTCAAGCGTCCCTTATTTGGCGGGACAGTCCCTTATGCCAGCGCCATGTCCAGCTGCTGTCCCTTATTGTTAATGTCCCTTAAATAAGCTACTGAAGGTAATGGGGCCCTCTCTATGTCCAGCTGTCCTTTGTCAACAACAAATTGTTGCTGTTTTTTGTGTGTGTTGAATATATACTATATGGTAATTTATGGACCTAATAGGTATCTAAAGCCATTTGCACGCAACAAGATATGTATTCTATCAAAGTAATTGTTGATCCCTTATTTTGGCTGCTGATCCCTTATTTTCGAGGCTGCTGGTCCCTTATTTTCAAATCTGTAAGTTGACAGCTAGGGTGTTGTGCAGAGTGCGAGTTAGACAGGGGCTGGCCAGAAACAGAACTGAGTTTGTCAAACCAATCTAACTTACCGAAACTATGCCCTCCTTTTTCTGCTTCCTAGACATGATCAGCCAGAGAACACGAAGCAACAAAGTGGCCAGCGAGGGGAAAGTCGCCAGCGGAAAGGAGACACTGCGGCTACGATCGAAGGGCAGCGCCACGTTGGAGGAGGCGGTGAGTCAGTCCCGGTTCCGGTTTTGGTCTGTGGTTCGTCCCGGCTTCGGAGGTGTCGAAACAGCTCCTTGCCAAGGGTGCAAGACAGCTTAGGCACGCCTCTCCTTCTGTCCCAGGCCTTTCCCTATGTTTTTCTCCCACTGCTTTCCCGTAAAATTGCAGAATTGTAAATTGGGAACCGGCCCCATCTGATCCAGGCATCCCCAAACTCAGCCCTCCAGATGTTTTGGGACTACAATTCCCATCATCCCTGACCACTGTCCTGTTAGCTAGTGTTGTAAATGTTTCTTCCGTGAAAATAGGGACGTCCTATTCCATCCCCTCCAACGTTTCTCCCCTGAAAAGAGGGACGTCCTATTCCATCCCCTCCAACGTTTCTCCCCTGAAAATAGGGACGTCCTATTCCATCCCCTCCAACATTTCTCCCCTGAAAATAGGGACGTCCTATTCCATCCCCTCCAACGTTTCTCCCCTGAAAATAGGGACGTCCTATTCCATCCCCTCCAACGTTTCTCTCCTGAAAATGGGGACATCCTATTCCATCCCCTCCAACGTTTCTCTCCTGAAAATAGGGACATCCTATTCCATCCCCTCCAACATTTCTCCAGTGAAAATAGCAAAAGCAGGATATTATGGGATCAAAACAGAAACCGGGACGGCTTCTGTAAATCCAAGACTTTCTCTGGAAAACAGGGACACTTGTAGGGTCTGCAAGGTCCACCCCATATGGCCCCCCCCCCCCGCATTTCCCAACCCTTGTTTGATACCCGACATATTCTGGGACTTTGCCCACCCATCCCAAGCCACAGCCTGGGGGGGCCACGAAGCTGACCTCCCCCCGTTTTCCCACTTGTAGCCCAGCGAGTGCGAGGAGGAAGCCGCCGGGAAAGTCGACGACCTCCTGGAGAGTTACATGGGGATCCGAGACGTGGAACTGGGTGAGTGTAGAGGCGCAGGTCTCATGCCCTCTGAGACCCCCGGAGAGTCGGTCAGCCCAGGAGTGGGGGGCTGCCATCCTGAGCTGGGTGGGACAACGGACCCGGGAGAGAGCTGGGTTCAGATTCTGCCATGCATCATAAGGTCAGCGGTTCGAATCCCCGCAATGACAGGGTGAGCTCCCATTGCTCAGTCCCTGCTCCTGCCAACCTAGCAATTCGAAAGCACACCAGTGCAAGTAGATAAATAGGAACCGCTCCGGCGGGAAGGTAAACGGTGTTTCCGTGCGCTGCTCTGGTTTGCCAGAAGCGGCTTAGTCCTGCTGGCCACATGACCCGGAAGCTGTACGCCGGCTCCCTCGGCCAATGAAGCGAGATGAGCGCCGCAACCCCAGAGTCGGCCACGACTGGACCTAATAGGGTCAGGGGTCCCTTTACTTTTACCACTGCAGACACATGGTTTATATACTGAACTTATGTGTTTGCCTTGTACATTTATGGATACACACACACACACACACACACACACACACACACATAAAGACTCACTTTTCCCCTCCTAAAAAGTAAGGGGAAATGTGTGTGCGTCTTATGGAGCGAATGCAGGCTGCGCAGCTATCCCAGAAGCCAGAACAGCAAGAGGGATTGCTGCTTTCGCTGCGCAGCGATCCCTCTTGCTGTACTGGCTTATGAGATTCAGAATGTTTTTCTTCTTGTTTTCCTCCTCCAAAAACTAGGTGTGTCTTGTGGTCTGGTGCGTCTTATACAGCGAAAAATACGGTGTGTTTTTTATATATATATATATATATATATATATATATATATATACACACACACACACACACACACACACACACACACACACATATGCATACACACACACACACACACACACACACACACATATGACCTTAGAATTCCTATAACAAAAGAATAGTAGAGTCGGAACGGGGGCACCCCACGGTCATCTAGTCTGACCCGCTGCAACGCAGGGCTCTTAACACCCCTGAATGGTAAATATGGCCATGGGAAACTTCTCTGGTGCCCCCCTTTTGTGTCCTGCAGCCTCGAGCATGGTGGAAATGGCCAAGGGACGGCAGGGCTCCGAAGATTTCGCCCGCGGCCTGGATCTCCTTCTGGGCGAGTTTGCCTTCCCAGAAGAATTTGTCACCGAAGTCTGGGGAACCATCTGCGAGGCCAAGGGGAGCCCCAAGTAGAGGCGAAGATCTCCTGTCTCTCCATCCTTATCTCTCTTCCGCTAGGCTTCCTGCGCCTCTTATCCCAGCCGGTTTTTTTTTAAAGGTCTTTGGTTTCCATCCAGACACACAAACTCGTTTTTCTCTTTCTTTTTTTAAGAAAGGAAAGAAAAGCGGAATTAATCTGCAGCTCCTTTTGTTCGTTTTTTAAAGAAGCACCCATCTCATACCCTCCGATGAAAACAGGGACGTCTTATTCCATCATAATACAGTGGTACCTCGGGTTAAGTACTTAATTCGCTCCGGAGGTCCGTTCTTAACCTGAAACTGTTCTTAACCTGAAGCACCACTTTAGCTAATGGGGCCTCCCGCTGCCGCTGCCCGATTTCTGTTCTTATCCTGAAGCAAAGTTCTTAACCTGAAGCACTATTTCTGGGTGAGCGGAGTCTGTAACCTGAAGCGTCTGTAACCCGAGGCAGCACTGAAATAGTAATAGTTTTATTATCTATACCCAGGCTGAGTTGCCCCAGCTACTCTGGGCAACTTCCAGCATATATAAAAACATAATAAAACGTGAAACTTTTAAAACTTCCCTGTACAGGGCTGCCTTGAGATGTCTTCTAAATGTTTTCGAGTTACTTATCTCCTTGGCTCAGGGGTCGCATAACTCCATCCCCTCCAACGTTTCTCCCCTGAAAACAGGGACGTCCTATTCCATCCCCTCCAACGTTTCTCCCCTGAAAATAGGGACGTCCTTTTCCATCCCCTCCAACGTTTCTCCCCTGAAAAGAGGGACGTCCTATTCCATCCCCTCCAACGTTTCTCTCTTGAAAATAGGGACGTCCTATTCCATCCCCTCCAACGTTTCTCCCGTGAAAATAGGGACGTCCTATTCCATTCCCTCCAACATTTCTCCCCTGAAAATAGGGACGTCCTATTCCATCCCCTCCAACGTTTCTCCCCTGAAAATAGGGACGTCCTATTCCCTCCCCTCCAACGTTTCTCCCCTGAAAATGGGGACGTTCTGGGACCAAATCGGAAACTGGGGTGGCTTTTGTAAATCCAGAACTGTCCCTTGAATATAGGAGGGTCTGAGATCTTTTCCGGAAGCCTGTGCTTTGCTTTGCTGATCCATGCACTTTCTTCACCCCAATGCCGGTAACACAAACATTTCCACAAAGGAGATGTGTGTCCCACACACCCTGCCCCCAAAATGGACCTCCACGGACCACCTTATTTTGTGAGGCTCCCCACCCCCCGTGCTCAGGTCCACATGAACCCGAACCTCAGCCCCATGGCTCACCTGCCCTGTTTTTTTTTTGCAGCAAAGCTTCACGTTAATGAAACACCAGCATCGTAATTAAAAAATAAAAGGTAACGTTAACACTAATTTTCTCATTTCCTCTCAGCCTTCCGGAAGTCAACTCTCCTGCCTTTGACTGTGATGTACATAAAGTTTTGTTGGTTTCTTTTTGGAATAATTAAAAAGTTATTTAAAAACCATTCCTTTTTTTTTAAAAAAAGGGGAGAATCGTTTCTACAAGGGCAGTGCCGCTCAGTAGGCAGAGCACCTGCCGTGCGTGCAAAAGGTCCCGGGTGCAAGATAATAGCATCTCCCTGGAAGGTTGGGAGAGATGCGTCGGATAGCCTGGAAACCTGGAGAGATGCTGCCGGCCCGTGCAGACAGCGCTGGGCTACACGGACTGGTGGTTTTCTCTTGCAAATGAAATTCGGTTGCCAAGAGCTCCCCGCAGCTTCCCAAGTTTCGCTCCTCTCCAGGGCTGTTCCCAAGCAATCGGAGAGTGCGCCCGTGTGAACCTAGCCTCCCCTCCGCTCTTTTCATGCCGCTCTTGATTCTGGGAGACAAGCAGGGAGGGGAGCTGGTCACAGCAGGAGGGGGAGACCTCCTTGCCTCTTCCCCAGCCGGACTCATCTCTGCCTCTTGGCCTCCCTCTATTCACAACCATGAGGTCTAGCAACTTGCACCGTCTTCCCCATCCATTCTTCCCTTTGAGGCTGGTAGCCCAGGGATTTTGAGGTGCATGCTGGGATGTGCTTCTGCGTGCCCCAAATAATAATAATAATAATAATAATAATAATTTATTATTTATACCCTGCCCATCTGGCTGGGCTTCCCCAGCCACTCTGGGCGGCTTCCCAAAAAATATTAAAATACTGCAATACATCAAACATTAAAAGCTTCCCTAAACAGGGCTGCCTTCAGATGTCTTCTAAACGTCTGGTAGTTGTTGTTCTCTTTGACATCTGGTGGGAGGGCGTTCCACAGGGCGGGTGCCACCACCAAGAAGGCCCTCTGCCTGGTTCCCTGTAACTTGGCTTCTCGCAGTGAGGGAACCGCCAGAAGGCCCTCGGCACTGGACCTCAGCGTCCGGGCAGAACGATGGGGGTGGAGACGCTCCTTCAGATATACTGGACCAAGACCAAACTCCAGCTTAAGTGCCTTCGTTACGGCGACGAGGGGACAAACCCTAAACCGTTATGAGGAGGGAACCGGCAACAAATCACCCTGTTCAAATTGGAGTTGACTCTTTATTAGCAAGAGCGCGATCCACACGGACTTGGCGGGCTGTCAGGCCTAATGAGCACAGCAGCTCGTCCCCTGTAGGTCTTGCCCCATGGATCAGTTGCCAAGGCTGAAAATCCCCGCTCCCCACAGCCGTCTTAACTCCCCTCCTCTCCAGGGTTTTCCCCATGCAATCGGAGACGGCGCCAGCCAGAAGCCAACCTAACCTCCGCCCTTTTTCATGCCGCTTCTGGTTCTGCGAGACCGGGGAGCTTGTGGCAGCAGGAGGCGGAGACCCCCTTGCCTCTTCCCCAGCCAGACGCCTCTCTGCCTCTTGGACTCCATCCTCCTCTCCTGCGTCCGCTTCTGCCTCCGAGTCTGGACTGCTCTCTGCCACAGACTCTTCCCCGCTCACAAAGCCCTGATGCCTCTTCGGTTTCCAATACCTCCCCCCCCCCAGTCTTCTCCCTCTGACCACTCGCTGTCGTCCCACCACCAATCCCCGGGCTCTGAGCCTCCCAAGCCCCCTACCCTCCAGGGCTTTGCCCAAGCAATCAGAGACTGCGCCCGTGTACAGCCAACCTCCCTCCGACCTTTTCATGCCTCTCTTGGTTCTGTGAGATGAGGGGGACAGGCAGGAGGGGAAGACCCCCTGGCTTCTTCAGCAACTTGGCCCCACTGAAAGGTGCTTCCCCTCCTTTCCAGTCTCTGCTTCCGCCTCTGATTCTGGACTGCTCTCTGGCACAGACTCTCCCCGCTCACTACGCCCTGTCGCCTCTTCGGTTTCCAACACCTCCTCTTCCAGCCTTCTCCATCTGACCGCTCGTCGTCGCCCCACCACCCATCCCCGGGCTCTGAGCTTTCTTCCCTGGGGGGGGGGGTCCCCTAAGCTGCTTCCCCCGCCCCTGCACCCAACCGGCACCCCGTCTCAGAAAAACAACCACCACCAACGACCACAGGCAGGAGATGCCACAGGCTTTATTACGGCAACAATTACACATGCACAAATCCATGCAGTTGTGTCGCTCCCTCTTCCCACAACGATCCAGGCCCCCCCCCCAATTCCGGGTGCAGGATACCGAGCGTCCATTCGCCACCCACAATGTCTGTTGGAAAGATAACCGCACCGTCCACTCGTCCTGTCCCTAAGTGAGCGTTCAGGCTCGACGCGCCCGTTTTTAAACATGCTATATTTTTGGCGCCACCAACACAACACGGGGAGGAGAGTTTCTGGGCTCAGGATCAGATCTCGAGGGGGGCGTGCAGGATGAGACAGAGAGGGCATGCATGTATGTGTGTATCACCACCCTGGGACCTGGAGGGTGCAATGTGGGAGGTCAACAGCAGGGGGCGCCATAGCCAATGGGAGGAAGGGCCAATGAATTCTACTTCCCACTGCGATCGAAATGATTCAACCGCCCCATTCCAAATCAGGTCTATTATCAAAAGTTTTAATGGGACGCGGGTGGCGCTGTGGGTTAAACCACAGAGCCTAGGACTTGCCGATCAGAAGGTCGGCGGTTCGAATCCCCGCAACGGGGTAAGCTCCTGTTGCTCGGTCCCTGCTCCTGCCAACCTAGCAGTTCGAAAGCACGTCAAAGTGCAAGTAGATAAATAGGTACCGCTCCGGCGGGAAGGTAAACGGCGTTTCCGTGTGCTGCTCTGGTTCGCCAGAAGGGGCTTAGTCCTGCTGGCCACATGACCCGGAAGCTGGACGCCGGCTCCCTCGGCCAATAAAGCGAGATGAGCGCCACAACCCCAGAGTCGTCCGCGACTGGACCTAATGGTCAGGGGTCCCTTTACCTTTTACCCGCCTACATTTAAGGTTACCAGACGTCCCCGTTTCCCTGATTTACAGATCAGTCCCCTGACAAAATCCATCTGTTTAGTGGGAAGTTGAAAAGCGTCCCCCAATTCATTGGAAAAAATCTGGTCACCTTAGCCTACATTCTAGCCGGGATTAACATTGCCGGAGGAGGCGAAAATGAATCCGGCTCCTTCGACCGTTCGGAACCGACTCACAAACTTGGGAACCCTGAGAGACGTTTCGCCGAACCCCGGGAAATAAAGGAATCGCAGCTCATGCTAGGTTAGGGGGTCACCGGTTTGGGATTGGGGACCCGGCCCTGCGAAGGGGCACATAACTGAGTGCGGTTGGCACGGGCGATGGGAAATTGAGAGCGCCTTCGCCGCCCTGTTTATAGCACAGCGCGGCGCACATTGGAGCTGAGATGCTTCCGAGATGCGGGCTTCGCCATGACCACGGAGGGGCTGTACCACTTTCCCCTCCCGCCATCGCAGACCCCCTCTCCTACTGGAGCACAGATTCCTGGGTGAATTTCCTCCTCAGTGACGGGTTGAGCACCGGGTACAGCGAGACGATGGAGGGCCGGGCTTTGAAGCTGGGGTAGATTCTTCGCAGCACCGCCCGTCGAAAGAGGATGTAGACCCAGGGGTCCAGGATCTGGTTCCAGGTTGCTACTCGAAGGTAGATGAGGAGCTGGATTTCGGTGTCCCGGGGGATCTGGCTGAGGGGCAAGTCGCCTCGGGGGGCTTGGAGAGCCGTCTGTGCGATGAGGATCTGCGGGGCAGGGAAAGAGAATATGATGAAAACGATGTATATGACAGCAGTGAAATCAGCAGTGAATGGATGCTTTTGAATTCTGGTGCTGGAGGAGACTCCTGAGAGTCCCATGGACTGCAAGAAGATCCAACTGATCCATTTGGAAGGAAATCAACCCTAAGTGTTCATAGGAAGGACAGATCCTGAAGCTGAGGCTCCAAGACTTTGGCCACCTCAGGAGAAGAGAAGACTCCCTGGAAAAGACCCTGATGCTGGGAAAGATGCAGGGCACAAGGAGAAGGGGACGACAGAGGACGAGATGGTGGGACAGTGTTCTCGAAGCTACGAACATGAGTTTGACCAAACTGCGGGAGGCAGTGGAAGACAGGAGGGCCTGGCGTGCTCTGGTCCAGGCGGACGAAGAGGCGGACACGACTAAACAACAATAACAAAACTGTAATAAATTATCTATCTATCATCTATCTATCTATCTATCTATCTATCTATCTATCATCTATCTAGGTTCCCTTTCTGTGGCTGATCCACTCACTCACCAGCAGGGGGAGCCAGCAGACGCTGGCGATGACCATGATGCCTAACAGTTGCACCATCATCTCCACCTCGCTGTCTCGCCGCCGCTGGACAGACTCGGAGTCGTGGTAGACGCGGCAGAGGGTGACTACGCTGATCGTGTTGAGCAGGAAGGAGAGGCCCACGCAGAAGAGGCCGAGAAGAGCGAAGATCAGGCAGAAGACCACGTTCCTGGAGTCATGGAGCAACGTCAGGAAGCACCAAGAGTTGGGGTACTGCAAGGTGTAGTCGCCCAGGCCGAAGACGGGCAGAAGGCCGAGGACGAAGCCCCCGGCCCACACCAACCCCACCAACGTCC
>NC_139572.1:2247369-2547651 GCF_965112155.1 Podarcis liolepis
GAAAGGAAAGGAAAGGAAAGGAAAGGAAAGGAAAGGAAAGGAAAGGAAAGGAAAGGAAAGGAAAGGAAAGGAAAGGAAAGGAAGCACACTTGCAAACTGAAACTCTGAAATCATTTTGAAATGACTCAAAGCCCTTCCTACCGTCTTCCTTGCAAGGGAGCACTTGGTCTGGAGATCTGGAAGAGGAACGAGGCGAAGGGCCAACAGAAAGGGAGACGATCGCACAAGTCTCCAGAGGCTTAGACAGCAGCTAATAAGTCACGGAGGGGGAGAAATCTGGCTCGAGGGGGAGAACCGAGGCACACCCCATCAATCCCCATCCTTGGCGGGCCTCCCGGGACGCCCCGACCGAAAACGGTCTGGAAAAGAGAGTCTTGCCTTTTTCGCTGGGGAAAATGTCACATCTGGCTGGCAGCTGGGAAAAGCGAGGAACGCCAGAAATCGCACAGAGGTTTCTTAACGCCCATGGGGAAGGCTGGAACGACCCAGGGCGGTCGAACCACCCCGTCCCTCTTTGCCGAGAACGCTGAGAGGCAGCGCCGTGCAGTGGTTAGAGTCTCGGGGCCAGGACCCGGGGAGAGACCCGGGTTCGAATCTCCCCCCCCACTCGAGCTCGCTGGGTGAGCCGGTCGCTCTGTGTAGCTTGCCTCACAGGGGATTAAAATGGGGAGAAGAATAATGCTTGCCACCTCTAGCTGCTTGGAGGAATGGTAAGAAACAGAGACGTAGAAAATAAATAAAATTGCAGCTCAGTCCGGGAAATTAGAGGGTGGTTCCTAGCACCTCTCAGCCGCCTGGCCAAACTGCAACTCCCAGAATAATTTGGGGAACCCATGCTGTTTCATATTGTATTATTATTATTATTATTATTATTAAGTACTTTTAACAATTATCACCACACACAAATCATAATCATGAGCTCTTAGATACCCCATAAGGGAAAAGGAGCAGTTATTTTTTTCTTATAACAAGAGCATGAAAAGATATCCTCTATTTCCTTAATAACTCATCGGAAAGATCTGCCTGGTCCAGCCTCAGGTTTCTCACATTGCACAACCAGATATTGCATCTGGAGATTGCAGAAACTACAAGCGGAAGAGTTTTGGAGCCTGAGCTCGCTCGGTTTCCTCTTCCCTCCTCCGTCCTCTTTCCTTTTGTGTCGTCTGCTTGGCCTCTGTTATTTTCTCTTACCGATAGGGAACCCACTTAAGGACTCTAGACGGGCTCTGGAACACCCCGTAAAGGAAAAGGAGCAGTTTTTTCTTATAACACCTGCACTGACGGTTTCAGACCCAAGCCTTACCTGGAGGGGGCAGGAATCGAACCCAGCACCTCCGCGCTGCAGCAAAGCAGACACTCTGCCACTGTACTGCTGCCCTTCCCCCTGTGCACTGCGTCATCCTACTTAGAGTAGACCCATTTGGATGAATGGGCCTGATCTCCTTCTGCCATCCCCCCCGGAGAATAAATTAATTTGCCCTGCTTCCTTCCAGATATCAGAAGGCAGGCATTGCATCTAAACATACCCAATCGCTCCACGCAGGAATCGATTTCTGCAGAGGATCGTGTCCTGGGCAATTTATGACAGCAGCAATTCATCCCTCGCCCTTCCAAAAACTTGCATTTGGAGTGTGTGGATATACGATTGAAGCCCGGAAGAAACTGAGGAGGACTGAGGACACAACCTAAATTCCTGTCTTTGGGGCCTGTAGGAACACGCCTGAGGGAAGGTCTCCACCTCAACGGAAAAGGCGCGCAGACATCCTCCGGCAGCCAGGAAAACTCAGAAGCTGGCCAGGTTGCCAACTTCCCAGGAAAGCCTGCTCCATCGCCCTTTTTGTCGTTGTTGTTGTTTAGTTGTGTCCGCCTCTTTGTGACCCCCTGGACCAGAGCACGCCAGGCCCTCCTGTCTTCCACTGCCTCCCACAGTTTGGTCAAACTCATGCTGGTAGCTTCGAGAACACTGTCCCACCATCTCGTCCTCTGTCGTCCCCTTCTCCTTGTGCCCTCCATCTTTCCCAACATCAGGGTCTTTTCCAGGGAGTCTTCTCTTCTCAGGAGGTGGCCAAAGTCTTGGAGCCTCAGCTTCAGGATCTGTCCTTCCAGTGAGCACTCTGGACTGATTTCCTTCCGAATGGAGAGGTTGGATCTTCTCGCAGTCCATGGGACTCTCAAGAGTCTCCTCCAGCACCATAATGGGCCATTTTTACAGCTCTCAAAACCCCAACTTGAGATGCAAAACCTTCCACACCCTGTGGTGTCGTCTCCTAGAATGGGACCCTGTTTTCCAAGGACAGTCCAGGATTTACAGAAGCCGTTCCGGTTTCCAATTTGATCCCAGAATGCCCCGCTTTTCCTTGGGACGTCCCTATTTTCAGGGGAGAAACGTTGGAGGGGATGGAATAGGACATCCCTATTTTCAGGGGAGAAACGTTGGAGAGGATGGAATAGGACGTCCCTATTTTCAGGGGAGAAACGTTGGCGGGGATGGAATAGGACGTCCCTATTTTGATGGGAGAAACATTGGAGGGCATAAAATAGGACGTCCCGATTTTCAGGGGAGAAACGTTGGAGGGGATGGAATAGGACGTCCCTATTTTCAGGGGAGAAACGTTGGAGGGGATGGAATAGGACGTCCCTATTTTCAGGGGAGAAACGTTGGAGGGGATGGAATAGGACGTCCCTATTTTCAGGAGAGAAACGTTGGAGGGGATGGAATAGGACATCCCTATTTTCAGGGGAGAAATGTTGGAGGGGATGCGGTCACTGAGCTAACAGGTGCCGATCTTTCGGCAAATGAGTATTGCTGCCTTTAATGGGAATTGATGGCTGGTGCCTGCTAGCTGAAACCCTGTTAATTCCCGGGTTTTGCTTCGGCTTCTTCTTTCATCGCTCCATTTTTGCCTCGCCACTTCCGTCTCCCGATCGTCTTGCTAGGAAGGCGGGGCGAATTTATCGATTTATCTCCGTCCCGACACCCCCAGGCACACTCAAGCCGAAGGAATGTCCCCTTGGCCATCTGTGAGTCCTCTCAAAGTCCCCAAGCAATGGGTCCAAAAACTGCTTCCAGCTTTGCTCCTTTCCCATCCACGACTGCCGGCCTCACCCTGCCATTAGCAGAAATTAAAAATAAACCCCTCAGCTCGTGGAGATTCGCTGGAGGGAAGGAATTTGCTGTTTTGTTTTGCCTTGCAAATGCCAGCACAGAGGAGCTGGCCTGGGAACGGACCTGTCAGTGACCTTGCGAGCAGAGAGGCAAAAAACAGGCTCCGAATTTCACCCATCCGCTCTCCTCAGTGTCAATGGCCGCTGCCGTCCTTTCTGCGCATCATCTCCATGGCCTTAATATTATTTTGGCAGCTTCGCTCCTTTATTTATGGATCCTTGGTTGTTTGGACATCCTACTGAGAGAGGATAATTACAAATTGATGCTTTTGAATTCTGGTGCTGGAGGAGACTCTTGAGAGTCCCATGGGCTGCAAGAAGATCCAACCTCTCCATTCTGAAGGAAATCAGCCCTGAGTGCTCACTGGAAGGACAGATCCTGAAGCTGAGGCTCCAAGACTTTGGCCACCTCGGGAGAAGACTCCCTGGGAAAGACCCTGATGTTGGGAAAGATGGAGGGCACAAGGAGAAGGGGACGACAGAGGACGAGATGGTGGGACAGTGTTCTCGAAGCGACCAGCATGAGTTTGACCAAACTGCAGGAGGCAGTGGAAGACAGGAGGGCCTGGCGTGCTCTGGTCCAGGGGGTCACAAAGAGGCGGACACGACTAAACGATTAAACAACAAGAAAATGACTCCTCTCCGAATGGAGAGGTTTGATCTTCTTGAGGTCCATGGGACTCTCAAGAGTCTCCTCCAGCACCAGAATTCAAAAGCATCCATTCTTGGGCCATCAGCCTTCTTGATGGTCCAGCTCTCACTTCTAGACATCACTACTGGGAAAACCAGAGCTTTGACTATACAGACCTTTGTTGGCAAGGTGATGTCTCTGCTTTTTAAGATGCTGTCTGGGTTTGTCATTGCTTTTCTCCCAAGAAGCAGGCGTCTTTTAATTTCGTCGCTGCTGTCACCATCTGCAGTGATCATGGAGCCCAAGAAAGTGAAATCTCTCACTGCCTCCATTTCTTCCCCTTCTGTTTGCCAGGAGGTGATGGGCCCAGTGGCCATGATCTTCGTTTTTGATGCTGAGCTTCAGACCGTATTTTGCGCTCTCCTCTTTCACCCTCATTAGGCTCCATGAAGGCTCCATGGTGCAGTCCCCGCTGACGGCCTTTGGCCGACAAAAACCCCCACCCGTGGCATTTTATCTAAATCCCCTACCGACGCCCCGTAAGCCACCGGCCCGTCTTGGCACATCGCAGATTCCAGAAACGGCTTGTGCACCGGGTGGGAGAGGCTGACGGCTCCTCGCCCCTTTCCCAGACCCTGGGAACAACTCGGGTCACGACCCCTGGGTCATTAGAAAAGAATGTCAGCCAGCTGCAAGAGTATGATAGCGGGTCTCCGGTTATCAAGCCATACAAGGGAAAAGCTCTGGGAACGAGAGATAACTCTGGCACACTGCAAAACGTGGTCCCACAGATGCTGCGCCAATTTTGGGACTTCTTCGTGACCCACACCGAGAGAAGCCTCAGTGCCCTTTGCGATTTGCACCCTCTCTGAATCTGCCTCCTTCCCTTCGCCCTCCTTCCTCAGTAAGGTAAAAAGGTAAAGGACCCCTGGACGGTTAATTCCAGTCAAAGGCGACTCTGGGGTTACGGCGCTCATCTCGCTTTCAGGCCGAGGGAGCCGGCGTTTGTCCACAGACAGCTTTCCGGGTCATGTGGTCAGCAGGACTAAGCAGCTTCTGGCACAGGGCGGAAACCAGAGCACACGGAAACGCTGTTTACCTTCCCCCCGCAGCGGTACCTATTTATTTTGGTACCCGAAATGTCCCGCTTTTCCTTAGGATGTCCCTATTTCCATTGGGAGAAAAGCAATGACAAACCTAGACAGCATCTTAAAAAGCAGAGACATCACCTTGCCAATAAAGGTCCGTATAGTTCAAGCTGTGATTTTCCCAGTAGTGATGTATGGAAGTGAGAGCTGGACCATCAAGAAGGCGGATCGGCGAAGAATGGATGCTTTTGAATTCTGGTGCTGGAGGAGACTCTTGAGAGTCCCATGGACTGCAAGAAGATCAAACCTCTTCATTCTGAAGGAAATCAGCCCTGAGTGCTCACTGGAAGGACAGATTGTGAAGCTGAGGCTCCAAGACTTTGGCCACCTCAGGAGAAGAGAAGACTGCGGGAGGCAGTGGAAGACAGGAGGGCCTGGCATGCTCTGGTCCAGGGGGTCACAAAGAATCGGGCACGACTAAACGACTAAACAACAACAACATTTTCATTGGAGAAATGTTGGAGGATACGGAGTTATGCAAACCCCAAGCCAAGGAGATAAGTAACCTTTAGAAGACATCTGAAGGCAGCCCTGTACAGTATAGGGAAGTTTTTTTTAAAAAGTTTAATGTTTCATTATGTTTTTATATATGTAGAAAGCCGCCCAGAGTGTGTGGGGTATAAACGATAACATTATTATCCTTATTATACAGTGGTACCTCGGTTTTCGAACGTAGTCCGTTCAAGAAGACCCTTCGACTTCCAAAATGTTTGGAAACCAAGGCGCAATGGGCGGTCTGCAAAAACTGGGGGGAAATAACATGTACACACAGTGGAAAGATGTTCGAATTCTGTTTGCAAACAGAAGCATTTACTTCCGGGTTTTCGGTGTTTGAAAACCGAAATGTTTGACTTCCGAGACGTTTGAAAACCGAGGTACCACTGTATTATTATTATTATTATTATTATTATTATTATTATTATTATTACTGAATAGGTAAGGGTAAAGGGACCCCTGACCATTAGGTTCATTCGTGGCCGACTCTGGGGTTGCGGCGCTCATCTCGCTTTATTGGCCGAGGGAGCCGGCGTACAGCTTCCGGGTCATGTGGCCAGCAGGACTAAGCCGCCTCTGGCGAACCAGAGCAGTGCACGGAAACGCCGTTTACCTTCCCGCCGGAGCGGTACCTATTTATCTACTTGCACTTTGACGTGCTTTCGAACTGCTAGGTTGGCAGGAGCAGGGACTGAGCAACAGGAGCTCACACCGTCATTGCGGGGATTCGAACCGCCGACCTTCTGATCGGCAAGTCCTAGGCTCTGTGGTTTAACCCACAGCGCCACTCGCGTCCCTATTACTGTATAGGACGTGCCTATTTTAATCGGATAAATGTTGGAAGTTACGCACTGGCACAATGCAGCAGGAATCTCCTTATCTCATGTTTTGCCACCAATTGCATCAAGTCTCTCCTTCCACGCCTGTTTTGAAGGGTCAGATAACCTTGCTGCATCTTAAAATCTGGGTGACCCACCCAGATCCCTCTCTGTAACTGGCACAGATTGGGCTTCATGTCGGAGCAATAAATAATATTGGCTCAGAGGAGAGCTAGGATTTCATCATGGCAACCTTCCTAACTTTTCATTTTCTGTTTCATGCAATCTCCCAGGACTGATGTCGTTTGCAAGATTGTTCGTGTTTCCTCTGTCTCTTTCGTAGTTGGCCAAGGCATGTTTTGAAAATATGACGGTGATTGATTCGGCAATCTGGGTTCACGGCGTTCTTTGTGGACACACGAGAAAGTAGGGACAGATCCTGCCGTCCTTCCTCTGCCCCCAGACCCTGGGAATCGACCGGTTTTGTGGTTTTTTTAGCCCCTGGCTGCTTCTGAACTCCCAGGCAACACGCGTTTTCCAGAACTGTACGGCACCCTCTCAAGAACGCTCAGCCTAAGCTCTTGAAGACGAGAGGGAGATTTATAGCTGCCAAAACGAACCGAAATGTTTAGATCCGGGCTAAGTGACGGCTGAAAGGAGCGTCCAAATATTTGGAGACTCGAAAGCCGAGCTGACACACGAGAGAGATTCATTTCGGCGCAGTGGGGGGGATAGGGTTTCACATGAAAAGCGTGTGTTTTTTTTCTTTCCTGACGGTCCATATTGCAGAGGGGAAAGGAAGGAAAGAGGAGGAGGGAAGAGGAAAAGCGCGTTTCGGATCCTGAAAGAGAGCAGAGATCTGAGGATGCAGGGGATGAGAAGCTCAGATTCGCTTGCTTGCTTGCTCTAAAATATAGACGCGCTTTTACACTCGCGAGATTGAATGTCTTGCCCTCGGATGGATTTGAGGGACGATTCCAACACGAAAAATGTTCCTGTGGAGATGGCAGTCCCAAATCGGTGGCGCATGCCCTTCTGGCTTGCCCTCTTGATAAAGACTTGAGGAATGAGATGATCACCCCTCTTTTATCGTCCATTCCGGGTCGCCCAGCCACTGCCCCAGGGTCCTTTCTCTTGGCAGGTCAAGATGAGAGAGAGAGAGATATGGAGGAGAGAGAGAGAGGAAGAGGTAGGAAGGAAGGGAGAGAGAGAGGGAGGGAGGGAGGGGGGGAGAGAGAGAGAGAGAGAAGGAAGGAAGGAAGGAAGGAAGGAAGGAAGGAAGGAAGGAAGGAAGGAAAAGAAACGAAACTGAGAGAGAAGGAAGGAAGGAAGGAAGGAAGGAAGGAAGGAAGGAAGGAAGGAAGGAAGGAAGGAAGGAAGGGAGAGAGAGAGAGAGAAAGAAGAAAGGAAGGAAGGAAGGAAGGAAGGAAGGAAGGAAGGAAGGAAGGAAGGAAGGAAGGAATTGTCCTTTCTCTTGGCAGATCCAGATGAGCAGGTGACAGCAAAGGTGGCAAGCTTTTTAGCTGGGGCAATCACAATAAGATCCACTATTCAAAACCCTAAAATGTATTGTATATAATTGACTTTTTATTTCTATTCTTTGTCTATCGTGCTGTTGCTTTATTGCAATGGCTGATGGCTGACGCAAACGAAGATTGATTCATTCGTGCTTGTTCCTCGCGTTTATCCATTTGTTTCTTTGTCCCTTGCATTTATTTATTATTGTTAAGAAACCGGAAGTATTCCTGTTAGGAATATTGGACTCAGAGGTACCTAAATATCAGGAGAAACTGGTTGTTGTTTTTTTATGCTGCCAGAACGATATACGCCCAGAAATGGAAGAGTCATTTCCAACTGAAGAAGACTGGCAATTAAAACTAACGGAATATTCACAAACGAGAAGAAACTTCCCGGAAAAACAAGAAATCGAGACAGCAGACTTTTTAAATACTGAATGGGGGGAAATTTCGGAACCGTTGTAAAAAACACACCTTAAACTGGACTGACTTAAGACCAAGCAGTTAAGAGATTTGAAGGGAGTATAAAATAATAATAATAATATATATAAGAAGATTAAAATTAGGGGTGCGGCGATAAGTGTTAACAATATAGGTAACTGCAGAAAGGGGGAGCGGGAGGAGTCAATTTGATTTGATAAAATGTATCTTTCCTGTTTTTTTCTATTTAAAAAAATAATGAAATTGGAATTGGGGGAAAAACAAAAACAAGAAAGTTCTTTGGCAAGGCTGGGGAAAATGCCTTTTTTTTTTTTACAAGCATGCTTTATCAGAGACTGAAGGCAATATAAAACCATCGTGACTGGCGCGAATTGATAGCCTTATCGTTCGAGATTAGAAAGCAAATCAGAGACAATTGGATGGAGACTGACAGCTGTCAATCATTACTGCCCATAACGGCGACGACGTTCCGGATTGACAACTCTCAGCGTAATACCAGAACTCATTGCCGAATTTCAAGGAAGCCCAATGTTTAAAGATTCAGGAGGGATAAAAGAAAAGGTAGAATTAAACCAGATCAGGAATAAATAATTCTTTTTTAAAAAAAGAACAGGGGGAAGATTCATAGCATGTTTGAAAAATGATTGAAAACCACTTTAGACGTTAGCAGGGTTAGAATAAACCGAGCAGTTAATGTATAACTGGAATCAGGAAAATGGGGGGAAAGGGATTACCGGTAATTATAATATGCAAAAAGGAAAACAAAACAGAGGGGAAAAGAGAAGTCTAATATATTAAATTCAATCATTTAAATTCTGCCATTTATATGACTGTTTTAAAGCCGTAAATGATAAATAATATATGCAAATGTAAATTTTTAAGGATGGGTAAAGTGAGGAACGCACTCCTTCAGGAGGCAGCGAGGGACATGGAGTTAAACAGGGATCAAATTAAGTGGGGACACACGTCAAATGCCCCCCCCCAATCCAAAGGATGTATTTTGAATGACAGGAGAGTGTCTTCAGTTCTCCATTCTTTCATCTTACTCCGTCTTTGTCCTGCCTCTCCGCAAGAGCATTTGAGGCACCCAGGGCCTCTGATTGCGTGCAGAGCGCATCTCTCCCTTGCCAATAGCAACTTTCAGAGCCTAAGAAGGCGAAATGAGGGCTTCTGGGTGAGAACACGTTGCCCTTCCTTCCTTCCTTCCTTCCTTCCTTCCTTCCTTCCTTCCTTCCTCCTTCCTTCCTCTCTTCCTTCCTTCTTTCCTTTCTTTCTTTTCTTCCTTCCCTCCCCCTCCCCTTTCCTCTTTAATACCCCCCTCTCCCCTTCCTTCTGTCCTTCCTTCCTTCCTTCCCCTCCCCTTCCCTCTTCAAAACCCATCTCTCTCTCTCTCTCTCTCTCTCTCTCTCTCTTTCTTTCTTTCTTTCTTTTCTTTTCTTCCTTCCCTCCCCCATCCCATTCCCTCTTCAAAACCCATCTCTCTCTCTCTCTCTCTCTCTCTCTCTCTCATTCCCTTCCTTCCTTCCTTCCTTCCTTCCTTCCTTCCTTCCTTCCTTTCTTTCTTTCTTTCTTTCTCTCTCTCTCTCTCTTTCTTTCTTTCTTTCTTTCTTTCTTTCTTTCTTTCCTTCCTTCCTTCCTTCCTTCCTTCCTTCCTTCCTTCCTTCCTTCCTTCCTTCCTTCCATACCCATCTTTCTTTCCTTCCTTCCTTCCTTCCTTCCTTCCCTCCCCAGCCCCTTCCCTCTTAAATACCCTTCATTCTCATTCTCTCTCTCTCTCTCTCTCTCCTTCCTTCCTTCCTTCCTTCCTTCCTTCCTTCCTTCCTTCCTTCCTTCTTCTCTCTTTTCTTTTCTTTTTTCTTCTTCCCTCCCCCCTCCCCTCCCCTCTTCCACTGCCCACATCCCTCTCCCCCCCAGTCCCTTCTCCCCATCCCTCCCTCTTCCCTCTTCCCTTATCTCTCCCGGAGTCTCGCTTCCCCTTTTGCGCCTTGAAATAAAACCGCTTTTTTCCCCCCGGCTGGAGGATGTGCTCCAACAAGCCTTTGCTAAAAAGGAAAACCATCAGGCTTGCAAAAGACCCACCACCACCAGCATAAAAACCAGTATAAAAACCATCACCATCACCCTTAAAACAATGATTTGGGCTACATACCCTTTCCCAGTCTAAGTTCCCAGAAGTTGAGCGCTAATTCTTGGGAGTCAGCGAAGAGACTGGTCCCTTTGCCCCAATTCGTCTGTCTGATGCATCTGAGAAAAAGCGCTTTTTTTTTTGGAGAACTGGGTAGGGAAAAGGGAGGGACCAAGAGAGAGGAGGCTGGGCGGGTCATCCCTTTTCAGGGAAAAGATTGCACAGACAGAGAGAGAGAGAGATAAAGGAGGAGACTTGGAGGAGTTTTCCCCCTGGAGGGAAAACGGGAGAACTTTTTTGGCTTTTTGGGAAGAGGCTTTTGGGAAGTATATCAAGTTTCTAGACCTCATGACAGCTTTTTATTTTCTATTAATCTATTTTCTGTTAATTAATTCTATTAATCCCTGCATGTCAAGTTTCTAGACCTCATGGCTGCAAGAGAAAATGCCTAAAAGCATTCATATTTCAAGTTTCTAGACCTCACGGTTGCAAGATAAACTGCCTAAATATCAAGTTTCTAGACCTCATGGTTGCAAGAGAAAATGCCCAAATAGCAAGTTTCTAGACCTCATGGTTGAAGGAAAATGCCTAAAAGTATTCATATATCAAGTTTCTAGACCTCATGGTTGCAAGAGAAAACGCTTAAAAGCATTCGTATATCAAGTTTCTAGACCTCATGGTTGCAAGAGAAAATGCTTAAAAGTATTCATATATCAAGTTTCTAGACCTCATGGTTGCAAGAGAAAATGCTTAAAAGTATTCATTTATCAAGTTTCTAGACCTCATGGTTGAAGGAAAATGCCTAAAAGTATTCATATATCAAGTTTCTAGACCTCATGGCTGCAAGAGAAAACGCCTAAAAGTATTTGCATATAAGTTTCCAGACCTCATGGTTGCAAGAAAAAATGCCTAAATCTCAAGTTTCTAGACCTCATGGTTGCAAGAGAAAATGCCTAAAAGCATTCGTATATCAAGTTTCCAGACCTCATGGCTGCAAGAGAAAATGCCTAAAAGCATTTGTATATCAAGTTTCTAGACCTCATGGCTGCAAGAGAAAACGCCTAAAAGCATTCATATATCAAGTTTCTAGACCTCATGGCTGCAAGAGAAAACGCCTAAATCTCAAGTTTCTAGACCTCATGGTTGCAGGAGAAAATGTCTAAAAGCTTTCGTATATCAAGTTTCTAGACCTCATGGTTGCAAGGACTTATAAAGTTATAAAGGACTTATAAATGATTCGCAGACTGACCGGCTTCCTGCAATTCCAGAACACGAACTCGCACCTTCGCAGAGAATCGGCCTTGCCAACGGTGGTTGATTTGGGATCTCCAAAGATGGGCAACGCAAGTTGTTTTTTCGGCTTTCTGCGGGGATTAACAAGCCCTCCCAGATGACCTGTTTATTGAGAATTCCTCGGTGATTTGTTTGCAAGAGGATTAGAGGACAGCCAAGGAGCAGCGAACTTTGTTTTGCAGGGAGCTGAGATGATGTTTTGGCGCATCAAGTGCGATCCGACACATCGCGCTGCGTTTCCTGTCCCTCCAAACACTAAAAATTATTTGATTCTATTCGGCGACGTTTCTGATCGTTTCGTTCCTTCGCTTTGCCCGGGAAACAGCTCGATAATGAAAAGAAACCCCAAAATGCCCATAAAAATGACCGCATAATTGGCAAAACCGTGTTTTCAGCTGAGAATTAATTGTCAATTAAGCGAGGCCTGCGGGCAGGGGAATTTTATAGAGGGGTGGGGAAGAAACGATTTGCCGAATGACGGGAACCACAACGATATGCTTTTAGGCATTTTCTCTTGCAGCCATGAGGTCTAGAAACTTGATATATGAATGCTTTTGATATTTAGGCATTTTCTCTTACAACCACGAGGTCTAGAAACTTGACATATGCATAGTTTTAAGCATTTTCTCTTGCAACCATGAGGTCTAGAAACTTGACATATGCATACTTTTAAGCATTTTCTCTTGCAACCATGAGGTCTAGAAACTTGACATATGCATACTTTTAAGCATTTTCTCTTGCAACCATGAGGTCTAGAAACTTGATATATGAATGCTTTTTAAGGCATTTTTCTCTTGCAACCATGAGGTCTGCAAACTTGATATACGAATGCTTTTAGGCATTTTCTCTTGCACCCATGAGGTCTGCAAACTTCACATGCAGGGATTAATAGAAAATAAAAAGCTGTCTCATGCAGAGGCAGACATGAGGATAATGAATCTTCGACAGCCCTTTCATCTTTTGTGGGGCTCGGCGGTGTCTTTCATCGGATTTGACAGTTCTGCTGAAGAAAAACAGAGATAAAGAACTATGCAGCTCAGTGAATCGTAGCAGGAAAACAGAGCAAGAAAATGAGGCTGGTTAATATATATATAAGAGGAGAGCGCAAAATATGGTCTGATGCGCAACATCAAAAAAAACGAAGATCATGGCCACTTGTCCCATCACCTCCTGGCAAATAGAAGGGGAAGAAATGGAGGCAGTGAGAGATTTTACTTTCTTGGGCTCCGTGATCACTGCAGATGGTGACAGCAGCCACGAAATTAAAAGACGCTTGCTCCTTTGGTGAAAGGCGATGTCAAAGCTAGACAGCATCTTAAAAAGCAGAGACATCACCTTGCCAGCAAAGGTCCATATAATTCAAGTTCTGGTTTTCCCAGTAGTGAAGTATAGAAGTGAGAGGTGGACCATCAAGAAGGCTGATGGCCGAAGAATGGATGCTTTTGAATTCTGGTGCTGGAAGAGACTCTTGAGAGTCCCATGGACTGCAAGAAGATCAAACCTCTCCATTCGGAAGGAAATCAGCCCTGAGTGCTCACTGGAAGGACAGATCCTGAAGCTGAGGCTCCAAGACTTTGGCCACCTCATGAGAAGAGAAGACTCCCTGGAAAAGACCCTGATGTTGGGAAAGATGGAGGGCACAAGGAGAAGAGGACGACAGAGGATGAGATGGTGGGACAGTGTTCTCGAAGCTACCAGTATGAGTCTGACCAAACTGCGGGAGGCAGTGGAAGACAGGAGGGCCTGGCGTGCTCTGGTCCAGGGGGTCACGAAGAGGCAGACACGACTAAACGACTCAACAACAGTGGGGCTGCTTTCCGCCTGCCGAGGGCCACTTGAAACCCTACAGTACAATTCTGGGCATCTACTTCCAGAAACTTGTAAAAAACGTAGAACTTGTGCCCTGGGTTGGCGTCCCCACTCCTCCTCCAGACGCATCCCTTTTTCCTTTTGTGCCGTGCCTTTCAGATTCAAGTCCAAGAGGGCAGAAACATGCCTAGCAAATTACCTTGGTTCAGGGAGGATGGGAGTTTTGGTCCCCAAAACAGACGGAGACCCCAGTTTGGGAAATAGATGTTTGATCAGACACCCCAGAGATCAGGAACCAGACAGGGCACCCCCAAATCTGACACCAAAGAAATCTTTGAGTGGCTTTGAGTGTTGAGCTTTTATTTTTTATGAAATCAAAGCTGTTGAGCTTTTTATAAGAAAGCACTCAGGGCTGATTTCCTTCAGAATGGAGAGGTTTGATCTTCTTGCAGTCCATGGGACTCTCCAGAGTCTCCTCCAGCACCAGAATTCAAAAGCATCCATTCTTCAGCGATCAGCCTTCTTGATGGTCCAGCTCTCACTTCCATACATCACTACTGGGAAAACTATAGCTTTAACTATACAGACCTTTGTTGGCAAGGTGCTATCTTTGCTTTTTAAGACGCTGTCCAGGTTTGTCATTGCTTTCCTCCCAAGAAGCAGGCGTCTTTTAATTTCGTGACTGCTGTCACCATCTGCAGTGATCATGGAGCCCAAGAAAGTAAAATCTCTCACTGCCTCCATTTCTTCCCCTTCTGTTTGCCAGGAGGTGATGGGCCCAGTGGCCATGATCTTCGGTTTTTTGGGATGTTGAGCTTCAGACAATATTTTGCGCTCTCCTCTTTCACCCTCATTAAAAGGTTCCTCAATTCCTCCTCACTTTCTGCCATCAAGGTTGTGTCATCTGCACATCTGAGGTTGTTGACATAAAAAGGTAAAGGGACCCTTGATCATTAGGTCCAGTCGTGACCGACTCTGGGGTTGCGGCGCTCATCTCGCTTTATTGGCCGAGAGAGCCGGCGTACAGCTTCCAGGTCATGTGGCCAGCAGGACTAAGCCGCTTCTGGCGAACCAGAGCAGTGCACGGAAACGCCGTTTACCTTCCTGCCAGAGTGGTACCTATTGATCTACTTGCACTTTGACGTGCTTTTGAACTGCTAGGTGGGCAGAAGCAGGGACCGAGCGACGGGAGCTCACCCCGTCGCGGGGATTCGAACCGCAGACCTTCTGATCAGCAAGCCCTAGGCTCTGTGGCTGATATAGTTTTCTTTTATTCTGTCGACTTCCCTCCCAGTTCTGTGGCAAGGTGATGTCTCTGCTTTTTACCTTACTGGGCTGAGTTCTTGCGGGCTGAGCTGGGCCTGGAAGCCAAAGATTCCTCCTTTCTCTCTACTTTCCTTGCAAACAGCTGTCTCTGGCACACATGGTGGATATTTCCTTCAAGGCGTCTCTGTGTTTTCACCCCTCTGCCAATGTCACCCCCCTCCAGAGCCTTGTTCCATTTAGCAATGGCATGTATCCAGCTGCCTCATTCCCCCTGCCCCATAGGGAGCAGATAAACTCTGGGGCCTGGTGCCAGACCCCTACGAGATACGGCCCGAGGGCGCCAGCAACCTCCCGCCGGGGATTCTTCTCGCGCCGAGAGAAGCCGTTTTGTCTTTCATAATGCCTTTTCCTCCAAGCCCGGATTCCCAGAAGTGTGGGGGGCAAGGCGGTGGAGGTGTTGATAGAGAAATCTGAGGGCTCCCTTGGACAAAAAACAAGGACACCAACCAGGAATACCAGAGCGAAACAGCAGCCAGTAGGCTTGGTCTTGATTGAAGACGGTCGCAACAGGACTCCCACCTGCCACCAGGTGGAACAGGATGGAAGCCCTGAACAAAAGAGAACCCCAACTTTTATTAGCTGCTAATCCCCATGTTGTTGTTGTTGTTTAGTCGTGTCCGCCTCTTCGTGATCCACTGGACCAGAGCACACCAGGCCCTCCTGTCTTCCACTGCCTCCCGCAGTTTGGTCAAACTCATGCTGGTCGCTTCGAGAACACTGTCCCACCATCTCGTCCTCTGTCGTCCCCTTCTCCTTGGGCCCCCATCTTTCCCAACATCAGGGTCTTTTCCAGGGAGTCTTCTCTTCTCATGAAGTGGCCAAAGTCTTGGAGCCTCAGCTTCAGGATCTGTCCTTCCAGTGAGCACTCAGGGCTGATTTCCTTCAGGATGGAGAGGTTGGATCTTCTTGCAGTCCGTGGGACTCTCAAGAGTCTCCTCCAGCACCAGAATTCAAAAGCATCTATTCTCCGGCGATCAGCCTTCTTTATGGTCCAGCTCTCACTTCCATATGTCACTACTGGGAAAACCAGAGCTTTTACTATACGGACCTTTGTTGGCAAGATGATGTCTCTACTTTTTAAGATGCTGTCTGGGTTTGCCATCACCTTTCTCCCAAGAAGCAGGCGTCTTTTAATTTTGTGGCTGCTGTCACCATCTGCAGTGATCATGGAGTCCAAGAAAGTAAAATCTCTCACTGCCTCCATTTCTTCCCCTTCTATTTTCCAGGAGGTGATGGGACCAGTGGCCATGAACTTCGGTTTTTTGATGTTGAGCTTCAGACCATATTTTGCGCTCTCCTCTTTCACCCTCATTAAAAGGTTCTTTAATTCCTCCTCACTTTCTGCCATCCAGGTTGTGTCATCTGCACATCTGAGGCTGTTGATATTTCTTCCGGCGATCTTAATTCCGGCTTGGGATTCATCCAGCCCAGCCTTTCGCATGATGAATTCTGCATATAAGTTAAATAAGCAGGGAGACAATATACATACAATATCCACCTGGAAGAGGAACCGGCAAGCCACTCCAGTATCCCTGCCAAGAAAACTCCATGGACAAAGACAACAGGCAGCCCCACTAGACCCTCAAAACTTCCCCAGTCTTCCCCCCCCCCCCGAGACCGCGCTGTTTCGTGGAGGGAGGGGGGACTACCCCACGGAGAAACGCAATGAGGCTTACGGGAAAGAGCTGGGAACATGCCCCATCTTCTGAAGCTTCATCAGAGCTTTAAAATGTTTCAAACGCATCGACCCCCCCCCCCCAGCCGCGAATTAACATTTGGAGAGCAGTTCCAGTAAGTCCATTAAGGAATTATGACTTATGCATTTGTTTATCAGGAGAATCTGATGTCTCGCTCATTACAGAGTTCGGTTCTCTTCCGCCCCCCACCCTCCAAAATAAGAATAATAATCACAGATTGCAAAAGAGCCGATGAAGTCATCGCTTGTTCATTTATTCCACGAGAGGCGCAGAATTGAGTTCTTGCGGCACCCGTTAGGTCAACCGCAAAACAAGTTTCTTGACCACGGGTGGGAAATCTCCGGCCCCAGGATGGCCCTCAAATGCGGCCCTCTGTGCCTCTCCACCTGGGGGTCATTTTGGACTCACAGCTGTCCATGGAGGCGCAGGTCAGTTCTGTGTCCAGGGCAGCTCCATCTGGTACGCAGGATGAGACCCTACCTGCCCGCAGACTGTCTGGCCAGAGTTGTGCATGCTCTGGTTATCTCCCGCTTGGACTACTGCCATGCGCTCTCCATGGGGCTGCCTTTGAAGGTGACGCAGAAACTGCAACTAATCCAGAATGCGGCAGCCAGACTGGGGACTGGGAGTGGCTGCTGATACCACATAACACCGGTCCTGAAAGACCTACATTGGCTCCCAGTACGTTTCCGAGCAGAATTCAAAATATTGGTGCTGACCTTTAAAGCCCTAAATGGCCCAGTATGCCTGAAGGAGCGTCTCCACCCCCATCGTCCAGCCCAGACACTGAGGTCCATCTCCGAGGGCCTTCTGGCGGTTTCCTCACTGCAAGAAGTGAGTTTACAGGGAACCAGGCAGAGGGCCTTCTCGGTGGTGGCGCCCGCCTTGTGCAACGCCCTCCCATCAGATGTCAAGGAGAGAAAGAACTACCTGACTTTTAGAAGACATCTGAAGGCAGCCCTCTTTAGGGAAGTTTTTATTTTATTTTTTATTGTGTTTTTAATATTCTGTTGGGAGCCGCCCAGAGTGGCTGGGGAAACCCAGCCAGATGGGCAGGGTATAAATCATAAATTAATATTAATATGATTACAGTGGTACCTCGGGTTACAGACGCTTCAGGTTACAGACTCTGCTAACCCAGAAATAGTACCTTGGGTTAAGAACTTTGCTTCAGGATGAGAACAGAAACTGCGCAGCAGCGGCAGCGGGAGGCCCCATTAGCTAAAGTGGTGCTTCAGGTTAAGAACAGTTTCAGGTTAAGAACGGACCTCCGGAACGAATTAAGTACTTAACCCGAGGTACCACTGTAATAAGATTATTATTATCTTTACCAGGCCCTCAGAATGTGGCCATGCTCCTCACCCCACCCCAAATCTTTTCGCCTGGCTGCAAATGGGTCCTTGAGCTCCAGTCACGACTGTTCCAGAGGAAACCAAACCAGAGGATTCAGAAGGCAAGAAAGGGGAATAATCCCATCTTCCGTTTGACAGCCCTTAACATCTGACGCGGGTGGCGCTGTGGGTTAAACCACAGAGCCTAGGGCTTGCCGATCAGAAGGTCAGCGGTTCGAATCCCCGCAATGATGGGGTGAGCTCCCGTTGCTCGGTCCCTGCTCCTGCCAACCTAGCAGTTCGAAAGCACATCAGTGCAAGTAGATAAATAGGTACCTCTCCGGTGGGAAGGTAAACGGCGTTTCCGTGCGCTGTTCTGGTTCGCCAGAAGCGGCTCAGTCCTGCTGGCCACATGACCCGGAAGCTGTACGCTGGCTCCCTCGGCCAGTAAAGCGAGATGAGCGCCGCAACCCCAGAGTCGGTCACGACTGGACCTAATGGTCAGGGGTCCCTTTACCTTTACCTTTACCTTTTGACGGGAGCTGGGAGTCCAGCAGCTCTTACCTAACGACGGATCTGCTCCTCTTGCCCCGCTCAAAATTGGTGCATTCCCATTGACAAGAGTTTGCAAAAGACGGCAAAGGACAGCTCGGACCATCTAAAAAATTTTATTGTGCCGGGACAGCGCTCTTCGGAGAGAGCCGCTGGGAGAACGGTTATACGAAAGGGTGATTTGGCATCGCTAAGGAAATGTACACAATGCCATCGCTGCCCTGCTTCAGAAAATAACAAATATACGTAATCTATCCCTGGCAAATGGATCCGTTTGGTCTCGTAGGAATCTACACAGAGAGAGAAAGAGTCGGGGGTTATTGTCTGCAAGGAGGATGGGGAACATCTGCCGATTTTGGGGAAAGATGGGACACCAAGTGTTTCTCTGAGATGTTCTCCAGTCCTGTTTCCAAAAAGAGAATTCCCTATGCAATGATGGGAGGGTGACTCTGTTCGGAAGAGGAATTCCCGTCTTGGGTGCCTCTTCTCCGGACGGGGAAATCCCATATCGCTTTTAAGAGTGTCTCTTAAAAGCAGAGATGGAGGAAAATAGGGGGCTCTGGAATCCGGACGGTCAGGAATTGCCGGGGGCCGGAACCCCACAACATCTAGAGGGGTGTCGGCGGCCCCTAAAACCGTCACGGAAAAACGCCCAGCAAACAAGTCGGACATCTCGGCGGTTTGCGGCAATGCAGCTGGTTTCGGCGCGGGAACGAGCCCCTTCCACTGGCCTGGGGGAGGCACGGAGGAAGCCCCCCCGCCCTCACCGCCGGTAGCGGTAGCGCTTGAAGTGGAACCACAGCTGGAAGATGCCGTTGGCGAACTGGCAGCGGAAGCCGTGGCGGTGGGAGTATTCCCACTCCCGGTTGACGATCTTGAAGGCGATGTCTTCGTAAGGGGGTCCGGCGTGGAAGCGGAGGGTGGCGAAGTCCTTGTTGTCGGGGCAGGCCTCCAGGAAGTACTCCGGCGTGGAGCGCTTGTTGATGAGGTCCGGGTAGAAGATGTTGAATTTGTAGCCCTGCACGATTTTGGGGGGCGGGTTGTCGAAGTCGTAGTGCGTCTGGTTGTACTTGTTCCACTCGAACCCAGTGTGAACGCGGTTGAAGAATCGGGGCTTGCGGGGACGGTACTTGTCGGCCCACAGGTAGGCCTTGCCCGTCAAGGGCATCTCCACGCTGAACTGGGCCTCGTCCGCCCCCATGCCCTCCTTGGCGCGGCGGAAGAAGATGTCCTCCGCGCTCTCGCTGGCGTCGCCTGGGGAGGGACAGAGAGGGCAGCGGGTTCGTGAAAATTCGGGCGTCTAGCGTGGCAGCGGCTAGTCTTTGGAACTTCCTGCCAATGGATGTTGAGGAGGAAAGGGGTGGGGGCCTGAGAGGAGGGTGTGGCTTAAGGGAAGGGGTGTGGTTTGAGGAAAGGGGAGTATGGGCTTGGGAGAGGGGTTGTGGACAGAGGAGAGGGGTGTGGTTTAAGGGAGAGGGGCGTGGCCTCGGGAAAGGGGCGTGTGGTCCGCAGAGAGGGGGTGTGGTTTGAGGAAGGTGGGTGTGACCTGCAGGGAGCAGCTGGGGACGAAGGAGGGGGTGTGGCCTGCGGAGAAGGGTGTGGCTTAAAGGGGTGTGCCCTTGAGAAACTAACATGTGGCCCGCAGAGGGGGTGTGGTTTAAGGAAGGTGGGTGTGGCCTGCAGGGAGCGGCTGTGGACTAAGGAGGGGGTGTGGCATGCAGAGAAGGGTGTGGTTTATAGAAAGGGGTGTGGCCTCGAGAAAAGGGTGTGCGGTCTGCATGGAGGGGTGTGATTTAAGGAAAGGTGTGGCCTTGAGAGGGTGTGGTTTAAAGAAAGGGGTGTGGCCTGTAAAGAGGGGGTGTGGTTTAAGGAAAGGGGTGTGGCCTCGAGAAAAGGGTGTGGTTTAAAGAAAGGGGTGTGGCCTCGACAAAGGGATATGCGGCCTTCGCAGAGGGGTGTGGCTTAAATAAAGGGGTGTGGCCTTGAGCAGAGGGCGTTGGCTGCCGAGAGGGCGTGGCTTGGGGAAGTGGGCGTGGCCTGAGAGGAGACCTGAGGCCAGCTTCTAGACCGCAAGCTCCACAGGGCAGCTGCCCCCCGCGGCGCCAAGCCAAGCCCTTTGACGCAGCCCCAGAGCCCAGCTCAGCCCCCTTCCCCTCCTACCTGTGACCTGGAGCTGCTGCCGGCAGAGCAGGAGCCGCTGGCAGTCCTCGTCCGCCTCCACCACGTGGGCATCGAAGGGCAGCTCGTGGGACGTCAGAAGGCGGGGGCTGTACTTCCCGGCGTCGTAGTCGTCCAAGCTCTGTTGGATCAGGTCCTCTTCCATCAGAACCGCCTCCCCGTCTCCCTCCGCCTTGGCCTCCGATTCGGGCTCGGCGCCCCCGGGCTCGGCCGAAGAGGTGCTGGGCTGCGCCTGGGCGCTGTCCTCCGGCTCCAGCCTGCGGAACGGGAAGAGAAGATTTTGGATTTGATATCCCGCTTTATCACTACCCTAGGGAGTCTCAAAGCGGCTCACATTCTCCTTTCCCTTCCTCCCCCACAACAAACACTCTGTGAGGTGAGTGGGGCTGAGAGACTTCAGAGAAGTGTGACTGGCCCAAGGTCACCCAGCAGCTGCAGGTGGAGGAGCGGGGAATCGAACCCGGTTCACCAGATTACGAGTCCACCGCTCTTAAACACTATATCCTGGCTCCCTTCTGCTCTGAGCTGTCTACCAGCTCCACCCAAGACCCTCCCTGCCCGCAGACTGTCTGGCCAGAGTGGTGCATGCTCTGGTTATCTCCCGCTTGGACTACTGCCATGCGCTCTCCGTGGGGCTACCTTGGAAGGTGACCCGGAAACTACAACTAATCCAGAACACAGCTGCCAGACTGGGGACTGGGACCAGCCGCCGGGACAATCGAACATTGGTCCCGAAAGACCTACGTTGGTCCTGTAAAGGTAAAGGTAAAGGGACCCCTGACCATTAGGTCCAGTCGTGGCCGACTCTGGGGTTGCGGCGCTCATCTCGCTTTACTGGCCGAGGGAGCCGGCGTACAGCTTCCGGGTCATGTGGCCAGCAGGACTAAGCCGCTTCTGGCAAACCAGAGCAGCGCACGGAAACGCCGTTTACCTTCCCGCTGGAGAGTGGTCCCTATTTATCTACTTGCACTTTGACGTGCTTTCGAACTGCTAGGTTGGCAGGAGCAGGGACCGAGCAACGGGAGCTCACCCCGTCATTGGGGGATTCGAACCGCCGACCTTCTGATCGGCAAGTCCTAGGCTCTGTGGTTAAACCCACAGCGCCACCCGCGTTGGTCCTGAGAGCCCCCAAATGCAGCTCACCTGCTGCTGCTACTGCAGCCTCCCGGGGGCGAAGACTCCTTCTTAATGATGGGGAAGAGGGGCTCGCTCTCGACTCCTTGTTCCTGCTTCAGCTTGTAGAGTTTTTGGCGGAGGACGTCCTGGTGGCGCTCCCTCAGCCTGGGAAAGGAGGAGAAAACGCACAGAAAAGCTCAAGATACACGTTGATCTGCCCACACTTTCTATCCCTGAGAAACATAGAAAATAACAGAATATTTATCCGAAAGTCTTCAAACTTAAAGGTAAAGATAAAGGGACCCCAGACCACCATCATCATCTTCATTATTATTATTATTATTATTATTATTATTATTATTATTACCCCGCCCATCTAGCTGGGACTCCCCAGCCACTCTGGGCAGCTCCCAACAGGATATTAAAGGTAAAGGGACCCTATTTATCTACTTGCGCTTTGACGTGCTTTCGAACTGCTAGGTTGGCAGGAGCAGGGACGGAGCAATGGGAGCTCACCCCGTCATTGCGGGGATTCGAACCCCCCGACCTTCTGATCGGCAAGCCCTGGGCTCTGTGGTTTAACCCACAGCGCCACCCGCGTCCCAATTGCTTTTTTAGGGGTTGTTTTTAAAAGCCTGGAACCGATTAATCCATTTCGCCTTACTTTCTACAGGAAAGCCTTGGTTTTGGAACAGACTTCCGGAACGGATCGAGTTTGAGAACCAAGGGGCCACAGTATTTTTAAAAGGTTACGGTCAGAAATTAGGCCGCCGTTGTGGGAAAGGGGTCCAGTCAGGGTGCTCCACTCACCTTGCCCGGGCCATGTAGGCTTTCAGCTGCTGCAGGAGACTCTCCCAGTAGCCTATGTCCAGGTTGGGGCCTCCGGCCAGGATCTTGCTCTCAATGCCCTGGTAGATCACCTGCAACTGATTGTAGGTCTTGCCTTTGAAGACGGACTGCACGTCGGAGCTGACCGAAGCGTTAACCCCTTCCCGGCGCTCGCCTGCAGGACGTAGGAGGGGAGGGAAATGCCGTCAGCACAGGAGAACCAGGAACCTCGCCGCCTCCCCGGCCAAGGAGTTGGGTGCGAATCCTGAATTTGGCCTGATGTTGTTCCAACCCCCAAGTCGATCTGAAGAACTGTGGGCTCCCTATCCATTCACCCAGAAGCTCTTTCTCTCGATGCGATCATCTTTATTGTCATTGTCCCACACAGAACGACGAAATTGAAAAATCTACATATGAGATTTAGTGGTTAGCCCCCTAAAAACTCTGATACCCCATTTTAAAATACAATATACTCCCATAAAAGGTAAAGGGACCCCTGACCGTTAGGTCTTGTCATGGCCGACTCTGGGGTTGTGGCGCTCATCTCGCTTTACTGGCCGAGGGAGCCGGCGTACAGCTTCCGGGTCATGTGGCCAGCAGGACTAAGCCGCTTCTGACAAACCGGAGCACACATTTTTGTTCCACAAGCAAGGCAGGCCCTCCGATGCTTCGATTCACACCTACCTGGCCCTTTCCCAGAAGCCTCTAATTTGCGGAGCTTAGCGATTTCATCCTCGGTGATGATGGTCATGTCTCTCCAGAAATCCACATTTTTCCCTTGTTCCAGCTCCATGTAAACCTGGAAAACAGGGGGGGGGGGACAGTTGAGGCTCTGGACTCATCTCAGGCCTGGGGGGGTGGGGGGTGGAAATGATTTTCTTGACACCTGCCCCCCACAAATACATTACTCCCGTTTTATATCGTTTAGGGCAGGGTGGGGAATGCGAAAATCGCCACGCTGCATGGGATCACAGCCCTACCTGAATGTCTTCCAGCAGGTCTTCCATGTCCGAGACGGTGAGGCCGTTCAGGAAAGTGTATGGCTCATGCATCTCCACTGCCAGGTCGTCGTCTTCGGCGCTGATGTATTTGGCCAGGAGGTCGATGGGCTTGGCCCGCCCGTCTCGGATGCGAATCTTGGAGCTGCCGGGGGGGGGGAGGGGAAAACACAAAGGAGACGAGGTCAGGCTGAAGGATGTACAGTGGTGCCCCGCAAGGCGAATGCCTCGCAAGACGGAAAACTCGCTAGACGAAAGAGTTTTCCGTTTTGGAGGTGCTTCGCAAAACGAATCTCCTATGGGCTTGCTTCGCAAGACAAAAATGTCTTGCGAGTTCCTGCGGTTTCCCCCCTTTTTCCTTTACCTTTTTAAAGGAGTCTCAAAGCGGCTAACAATCTCCTTTCCCTTCCTCCCCCACAACAAACACTCTGTGAGGTGAGTGGGGCTGAGAGACTTCAGAGAAGTGTGACTGGCCCAAGGTCATCCAGCAGCTGCATGTGGAGGAGCGGGGAAGCAAACCCGGTTCACCAGATTACAAGACTACCACTCTTAACCACTACACCACACTGGCTCTCTCTTGTTAGTCTCCCAGCCTCTGGCATCCCTGAACCCCTTCTTTCTTTCCCGCTCTCCTCGCTTACCGCAGCTTTGCCTGCTGCAGGTGGAAGTTGTCCTCTTGCTCCTCCCACGTTTTGAAATGCTCCGCTTCCTTTTCCCTCTGAAGCATCTCCAACTCTTGCTCGCGCATGGCCTTCTCCCGCTCCCGCTCCAAGCGCAACTGCTTCACCTGCAAAGAGAGACCCGAGAATGGGGGGGGGGGGGTTCGGATGATGTGTGTGTGCAATAGATAGATACCGTATTTTTCGCTCTATTAGACGCACCAGACCACGAGACGCACCTAGTTTTTGGAGGAGGAAAACAAGAAAAAAAAATATTCTGAATCCCAGAAGCCAGAACAGCAAGAGGGATCGCTGTGCAGTGAAAGCAGCAATCCCTCTTGCTGTTCTGGCTTCTGGGATAGCTGCGCAGCCTGCATTCGCTCCATAAGACGCACACACATTTCCCCTTACTTTTTAGGAGGGGAAAAGTCAGTCTTATAGAGCAAAAATACGGTGATTTATTACGGTCAGAGACCAGCGGATAAAACACACTTGGGGCTACAACCCCAGAAGTAAAGCAAACATTTAAAACAATGTACAACAATACATTTGAAATATTTATAAATGTGGTAAGCGTATAGACACTTAAAGCTTTAAGATAAGCTACCACAGAGAGAGGGGACGCGGGTGGTGCTGTGGGTTAAACCATCACCAAGGGCCTTCCGGCGGTTCCCTCCCTGTGGGAAGTCACGTTACAGGGAACCAGGCAGAGGGCCTTCTTGGTGGTGGCACCCGCCCTGTGGAACGCCCTCCCACCAGATGTCAAAGAGAACAACAACTACCAGACTTTCAGAAGACATCTGAAGGCAGCCCTGTTTAGGGAAGCTTTTAATGTTTGATGTATTGCAGTATTTTAATATTTTTTGGGAAGCCGCCTAGAGTGGCTGGGGAAGCCCAGCCAGATGTGCGGGGTATAAATAATAAATTATTATTACCAACAAGAAAACTGATCTCGGTTTAAGTACATATGTACAAAGCAAAAACAAGAGTTAACTACCCACAAAGCACTTAAATCCCAAGTTCACAGGAAAGGGGCAGATTCAGCAGGCAATCAAAATCTGAATTACCGGTCAATTCCCCAAGGGTCAAACAAACCTGCAACTCAGATCTTCCAGACCCTGGCGGTCCTCTCCATTTTGCGGCACCGGTGCTTCATCTCTAAGGCAAAGGCTCTCTGCACATGCCCAGAGATACCCTCCCCCAGCTCACTGCTACTTTTGACTCTTACCTTCTGAAGCTCCAGTCGGTTTTCCTCCTGGATCCGTTTGTTCCGGTCTTTTAACTCCTTCTCCTCCAAGTGGCCGATCCCCTTCTTTTCCAGAGCCTGAGATGATAAATAAAATCGAGGCAGAGAGGAAAACGTTTTAATATTCAAAGGAGGCATTCTCTTCCTGAGAAGAGAAAAAGAAAAAGAAAAAGAGAAAAGCGAGGAATGACATGGAAAGAGGTCTGAAACTCACTGCGGTCCGAAACTCACCTTGCTCCAGATGAAGGCTCCCAGCAGGTTGTTATCCCCAAAGGGGTTGTCTGTGTTGGTGTAACCCATGTATTCTTCCCCCCAGCCCATCTTCTCGCGCTTCTTGCGCTCCTTCGCTTCCTTCTTGGCCAGCCGCCGGGCCCTCTTCTCCTCCGGGGTCTCCAGAGCCTTCACCATCTCCTTCTGTTTCTTCTTGTCGTCTTTCAGCTGCAACCGCTCCTGGAGGCTCAGTTCCTCGCCTCGAGAGCTCTGCGAGCGGGACGGCGAAGGCGACGTCACGGAGGACACGGAGGATCGGGACCCAGAGCGCTTCCGCGTCCTCTTCCCCCTCCTCTCGCTGCTGCGCCCTCGCCTCTCCGGGGACGAATCCGAGCTTGGGGAGCGGCCGCGAGAACGCCGCTTCTTGTGCCTCTTCCCATGTCGTTCCTCGCTTTTCTCTTTCTTCTTCTGCCATTTCTGGCTGTCTTCCTCCGAGCTAAGGAGAGAGAGAGAAATTTTGATTTGAGAGTGAAAGAGAGGGACAGAGCTCCAGCCAGAGGTAGCCCCCCAAGGGTTGGAGGCAAAAGGGGGCAGAGGAATGAGCGAAAACTTTTAACAATTGTACAAGAGGCTAGTTTCTACACATACCCAGTTCTAAAAGAACTTGGTGCTGAAACAACTTGGGACCCAAACGCTGCAAACCCAAAAGTAAGGGTTCTGGTTTGCGAACTGCTCTATTCCGAACTTAAAAATGGAAAGCGTAATGCTGGTGGTCAACAAAAGAGGTTCAAAGACTCTCTCAAGGCAACTCTTTAAAAATGTAGTATAAACACCGACAACTGGGAAACACTTGCCTGCGAGCGCTCCAGTTGGAGAACAGCCTTGACCAAAGGTGTCGTGGGCTTTGAAGATGCTCGAACTCAGGACAAAAGGGAGAAACGTGCTAGGAGGAAGGCACGCTTGGCAAATCCGCGCTGTGATCAACTCCCGCCCGGAAACCTATGTCCCCACTGTGGAAGGACGTGTGGATCCAGAACTGGCCACCACAGTCACTTACGGACTCACTGCTAAAACAGTTTTCATGGAAGACAATCTTACTCGGCTACGAGGGATGGCCAAAGGAGAAAGAAAAAGGGGGTTGGACTAGATGACCCATGGGGTTCCTTGCAACTCTAAGATTCTATGAATATACTTTCCACTGGTCCTATGTTTTTGCAGCAATGACAAACCTAGACAGCATCTTAAAAAGTAGAGGCATCACCTTGCCAACAAAGGTCTGTATAGTTCAAGCTCTGGTTTTCCCAGTAGTGATGTATGGAAGTGAGAGCTGGACCATAAAGAAGGCTGATCGCTAAAGAATTGATGCTTTTGAATTCTGGTGCTGGAGGAGACTCTTGAGAGTCCCATGGACTGCAAGAAGATCCAACCTCTCCATTCTGAAGGAAATCAGCCCTGAGTGCTCACTGGAAGGACAGATCCTGAAGCTGAGGCTCCAAGACTTTGGCCACCTCAGGAGAAGAGAAGACTCCCTGGAAAAGACCCTGATGTTGGGAAAGATGGAGGGCACAAGGGGAAGGGGACGACAGAGGACGAGATGGTGGGACAGTGTTCTCGAAGCTACCAGCATGAGTTTGACCAAACTGCTGGAGGCAGTGGAAGACAGGAGGGCCTGGCATGCTCTGGTCCAGGGGGACACAAAGAGGCGGACACAACGAAACACCAGCCCCCCCTTTAGCCTGAACCAGCTGCATGGCACTTTTGACATGCTCAGGAGCACTCTTGCCACCTTACTATTTGCCCCCTGAGCCAAAGGAACCCCGAAACCTAGCAGGAGAAGCAGCTTGGGGGGCTTAAGCCCCTTCCCCACATTTAAACACCTCGCTATAGGGGAAAAGAATCCCCTATAGGAACCTATAGGGGAGAAAACTACAACAACCGCTCTACCCCGGGCGAACTCTATGGTCCGGAGACTCTATGGTCCCCAGGGCCGCGCCCCGCCGGGCTTCCCCGCTCACCTTCCACCCCGCTCTCTCCTCCTCCTCCTCTGCCTCCTCCTCTCCCGCTCCTCGGATCTGGACCGGCTTCTCCTCCGGCGCCGTTCCCTGGACCGGGACCTGGAGCCCATGGCCACTCTAGGCCTGCCCCCGCGACTCTGGGCGCTTCCGGCCTGTTTGAGGGCGGGCGCAGGGACTGGGGTCCTTCTTCGGCGGCGTCGCGCGTCGGGGCTGGCTCTCGCGGCGCCTGAGCAGGGAAGCGGAATCTCCCGCCCACCTAACAATTCACGCCCACCCCACCCTTAAAAAAAACCACACCACGTGACGTTTCCTTGTGGGGGCTGCTTAGGGGTCGCGTGCTGCGAGGGTGGGGGAAAAAAAGATTTAATTATTGATCAGGCACTAGTGTAGACACACCCACCGTTGTTCCATGCAGCTTGGCCTACCTTGCAGGGGTGTCCTTTACAGAAATAAATAAATTGATTTTTCACAAAAAATTAAACAAATACACACATATAAACAAACAAACATAGATCATAGCTTTTATAAACCTTGATCTAATTAACATTGTTCAGTGACTTCCTGTGATTTCAATATATATCATTTTAACGCTTTTCCAAATCAATGTTGTTATAAAATTAACTTTTATCTCTTGACATCTTTCTTTCTTCCCACTTCAGGATTAAACATATTAATCCATCACATAATCCATAATACATATTGCAAATACTATCTGGTATTTGCAAGGTTTTTCCAACCAATTTAACTTAACATATTTAGCTAAATAGTCATTCAATTTCTTCCATTCTTCCTGGAACAACTCCTCCGGTCAGGTCGGCTTTGCTCCAAAAATTCCATCATTTTTGCAGGGGTCTCCTTAAGTGATCTCTGCAACCTGGAATAAATGGTGTTTACTGGGCATGGCTTGACCCTGATCACTTCCCTGCCTCAAGCCAGCACTGTATAATAATAATAATTAATAATCAACAAATAATCATTAATTAATTAATAATATATTTGTAACCCCATGTGATAGGAATGTTATGGTCTTAGATATATAAGAAATGTTCATAAATGTACCAGCCAAGCACGTACATAGATCAGCACAAGAAGACCGACCCGGAACCATTTTTGATTCCTAAACTGAGCAAATGTTTTCTCTGCAATGTCAAAGTGGGAAACCTCCCCATTGTCTCTTTCCTCACAAATCCTGTCTTAAGGGCACATTTAAGATATGAATAGGGTGTGAGCCTGTGACCTGGCGCGGGAACTAAGTATTTATCATTACAAAAGACTGGCCAGGCTCCCCAGGAAATCCAATCAAGTAACCTGCCAGATAAACAAGGACAGGAGAAAAACAACATTCAAATTTCTGTTGTAGACCACCTTTTCTGTGATGTAGGTGTGATGTATCTGAGGGGTGGTCTTAGGTTACACCCCTTCGGTGATGTATGTATGATGTTTCTGGGGGTGGTCTTGATCTACAGGGGGGCAATTTCAAAAGTCTTTATAAGGCCTTGCACACCATTTTTCTGGGTCCCTCCTCTCTCCTGCGTGTGAGGGGAGCACCCTGTTGCAACAGATCAATAAAGGCCAAGCTTACTAGCTGCTTTGCTTCTCAATATTCTCTGTTATTTTCTCCTACCAATAGGGAACCTATGTAAGGACTCTATATGGGCTCTTGGATACCCCATAAGGGAAAAGGGCAATTTTTGTTTACAACACCCACCCAACTTAATAATTAATAGTAATAATATATTTGTGCCTCATTCATCTGACTGGGTTCCCACAGCCATTCTGGGGCATATATATAAAAACATCTAAACACACACACACACACATACAGTATAATAACAAAACTTTTAAAAAGAATTGGGGAAATGTATAATTTATTTAGCAGAGCGCTTGCAAGCGAACGAAAACATTAGCAGGGTTTGCAATCTGGCTTGTAATGTAACGATTATTATGGACAATACGGAGTTGATAGAAAATATAAGGCTATGAAATAAGTTGTTGTTGTTGAGTCGTTTAGTCGTGTCCGCCTCTTTGTGACCCCCTGGACCAGAGCACGCCAGGCCCTCCTGTCTTCCACTGCCTCCCGCAGTTTGGTCAAACTCATGCTGGTAGCTTCGAGAACACTGTCCCACCATCTCGTCCTCTGCCGTCCCCTTCTCCTTGTGCCCTCCATCTTTCCCAACATCAGGGTCATTTCTAGGGAGTCTTCTCTTCTCCTGAGGTGGCCAAAGTCTTGGAGCCTCAGCTTCAGGATCTGTCCTTCCAGTGAGCACTCAGGGCTGATTTCCTTCCGAATGGAGAGGTTGGATCTTCTTGCAGTCCATGGGACTCTCAAGAGTCTCCTCCAGCACCACAATTCAAAAGCATCCATTCTTCGGCCATCAGCCTTCTTGATGGTCCAGCTCTCACTTCCATACATCACTACTGGGGAAACCAGAGCTTGACCTATACGGATCTTTGTTGGCAAGGTGATGTCTCTGCGTTCCCGCATATTCTGCCTGGATTCCTTGCCTCCCCAAAACTGGGCAGGCATGAAAATTCGCTCTGTGCCAGCAGCTTCTGAGTTTGCAATCATAATTCCGAGCCGTCAGACAAAAGGTGGTTTGGGTTGCTATTTCTGCCGCTGACGTTCTCTCCTCTCCTGGGCTGCCGATGTTTTCTTTGGAGAGCCAAGCAGAACCGCAGGAATCTTCTGGGTTCTGCGTTACCCAGGCGCCCCTTTCTGCCAGGGCGAAACCAATACCGGTTGGCTGAGGACACCAAACCTTGAGAACCTCAAATCCCGGCTCGTGCCAGGATCCCTTTGGATCCAGGATTCCCGGGTCTGGTGGCAGCCGGTCAGAGGCACCGGGGAAACTCATGGGGGCAAAGGGAGGGGAGAAGAGTTTTCGAAGCATTCGAGACATGGAAGGGAACCACCATGGCTATTTCATTTCATATTTTTTTTGCCAGGAATGGTGTTGCAGGAATTGATGTATAGGTTGGAAAAGGGTCCAGATATCACGCACATGCAGCCCACTACTGTCGCAGGAACCCCCCCCCCCAACCATTCAGTTTGTACAAACTTTACACACACTCACACACTACCTACGCTACGCTTCTGTTATACAGTGGTGCCTCGCAAGACGAAAAGAATCCGTTCTGTGATTCTCTTCGTCTAGCGGTTTTTCCGTCTTGCGAAGCAAGCCCATTGACGGATTAGCGGATTAGCGCTTTTAGCGGCTTTTAGTGGTTTATCTGCTGATCGGATCAGCTGATAAGCGGCTTAGCGGCTTAGAAAAAGGGAGGGGAAAGGGGAAAAAACCAGCAGGAACTCGCAAGACATTGTCGTCTTGCGAAGCAAGCCCATAGGAGATTCGTTTTGCGAAGCACCTCCAAAACGGAAAACTCTTTCGTCTAGCGAGTTTTCCGTCTTGCGAGGCATTCGTCTTGCGGGGCACCACTGTAAATTCATATAAAATCAACCATACATCGGATTGGCACTGTTCCACTTTTATTTTACTCCATGGAGGAAGGACTACAAAAACGGGAAGGTTTGATACAGGCCAGACATAATCCCTTGAGCATCCCAGCACATACACAGGAGCCCTGCCCAGTTGCTATGCCAACCCTGATGGTCCTAGGCAGAAGACCATCAAGGTCACAAAGAACTTGCATATGGGAGTGGATTCAGCACAGACTGGAACAAAGGACAATGATCAGCTCTTCCCTCTGGGGGCAGGAAACTGCAAACTCCCCTCTGTCACCTGGAAAGTACTCATGGGGAGGGGGAAAGGAGGAACCAGCCAGGTGACAGGACACTCAGGTTACCACCACAACCCTTCCCTCAACCCCTCCTTTCTGTGATGTATGTATGATGTTTCTGGGGGTGGTCTTGATCTACAGGGTGGCAATTTCAAAAGTCTTTATAAGGTCTTGCGGGCCATTTTTCTGGGTCCTTCCTCTCTCCTGCAAGTGAGGGGAGCACCCTGTTGCAACAGATCAATAAAGGCCAAGCCTACAGGCTGCTGTTTTGCTCCAAGTTATCCTGGTTGGTGTCTTTGTTTTCCTCCAAGGGAGCCCTCGGATTTTTCCGGTAACAATTTAAATTTTTTTTTTGCCAGGAATGGTGTTGCAGAAATTGATGTATACGTTGGATATCACGCACATGCAGCCCACTACCAAAATCAGCACAATCGCTTTTGTGACTTTTGTGATTCGTCCCCACAAAACACTTCATCACAGTTTCTTCCTATCTATTCAAAGGGCCTCTGCTGCACGATACCAAATGTAAGAATTCACTGATAAATGTACAGTGATACCTCTGGATGCGAACGGGATCCGTTCCAGAGCCCTGATCATATCCTGAAGCGAACGCAACCCCCTTCTGCACATGCGCGGGTCACGATTCGCCGCGCCTGCGCATGTGTGAGCAGCGAAACCCGGAATTAACGCACTCCGTTATTTCCAGGTCGCCGCGGAGTGCAACCCGAAAATGCTTAACCTGAAACTCCTTCAACCCGAGGTATGACTGTACCTATGTACAGTGGTATCTTGGGTTAAGTACTTAATTAGTTCCGGAGGTCTGTTCTTAACCTGAAACTGTTCTTCACCTGAAGCACCACTTTAGCTAATGGGGCCTCCTACTGCCGCCGCACCACCGGAGCACGATTTCTGTTCTCATCCTGAAGCAAAGTTCTTAACCTGAAGCATTATTTCTGGGTTAGCAGAGTGTGTAACCTGAAGCGTATGCAACCTGAAGCGTATGTAACCCGAGGTACCACTGTATAAGCTAAACAAGCTATATAGGGACGTGGGTGGGGCTTGTGGTCTAAACCACTGAGCCTCTTGGGCTTGCCGATCAGAAGGTCGGCGGTTCGAATCCCCGCAATGACGGGGTGAGCTCCCGTTACTCGGTCCCAGCTCCTGCCAACCTAGCAGTTTGAAAGCACGTCAAAGTGCAAGTAGATAAATAGGTATCGCTCCGGCGGGAAGGTAAACGGCGTTTCCGTGCGCTGCTCTGGTTCGCCAGAAGTGGCTTAGTCCTGCTGATCACATGACCCGGAAGCTGTACGCCGGCTCCCTCGGCCAGTAAAGCGAGATGAGTGCCGCAACCCCAGAGTCGGCCGCGACTGGACCTAATGGTCAGGGGTCCCTTTACCTTTACTGGCTCACTGGGAAAACTTCAGAAATTCATATACACATAAGAAAATAATAATAATAAAAATCCTTCCAGTAGCACCTTAGAGACCAACTAAGTTTGTTATTGGTATGAGCTTTTGTGTGCATGCACATAGTTGGTCGACTATGGCACACCAACACAGCTAACTAACTGTAACTAGAACTTTTTTCCTTTAATTTTTTGGGGGGCCCCCAAGAGAGTGGGGCCCTAAGCTATAGCTTGTTTAGCTTTTACGTAAATTCGGCACTGGACATAACTGCAAAAGTCACTATTACAATTAATTAGAAAAAAATATATGCTTCGCTGCCCTAAAAAGGAAGATGGAATTTGAGCAATTTTCTTTCAAGCCCCATTCTTTGACATCTGGAGAGCTTCTGAAAACAAAACGCCCCCGTCCGAAAGGCTTGGCTTGTCATCCGCAAGCGCCTCAAGACGTGTCATTATTCATATTTATTATACAAATATTGGGATGATTTAAGAGCCCGCGGGATCTTGAAAACAACTTGCTGCTGGTTTTGCCCCGTGCCAGACTTGCGGTTGGGAACGATCTGCCCCCAGAGAGGGTTACGGAGCCGGCGGTCTGATTTTTTTATCCACGTCCTCGGAAAAAAGAACATCTAAAAAGCAACTGCAGGTGGGAATTTGCGTCTCGGGCCCTTCCACGGCTCGGTTCGAACTCAGGACATTGATCCGCCGAGCCGGGAAATCTTGGGGGCACGGAACGGTTTGTTATCGGAAGCCACGGGTTGCGAGAACCCCAAACCGAAACGGCGGAATTGAGGAAGTGTTGTAAACTAAAATTTTCCCTTATGGGGTATCCAAGAGCCCATATAGAGTCCTTACGTAGGTTCCCTATTGGTAGGAGAGAATAACAGAGGCCAAGCAGAGAATATTGAGAAGCAAAGCAGCTAGTAAGCTTGATCTTTATTGATCTGTTGCAACAGGATGCTCCCCTCACCCGCAGGAGAGAGGAGGGACCCCGAAAAATGGTGTGCAAGGCCTTATAAAGACTTTTTTTCACCAGAAGCGGCTTAGTCCTGCTGGCCACATGACCCTATTGATCTACTTGCACTTTGAGGTGCTTTCAAACTGCTAGGTTGGCAGGAGCAGGGACTGAGCAACGGGAGCTCACCCCGTCGCGGGGATTTGAACCGCCGACCTTCTGATCGGCAAGTCCTAGGCTCTATGGTTTAACCCACAGCGCCACCCGCATCCCCTCTCTCATGTAAAGGTAAAGGTAAAGGGACCCCTGACCATCAGGTCCAGTTGTGGCCGACTCTGGGGTTGTGGCGCTCATCTCGCTTTGCTGGCCAAGGGAGCCGGCGTACAGCTTCCGTTTCATGCGGCCAGCAGAACTAAGCCGCTTCTAGTGAACCAGAGCAGCGCACGGAAACACCGTTTACCTTCCCACCGTAGCGGTACCTCTTTATCTACTTGCACTTTCATGCTTTCGAACTGCTAGGTTGGCAGGAGCAGGGACCAAGCAACGGGAGCTCACCCCGTCATTGCGGGGATTCGAACCGCCAACCTTCTGATCGGCAAGCCCTAGGCTCTGTGGTTTAACCCACAGCGCCACCCGCGTCCCCTCTCTCATGTACACCCCCTCAAGAAAACTCCTGTGAAATTTCTGAAACCGGCTGGGAATTTTAGGAAACAAAAAACGCTTCTCAGAACAGGGCCTTCGTGTTCTGGCAGAGGGGAGCCAGGATGTGAGCTGTTAAAAAACCTTTCTCTCAGCGCTTCTTCCTAGACACGAGGGGAGAAGGATTGGGTTGTACTTTTCACAGCTCGTTTCCTCCTGAAGGAGCTCTTTGTCTCGGGGAATTTGATGGTTTGTCCAGAGGGGAGCTCGACTGACACGCTTTGGCCAGACAGACAGGCAGAAATGGAATCCGCTGGCGTGATTCGAGGGAGGAAGTTACAGCGGTGCTATTTTAACGGGAACACACCCCGAAACCCACATTAAGACGGGAACGCGAGGCTCCCATCTCTCAGGCATAATCCTGTGAGACGTGGTGCAATTCTTCCGCAGAAACGCGTTGTTTCGCAATTGCATCTAGCGGGTTGGGCTAGATGACCACTGATTGTCCCTTTCCGACTCTACGAAAATCCAAATCGGCAGCTAACCCTGAAATTGTCCGCTATGCGTTGAAAGCAGGGCCTGGCCACAGCCGTGGCTTACCTCCATAAAGAAATCCTGGGAAGTTTAGTTCTGGGTACTGAGAGTTGTTCGGAAACCCGACTCCATTCCCCTTGTGGCGCTACAATTCCCAGAGTTCCCAGGCGCAGCACGAAGGCAGCTTCCTTCCTTCCACGAAGGCAGAACATCGGCTTTGCACATAAGATGCCCTGGGTTCGATTTGGCATCTCCAGGCCGGAACCAGGAAGGCACCCAAAGCTGAGACCCCGGGGAGCGGCTGCCAGCCAGTGTTGCCAGACCAAAGGTCCGTTTCCTACGTCCCTGCGTTCCCTATCGTGGATTTTCTGGGCCAATTCCCCAGCACAAATTCGCAGAGCTTGGGGTCCCCAGCAGCTCTCTCCATAGTGCTTGAGGATGTGGAGGGAAGGCAAAGCGAAGACAGCCGAGGCCTTGTTTGTGTTGGCTCCCATCCACCACTAATGCCAGGCATGGCTCCCCCTTCCTACCCTGGGTGGATGGAGACAGCGGAAAGGAACAGGATGGGAGGGCGCTGATCTTAGCGCGCCCCCTAATTTGGGGTGTACGCTCATCCCTGCAATCTTCTGGAGGTCACGGCGAGAAATTGGGGCCACCCCCGAAAAGGCCCAGATACCTCCTGCCCTCCTCTTTGCTCTACCACACCTGCATTTCTCATCAGTCACTCCTGGAGCCTCAAAGCAGGGCAAGGAAACAAAGAGAGAGAAAACCACAGGCCGCCCCAGAGACTCGGGCCGCTCGTGAAACCTGACCGGACTCCGAGACGGGCGAGGGCATTCCAGCACGTTCCTTCGTCGCTAAGTCAGCCTTGGCTACGGAAAAGGTCTCCGGGAACGGGGAAGGTTCCTGGGTTATCCTTGCCGCCGGGAAAGTGTTTTACCTCACGGGGAATGATGCCTCTAGGCCTATTCCCCTCCAAACCGGGAACGAGAGAATCGGTCCGCTTTGGGGTTCCTCGTTTCCCCGGTTTCGTGACACACTCTCTCGCTTTTTGGCCTCAATCCGTCGTGCCGCAGAGACAAAACGTCCCCACTGAAGATCGCCGGCGGTTTGCTGCAAATTTCTCCCCTCCTGCGCACGTTTTGCTAGGCGTTCCTACCCAACGGAAACATTTTCCGCAAGCCCTTCCCCGTCGTACAATGCACCTTGACTTTTGCACGCCTGAGCACTATTTACACAAGCATCGCCTTATAATGTGTGCGTTTTAGCACACACCTTGGTTCTCGGACTTAATTTCCAGGAGTCCGTTCGACGCCCGAAACCGTTCGAAAACCAAGGCGTGGCTTCCGATCAACTGCCTGCGCTCAATCGGAAGCCGCGTCGGACGTTCAGCTTCTGAAAAACGTTTGCAATCCAGAACACTTACTTTCTGGTTTGCGGCATTCTGGACCATTTTGTTCGACAGCTAAGCCGTTCTGGAACCAAGGTACCGCTGTATTAAAGGTAAAGGGACCCCTGACCATTAGGTCCAGTCGTGGCCGACTCTGGGGTTGCGGCGCTCATCTCGCTTTATTGGCCGAGGGAGCCGGCGTTCAGCTTCCGGGTCATGTGGCCAGCAGGACTAAGCCGCTTCTGGCGAACCAGAGCAGCGCACAGAAACACCGTTTACCTTCCCGCCGGAGTGGTACCTATTTATCTACTTGCACTTTGACGTGCTTTCGAACTGCTAGGTTGGCAGGAGCAGGGACAGAGCAACAGGAGCTCACCCCGTCATCGTGGGGATTCGAACCGCCGACCTTCTGATCGGCAAGTCCTAGGCTCTGTGGTTTAACCCACAGCGCCACCTGCGTCCCTACCACTGTATTACTGCAGGGCAAAAAGAAAAGCCTTGCTGATTCTAGTCTGGCTTCTGGTATGCCAGTAATAATAATAATAATAAATTTTATTTATATCCCGCCCTCCCCAGCCGAAGCCGGGCTCAGTAACGGCTCCATGTTTGGTGAACGCAGAACGTTTGAATTTTTATTCATATCTGCACCGTCCCTCTTGTATTCATTTGTGTACTGTCTACACTGCTTTTTGCACCCAAATATTTGAGTATTTGCTTCTCGATCTGCTACTTTTTGGTCTATCACTCCCTCACTGGACGTCCACACACAAATGCCTCATTTTTATAATGACAACAAGAACCTGGAACTTCCAGCAGGAAAAGCGATATTCCTTTCCTCCGAAAACAAAAGCAAGTTTCTAGCGTGTGAATAGAGAGGTGATTGAAATAGCAAGATTATTTCTACAAATATTGGTATATCTAGTTCAGAGCGTCGTCCACCCTGACTGACGGAGGGTTTCAGTCAGCGGAATATTCCCATCCCTACCTGGAAATGGTGTTCAGGATTGGACCAGGGACATTCAGCCATTTCCCTGCTAAGCTACGGCCTTCCTGAACGAAGACCCCTCTGAGCCTTGTCCTTAAAACCGGGGCGCAAAATGTTTTCCTCATCCTCCGATTACCTCTCCGGCAAAACTCGCCAACTGGACGTTTTGAAAACCAGGTCTGCTTGTCCCGGAGCGTTTGATCTTGCCGTCGTGCGTTCCAAGAATGTTTGGGAACGGATCCTGGCTCGCCGGAGACGTGCTGGGCTTTGCAGAAAAGGCTCCGCCCTTCACCCGTCGTATATAACGTTTCAACGCTTGGCACGAGCGGCTGGCCGCTCTGTTGCGTCTCGCAAAGCTCAGGAGAGTTGTGGTCCCCTGGCCGGGAGACAGGCGGACATCAATAATTTCCACCCCTTCCCTTTGGCAAGGCCTTGCCGCTCGTATACTTTAATGTCTCGTTTTTGCTGAGAACACAAATCTCTGTACATAAAGACCCGGCGTAGGAGGGAATGGGAGCCCTGGGCCAACGCACATACCTGAAACATCTGGATGCAGGCGGACTCTAAAGTATCTTTCTCTCCCAGACCCCTGAGACATGGGGGAGATGCTTGAAAAATGTAGTATAAACACCAACAATTGGGGAACACTGGCCTGCGAGCGCTCCAGTTGGAGAACAGCCTTGACCAAAGGTGTCGTGGGCTTTGAAGACACTCGAACTCAGGACGCAAGGGAGAAGCGTGCTAAGAGGAAGGCACACTTGGCAAACCCTCACCAGGATCGACTCCCACCTGGAAACCTATGTCCCCACTGTGGAAGGACGTGTGGATCCAGAATTGGCCTCCACAGTCACTTACGGACTCATTGTTCGTACCGAGCAATGGGAGCTCACTCTGTCGTGGGGATTCGAACCACCGACCTTCCGATCAGCAAGTCCTAGGCTCTGTGGTTTAACCCACAGCGCCACCCACGTCCCTATTTATATGTATACATATGTCTATATAACATCCAGGTTTTTCAGAATGAATTCTGGGGGTGTGGCGTGTGTGTGAGAGGCTTGCCCAGGATTCGATTCCTTGACTCGACTCCAAGCAATTATCTAGTCCTCATGAAGGAGCCGGCCTCAACTTCCATTCCTGAATTGTTGTGGGTTTGGACTCGGGGTTCGCTTCCCAGCAATACAATTCTACGATTCTGTGTCAAACAAACAGGGGTTGGGGGTGGCCGCAAGACTATATAGATCTCCCTAGGGGTCTCCAGTTTTAAATTACTGGTCAACCTAAGAATATCAGAAGGCTCAAATGTCCCCAAAGCACAACACTGCCCTTCCGCTGCAAGCCAATGAGGCGACGACAAGGCTTTCAAGTTTGTTTGCGAGACGTTAACAGCGAGGGAAGTCGGAGGAGGAGGAAAGCAATCGAGGAGAGGCTGGGTACGGCTCCCCTTTTCTTTGATGGGGTTCCTGCTTCACGCTAGTGGTTTACATAGGGGTGATTCTTTGCTTGTATTCAGCTGGCTAAAGCTGAACCACGGCAGCCGGGAGTCAACGCCATTAGGCCTGGGGCAATTTAGTCGAAGGAAACCATGAATTGTGTGGCAGTTATGCCAATCTTAATCAACTGTGTATCGTGCTATATATACACTGTTTGTGAATACGGTGGTACCTCAGGATACATACGCTTCAGGTTACATACGCTTCAGGTTACAGACTCCGCTAACCCAGAAATATTACCTCGGGTTAAGAACTTTGCTTCAGGATGAGAACAGAAATCGTGCTCCGGCGGCATGGCGGCAGCAGGAGGCCCCCATTAGCTAAAGTGGTGCTTCAGGTTAAGAACAGTTTCAGGTTAAGAACGGACCTCCGGAACGAATTAAGTACTTAACCCGAGGTACCACTGTAATGAATTGACCCTGCTGCCTATATTTTGGGACCCTCCATGGGGGTGTGGCTTTCTGCCCATGGAGTGTGGCTTTCCTTGTGGGCGTGGCTATTCCTGGGGGGCGGCCACGACTATGGCACTCTCCTTGGGACTAGGGATACGGGGGGCAATCAGGATGAGCCCCTGCCCTTCACAATTTACCACTACACCCTTGGGGAAGACCACAGGTAGGGCATGGGTTAAGGAATCGACACTGGGGATTAACGGCAGGCGTGAGGCCAGGAGGTTGTGTTTATCTTTCTTGGTTTTGAGGCATCAATCTGGAGGGAGGCGGGACAAAGCTTTCCTCGTGGATACACCTCCTCACTCAGTGCGAGAGAGATGAGGGACATGCCAGTTTCATGTGAAGACGACCCATCAGTTCTCTTCCTTGCTCACTGTCCGGTCTGTGAAGCACCCACCCTCCTCCTGCGGCTGGGGGTCCGACGGGCCTGCGCCGCAAACACGGTCCGCAACCCCGCCGGGTACGCCACCACCTGAGAAGCTCCCCGTAGTTGTTCGTTGCCCCCCATCTCACGCCGGATCTCCGTCAGCGTCTGGGCGGGGGCTTCAAGCAGGCGCTGGAAGAAGCTCTTGCGTCCCACCGGCCGTTCCTGGCAAAAGAAAGTGACCGCCGTACCCCGGTCAGATTTCATCTCCCGCGAGAACCCATCCGAGGTGCCGTCAAAGCAGCGGCCGATGGCGATTTCCTTGGCCAGGCGCGGGTTCTGGTCGGTCACAGTGTAGATGCCGTAGTTGTGCCCCAGCGGGTCCACGGGAGCTAGCATGGTGAAGGCCGAGGTGTCGTTGTTCTCCACGACAGGCGGGTGGCGGCCGAGGTACTCCCTCAGGTAGCTGTTGACCGCCGTACGACGGCAGCTCCCCTGTGGGATGACGGACACCAAAGTCCTGTCGACAAGTCCCTGGTCAAACAGCATTCCGCTGCACTTGAACTCGACACAAGCAGCTGATGTGTTATACGTCTCGAGGTCCCGGACACTCTGAGAGTCCCGCAGGCCGTAAAGTTGCCCCCGAGTCCTGGGGTGGCTGCCCCCCACGTTTCGAGACCGCACCATGTATTGTTGAGGCCCGTTGATCTTCACCTTGATGTAGCAAGCCCGGAACTCCTGAGGGTTGGGCCACCAGGAGAGGTAGTCCCCGGTCCACGATGTCAAGTCGCTCTCCTTGAACGGCACCACGTTGTACTCATACTTGTCCACTTCTACCCGGTAGAAGCGGAAGTGGTTGGCTGTGACGGGCGCCTGGTCGCAATCCCTCAGGCTCCGGTACGGGTAGATGGGACCGTTGGTCTCGTCAATGTTGTTCTGGTTGGGCTTGGCGAGGTTGATCTTGAAGGCCGTCTTCTTGAGGGCTGGGTCGTCGTGGTCGGATCGCCGGTAGCCCAGCTTGTTGAGGTATGGCTGAGAAACGCCCACGGCGCGAGGGTCAAGCTTCGGGCTGGACGCCACGGCCTCCAGCTCCTCCCCGCCCATTGTGGCAGTGACGTAGGCAGTGTAGGCATCGGCCTGCTGGCCGTCGCAGAAGGCAGGAAGGCACGCACCATTGCGACCTGTCACCACGCTGTCAAAGCGGCCCCAGGCCTGAGGGTTGGACGGAAAGCCAGGCCGGGGCTCAAGGTTCACTAAGGTGACCACCACTCCTTCCAGCTGTTCGCTGGGGTTCAGCTTCTCGTTGATGTAGGCTCGGACCTTGACGAAGCAGCGGCGATTCTCTGGTACGTCCAGGTTGAACAGCCGCCTTTCACGGATTTCCAGGTTGCCAATCAGGAAGGCCCTCTCCTCGCGTTTGCGGCGCCCTGCCGCGGCCCGCTTAAAGGAGGCCTCCTCTTCCCACAGACCTGTCACGGGGTTAAGGGACCAGAGCTTCATTTTCTGAACGTGCCCCGGCATCTTAATGAGCTCGGCGTCCATCTTGACCTCCACGCTCCTGGCCTCTAATCCCTGATTGCTGCCCTCTTCCCAGAAGTCCATGGAAAACATGCCGTACGTCCGGAGAGGGAAGAGGTCGCCTTCGGCGTTGATGAAATTCAGGTCGCTGGAGGCGGCGTTCACCGTGGCAAAGTCCCGTGGATCCACGAAGGTGACGCTGGCCCGTACGGTCCCGTTGTAGGGCAGCCCGTCGGGCCTGAAGAAAGATCCTGAGGGGATGACAATCTCCCCGATGGGGTCTTCTCCAGCTACTTCTCCAAGCTGGATGACGTTGGTTTCCGAAGCTTCCAAGTCAACCGGCTCCTTCCTCCTTATCAACTTGACGTCCTGGTAGACGGCTCCACCGCGCTGGTCAAACGGGAAGACCTTGACGGCCTCGACAAATTTCTGCGTGCGGTCCACAAACTTCACCACCAGCCTCTCCGTGTCCGGTGGAACCTCGATGGTGAAGGTGCCCTTGTAACCGGTGAAGCCGATCTTCTCGGCCCCCAGGTAGATCTCACCAAAGCGCAGAGGTTCGCCATCGTCCACCGCCGCAGCCTTGCCACGGACCAGTACCTTCGGCTGGGTGCACGAACTGCAGCCGCACTCCGCAATCACCTTGACGGGGAGGACGTACCCGATGCAGCGAATCTCCCGCACTTCCATGCGGCGTGTCCCGCAGCAATGCTGTGTGGCGTCCCGGCACTGCAGGCCGTCAGCAAGGCTGCCGGCACAGCGGGCATTGGGGCACTGGCCGACGTTGTAGAACTGGGAGCCGGTCTCCTCTTGGAAACACTCGTCGGGGAGTTTGATGAGATATTCTTCTGGCTCGGCAGTGCAGGCTGGGACGCCTGGGTCTGAAATGATAGAAGAAAACCGAAACAAGAGATCTGTTAGCAGCTGGTAGAGCTGTGCTGTGGCTCAAGAACAGGGCTGGACAATACCTGGTTTTCAAGCTTGTGATGTACAGTGGTACCTCGGGTTGAGTATTTAATTCATTCCAGAGGTCCGTACTTAACCTGAAACTGTTCTTAACCTGAAGCGCCACTTTAGCTAATGGGGCCTCCTGTTGCTGCTGCGCTGCCAGAGCATTTCTATTCTCATCCTAAAGCAAAGTTCTTAACCTGAAGCACTATTTCTGGGTTAGCGGAGTCTGTAACCAGAAGCGTATGTAACCCGAGGTACCACTGTATCACCAGTTAAACATTGCGAGGGACGCGGGTGGTGCTGTGGGTTAAACCACAGAGCCTAGGACTTGCCGATCAGAAGGTCAGCGGTTCGAATCCCCGCAATGACGGGGTGAGCTCCTGTTGCTCGGTCCCTGATCCTGTCAACCTTGCAGTTCGAAAGCACGTCAAAGTGCAAGTAGATAAATAGGCACCGCTCCGGCGGGAAGGTAAACGGCGTTTCCGTGCGCTGCTCTGGTTCACCAGAAGCGGCTTAGTCCTGCTGGCCACATGGCCCGGAAGCTGGACGCCGGCTCCCTCGGCCAGTAAAGCGAGATGAGCGCCGCAACCCGAGTCAGCCACGACTGGACCTAACGGTCAGGGGTCCCTTTACCTTTACCTAAACATCGCGATATACAGTGATACCTCGGAAATCGAACAGAATCCGTTCCGGAAGTCTGTTCGACTTTCAAAACGTTCAGAAACCAAAGCGTGGCTTCTGTTTGGCTGCAGGAAGCCCGTCGGACGTTCAGGTTCCAAAGAATCAAGCCTGAACTTCACCCAGCCCTAGTTTTGCCTCGAAGCAGGAATCTGAGCTCACCTATCACAGCCAACTGGGCCACGGAGGACTTGACGGAGCCGAGGTCATTGCTGGCTTTGCAGTGGTATGAGCCGGCCTGATTTGGCCGCAGGTCCCTCAGCACTAAGCTGCTGTCATATCTGTGCACTTTGCGGTCCAGGAGAGTCCCGTTGTGGTACCTGGAGGAAGAGAAGAAACGGGGAAGGGGGAGGTCAGAGGCTGACTGAGCGATCAGGGCTGCAAACCAACAGTAAGCTCCTTTCCCTCTGGCTGGCTGTTGGCTCTTGTAAGCTTGGAAGCTCTCTGATGCTCCCCGATCATAGCTGTCAACTTACAGATTTGAAAATAAGAGACCAGCAGCCTCGAAAATAAGGGATCAGCAGCCAAAATAAGGGATTTTAGTGAACCAGCAGCCAAACGAAGCCTCAAGCGGTGGTCCCCACAGCGCAGCAACCCGGCAAAGGGGACGCAGCAAGGAAAACCACCGTCACCTCTCCGCTGGGAAGCGCTGAGCAAAGGCGAGTCCCCAGGCAACGCGGCCGATTTGATCGGCACAAGGCATGCAAGCTCCACCCCCCAGTCGTTCTCAGACTCCTTATTGGGTGAGCAACGCAGCCAAGCAACACAGTTGGAGCCTCCCTCCTCCCTGGCCGGCAGGGAGGGACGGAGAGGAGCTGCTTCCTTTGAAACCTGGGAAATTGAAGGGGCATCATCAATAAGAGACAGCAGCGGGACACGGTGCTAGGATAAGGGACTTTCCCGCCAAATAAGGGACGGTTGACAGCTATGTCCCCGATGAGTGAAGACAGATGCAACGAAGACAGATGCAACGAAGACAGATACAACGAAGACAGATGCAACGAAGACAGACGTAATAAGGGTGAAAATGGGGTGGAGGGGAAGTTTCAACAATGCCGTTGCGGGGCATTCTTCCGGCTTCTGGAGGTAGCTTGAATTACGTACCTCACCGGCAGGCTTTGGTTAATATTTTGGGGTCTAATCTCCTGGTCTGGGCATTACTATTTCTGCAGCAGCATCTAGAGCAGCTGGAGAAACCCAGTCAGATGGGTGGCGTATAAATAATAAATTATTATTATAATATCATTCACTAGAGCCGCCCAGTCAGAACAGGCCCCCTCTCCCTGTTGAACTTCTGCCCGAAGACTTTTTTTTATTATTCCAGCAGGAATTTTAATTGATGCTTGATTACATCGTTTTGACTCGATTCATCTCTTTTTGTGCAATGAAATCAGCCCTGAGTGCTCACTGGAAGGACAGATCCTGAAGCTGAGGCTCCAAGACTTTGGCCACCTCATGAGAAGAGAAGACTCCCTGGAAAAGACCCTGATGCTGTGAAAGATGGAGGGCACAAGGAGAAGGGGACGATGGAGGACGAGATGGTGAGACAGTGTTCTCGAAGCTACCAGCATGAGTTTGACCAAACTGCGGGAGGCAGTGGAAGACAGGAGGGCCTGGCGTTCTCTGGTCCAGGGGGTCACGAAGAGGAGGACATGACTAAACAACAACAACAATCTTTGTAAGCAGCGCAGAGGCTATTGGAGCTAAGCGGCGTATAAATTGTTTGATATTGGAGAGAGAGTGTGTATGCGTTTTTGAAAGGAGCCCTTCTTCCTCCTCCTTCCCCAGCAACGGGCCCCGATCCCCAGCCACTCACCAGTAATACTTCATTGGCTCCGGAATACCCTGTGCTCTGCAGCAAAACCGTACGCTTTGACCAACTGTCCTCACTTTCTCTTCCGGATGGGACACCATGTAAGGTTTTTCTGCCAGGAATGGACCGGGGGCGGCGGGGCAGGGGGGGGGGGAGAAACAGTATAAAATCAGGAGAAATAAATAAATGACCTGTCTTTTTAAAAAAGCGCTCCTTTGAAGGTGACCCGGAAACTGCAACTAATCCAGAATGCGGCAGCTGGACTGGTGACTGGGAGCGGCCGCCGAGACCACATAACCCCAGTCCTGAAAGACCTACATTGGCTCCCAGGACGTTTCCAAGCACAGTTCAAAGGGTTGGTGCTGACCTTGAAAGCCCTAAACGGCCGACTATCCCTGAAGGAGCGTCTCCACCCCCATCGTCCAGCCCGGACACTGAGGTCCAGCGCAGAGGGTCTTCTGGCGGTTCCCTCCCTGCGAGAAGTGAGGTTACAGGGAACCAGGCAGAGGGCCTTCTCGGTGGTGGCCCCCTCCCGTCAGATGTCAAGGAAATAAACAACCATCTGACTTTTGGAAGACATCTGAAGGCAGCCCTGTTTAGGGAAGCTGTTAATGTTTGGTGTTTTATCGTGTTTTTAGTATTCTGTTGTCAGCCGCCCAAAGTAGCTGGGGAAACCAGATAGGCGGGGTATAAATAAATAATAATAATTATTATTATTATTACCAACTGTATTACGTGGGTTATGAAGGCTCCCTAAGGACGTTAGAGCAAAGATTATGGGATAATGCACACAGTGACTTGTGATCTCGGTCACACGCAGTCTGTAGTCGGCTGGCAGTAGGAGTACAATATGGGCATGTCTTGAAGTTAACACCTTACATTAAAAACCTGACAGTACCAAATTATCGAAGGCTTTTCACCAAAGCCAGACTAAACGTCTTTCCTTCTGCAGTGTTGAGAGGAGTTCCCTCCCAGGACAGACTTGGCTCGTGTGCTCAAGACATCGACTCCATAAAACATATTTTGTTGCACTGTGCAAAATACGAGCAAGCCAGGGCTGAACTGATACTACCCTTGCTGGTACCTTTCCTGGGAAAATCAGAGGCTCGCTATGTCAGGCTCCTATTGGAAGACCGGACAAACGCTAGAACATTAGCAGTGGCAAAGTTTTTATCTTTTGAACAAAATGCTTGTTTAACCTGGAGGTAAGGTAAAGGTAAAAGGGACCCCTGACCGTTAGGTCCAGTCGTGACCGACTCTGGGGTTGCGGCGCTCATCTCGCTTTACTGGCCGAGGGAGCCGGTGTACAGCTTCCGGGTCATGTGGCCAGCAGGACTGAGCCGCTTCTGGCGAACCAGAGCAGCCCACGGAAATGCCATTTACCTTCCTGCCAGAGCGGTACCTATTTATCTACTTGACCTTTGAGGTGCTTTCGAACTGCTAGGTGGGCAGGAGCAGGGACCGAGCAACGGGAGCTCACCCCGTCATTGCGGGGATTCGAACCGCCGACCTTCTGATCAGCAAGTCCTAGGCTCTGTGGTTTAACCCACAGCGCCACCCACGTCCCTAACCTGGAGGGAGGCTGTCTGAATTGCGCATTGCTTTGCAACGATTTGTTGGGTCTCTGGACCGTAAGAAAGAATGATGATTATCTCAATGCAGCTAAAGAATTGGAGTCCGCCCTGTTACCTAGTCGATGGAGCACTAGCTCCACCACTGATGTCCGAGAGCTGTTGGCGATCGCCGGGGCGCTGCCTTGGGCAAACCTCTCGAGTTTTGCGCTGACGTTGACCCCGCTCCCGGCACAGATGCCTCGGACGGTGAATTGGCCCCGCCGGTTGCTCTTGGCCAGCAGGGCCAGGGGCCGGTCCTGGAGAAAGATCTGGGCGCCGGCAAGGGCCACTCCCTTCGCGCTCCGTACCGTGCCCAGGACGGTGTGATTGGGGCAGGTGCAGCTGGTACAGTCCTTGCTGGGGACGCCCACATCACAGCTGAGCTGGCAAGCTGGAAACACAGAGCCACAGAATTGTAGAGTTAGGAGGAAACTTGAAAGCCTTGTCATCGCCTCATTCGCTTGCAGCGGGAGGGCAATGTCGTGCTTTGGGGACATCAGATTTTGCCACCGGTGAGAGCAAGTGATGGCAGAAGAAAGAAAGAAAGAAAATAAGTAATGGAAGGAGGTAAGTGATGGCAAAAGTAAGTAAATAAGCGATGGATGGAAGGAGGGAAGTGATGGCAGAAGAAAGAAAGAAAAAGAAAGAAAGAAAGAAAAGAAAAAGAAAAAGTAATGGAAGGAGGCAAGTGATGGCAAAAGTAAGTAAATAACTAATAGATGGAAGGAGGGAAGTGATGGCAGAAGAAAGAAAGAAAAAGAAAAAGAAAGAAAAGAAAAAGAAAAAGAAAAAGAAAAAGTAATGGAAGGAGGCAAGTGATGGCAAAAGTAAGTAAATAAGTGACGGGTAGAAGGAGGGATGGAAGTGATGGCAGAAGAAAGAAAGAAAGAAAGAAAGAAAGAAAGAAAGAAAGAAAGAAAGAAAGAAAGAAAGAAAATAAGTGATGGAAGGAGGCAAGTGATGGCAAAAGTAAGTAAATAAGCGATGGATGGAAGGAAGGAGGGAGGGAAGTGATAGCGAAAGAAAGAAAGAAAGAAAGAAAGAAAGAAAGAAAGAAAGAAAGAAAGAAAATAAGTGATGGACAGAAGGAGGCAAGTGATGGCAGAAGTAAGCAAGCGATGGTGGATGGAAGGAGGCCAGTCACCAAAGATCTGAAGGAAGCGATGGTGTATGTAATGTAATTAGGTAGGTAGGTAAGTGATGGTACAGTGGTACCTCGCAAGACGAATGCCTCGCAAGACGGAAAACTTGCTAGACGAAAGGGTTTTTGGTTTTTTGAGCTGCTTCGCAAGACCTATGGGCTTGCTTCGCAAGACGGAAACGTCTTGCAAGTTTGTTTCCTTTTTCTTAACACCGTTAATACAGTTGCGACTTGACTTCGAGGAGCAACTCATAGCACGCGGTGTGGTAGCCCTTTTTGAGGTTTTTAAAGACTTTGGTGATTTTTGAAGCTTTTCCAAAACTTTTCCGACACCGTGCTTCGCAAGACGAAAAAAATGGCAAGACGACAAAACTCGCGGAACGAATTAATTTCGTCTTGCGAGGCACCACTGTAGAAGAAACGGAGGGGGGATGATGGGTGGGTGGAAGGGAGGGAGGGAGGGAGGGAGGGAGGGAGGGAGGAAAAAGCAGAGGGAGAGGATAAGGGCAGGGGCTAGGATAGAGATACCTGACCAGGTGCAGAGAAACTTTGCCAGAGGAGCAAAGAGGGAGGTTTGGTACCTGGACAGGGTGACAGCGAACATTTCTGCACCTCCGAGGGACGGCCGGGGCAGTGGATGAGCTTGGACTTTGGGCAGCTCCGCCGACGGACTCTCTTCCCTCCGCCGCCGCAGGTCTTTGAGCAGGGGCTCCAGGCCCCCCAACTGCTCCAATGGGGCTCTGTGGGGGCGGAAGACACAGGATTAGAACCCGCTTCTGCACAAAAAAAGAGGTACGCTAAAAAGCAGAGACATCACCTTGCCAACAAAGGTCCGTATAGTTCCACTGCCTCCCCCAGTTTGGTCAAACTCATGCTGGTAGCTTTGAGAACACTGTCCCACCATCTCGTCCTCTGTCATCCCCTTCTCCTTGTGCCCTCCATCTTTCCCAACATCAGGGTCTTTTCCAGGGAGTCTTCTCTTCTCATGAGGTGGCCAAAGTCTTGGAGCCTCAGCTTCAGGATCTGTCCTTCCAGTGAGCACTCAGGGCTGATTTCCTTCAGAATGGAGAGGTCGGATCTTCTTGCAGTCCATGGGACTCTCAAGAGTCTCCTCCAGCACCAGAATTCAAAAGCACCCATTCTTCGGCGATCAGCCTTCTTGATGGTCCAGCTCTCACTTCCATACATCACTACTGGGAAAACAGAGCTTGAACTATATGGACCTTTGTTGGCAAGGTGATGTCTCTGCTTCTTAAGATGCTTGTTTAGCTTATATGTAAATCCAGCACCGGCCAAACTACCCCGGGGGGGGGGGTATCATGTATGCAGAGAAGAGGGGGACGGAAATGTCTGGCCTGCGGTCAGAATCAGGCCCACACCCTTTAGTCCAGGTCCCTGCCAATCGCCCGAGACATCAGCTGGTTTTGCTGGGGATTATTTAGCTGATATTGCAGTGGGTCAGACTGGATGACCCCCCCCCCCCGAGGCGGAGGACCCCATCTTCCAGCAATATCCCTTTTAAATTCCTGCTCTCCCGCCACAGCGCATGGCACGGACCCGTCACGCGCCTCTGCTATTTCCATCGCGAAACCTCGGGGGAAAACATTCGGCTGCCGTTTTGGAAGAGCTTGAGAGGGAAGAATTGCAGAGGGTTTGCCAGCCCTCAGCCAGAAACCGAGAGAAAAAGAGTATTTGTAGAGGCTGCCCTGCTTTTTCCAGGCAAAACAAGGAGGAAAAGGAGATCGGATGACTCTCCCGTCTCAGCAAGAATGTTCAAAGCACGACTGAGAAAGTACTTGGCCAGCATCTCAGGTCGGCGGGAGTGAGGTTCATTAAAAAAATAACTCTTGTCTATAAAAAACAACAACAGGCCTTCAGAGGCCCTTTTGGAGACCAACTACAGCATTCCTGAAATTTTTCTTCGGTGATGGGCTGACCCCATTGGGAAGAGGGGGTCGGACAGACCTATGTCTCCATTTCCCAAACAATTGCCTCGCCTGTTCCTTGGATTTTGCAAATTCCAAAAGGAGGTGGCGGAGAACATCTGAGTGTCCCTATTTTCCCAGATTGACAGAAGCCGTCCCGGTTTCTGACTTGGTCCCAATTTTCCTTAGGACGTCCCTATTTTCAGGGGAGAAACGTTGGAGGGGATGGAATAGGACGTCCCTATTTTCACAGGAGAAATGTTGGAGGGGATGGAATAGGATGTCCCTATTTTCAGGGGAGAAACATTGGAGGGGATGGAATAGGACGTCCCTATTTTCAGGGGAGAAACGTTGGAGGGAATGGAATAGGACGTCCCTATTTTCACGGGAGAAACATTGGAGGGGATGGAAGAGGACGTCCCTATTTTCTGGGGAGAAACGTTGGAGGGGATGGAAGAGGACGTCCCTATTTTCAGGGGAGAAATGTTGGAGGGGATGGAATAGGATGTCCCTATTTTCACGTTGGAGGGGATGGAATAGGACGTCCCTCTTTTCACAGGAGAAACGTTGGAGGGGATGGAAGAGGACGTCCCTGTTCTCACGGGAGAAACGTTGGAGAGGATGGAAGAGGACGTCCCTGTTCTCACGGGAGAAATGTTGGAGAGGATGGAAGAGGACGTCCCTGTTCTCACGGGAGAAACGTTGGAGGGGATGGAATAGGACGTCCCTGTTCTCACGGGAGAAACGTTGGAGGGGATGGAAGAGGACGTCCCTGTTCTCACGGGAGAAACGTTGGGGGGGATGGAAGAGGACGTCCCTGTTCTCACGGGAGAAACGTTGGAGGGTATAGGATGCCCCTATTTTCATTGGAGAAATATTGGAGGGTGTGGTGGATAGGCAAGGACCGAAGGGTAGACATTAAGAAAATGAAGCATGGGGCAGGAGGCTAGCTCAGGAACAGAGCAGCTGCTTTGGGTGCAGAACGCCCACAACAAACGCAGCCCTGCCCAGCGGTACCCAACCCCAGGATTCACACTCGTTACCTCGGCAAGGTTCGTTGCTGCATGCCCGACGCTCAGCAGATTTCCCCGGGCACTTGGTCAGCCTACCAAGGGTCGGAGCAGAGCTGTTCAAACAGCTCCGGTGTCTGGTTTGGACGCCGTTTGTGCCGCAAGCCGTCCGTGAACAGGAGCTCCAGGAAGACCACGCTGACCACCCCAACCAGTCCGTAGGATCTTTCGAAGCGACGTGAGGCCAGGAGGGAAGAGAAGAAGGCAGAAATGATATTTAGCATGGGGAAAACATCTTTAAAATGCAATTGCTTTTTTAAAATAGGGAGTTGGGAATCCTTAATACAGCCCAGGTCTCTCTACCTGGCTGTCAGAACAATCCCCAGGCAAAAAAACCCTTCCTGGAGTCTCACGTTGGAGGGTTTGATTCCCCAGGTAGTGTGTTTAATTTTTATTTTTTATTATGAAGAAACTGAGCACGACGTCTGCAAGCGTCAGCCCTGCGGGATCCAGCAGCAAATTATGGCATGCAATTTCTGGAGATGTCTCACAATCTCTGAGGGTCCCTATTTTCCAGGATTTACAGAAGCTGTCCCAGTTTCTGATGTGATCCTGGAATTTTGACCCCACTTTTCCTTGGGACGTCCCTATTTTCAGGGGAGAAACGTTGGAGGGGATGGAATAGGACTCCCTATTTTCAGGAGAAAAAAGTTGGAGGGGATGGAATAGGACGTCCCTATTTTCAGGGGAGAAACGTTGGAGGGGATGGAATAGGACGTCCCTATTTTCAGGGGAGAAACGTTGGAGGGGGTGGTGTCTGCCCTCCCATCCTCCCTCTCCCAATTAACCTCCATCTCCAGGGCTCAGTGGAAGGCGGGAGAACAAGACCTGGTCTGGTCTGAAGAGGAGTCTGGTGACGCCATTAAGCACGACACATTCCTTCTGCTTTGAAGCCCTGGCGACCATCGCAATATGTCGCCGCGATGTCACCATGATTGACAGGCGAGCAGTCCTGCCTACAAGGGCCGGCCACCTTAGCGCTCTCACCTGGGGGGCAGAGGAACCGGACGTGGTAGTTGGAGCAGGTCTTGCCCCCGGGCTGCTCCTGGTTAAGGCACCAGAAGCCTTCTTGGGGGCTGGAGTGAACCACCTCCCCAACTTCCTCCGGCAGCTCCCATTCGGTGGTCCGGGCTTGGATGGCGGAGGGCTGGGCGCAGACGCGATCCGGGTAATAGAAGCGGATGGCTTCCAGGGTCTCAAAATCGCCTTCGCCTCCCGGGTGGTCCACGTTGAACCACGAGGTCCATTCTCCTGCAAAGGAGAGCTGGGGTTTAGAAGAGGCCGGTGCCCCCACTTCTGAGCTGGGGAGGCCTCCTCCATTCCTCCATCTCCCCCCCAACCCGGCGCAGGATTTATGTACAGTGGTACCTCTGGTTGCGAACGGGATCCGTTCCGGAGGCCCGTTCGCAGCGTGAGCAGAATGCAACCCATATCCTTTCCCAATCATTTTTAACTACCGCATTTTTCGCACCGTAAGATGCACAACTGCTGCTCGAATTTTAATCGCCAAGAAATGGAAAACACAAGAACTACCAACGGTGGAAGAATGGCAGAGGAAAATGATGGAATATACGGAGCTCTGCTGACCTTACTGGAAGAATCCGCGGCCAAAAAGAAGAGGAATACCGTATTTTTCGCCCCATAGGACGCACCAGAGAAGCGGACACGGAGCAATGGATCCAAACTACCAGAAAGAAGATTCCACCTAAACATTAGGAAGAACTTCCTGACAGTAAGAGCTGTTTGATAGTGGGATTTGCTGCCAAGGAGTGTGGTGGAGTCTCCTTCTTTGGAGGTCTTTAAGCAGAGGCTTGACAACCATATGTCAGGAGTGCTCTGGTGGTGTTTCCTGCTTGGCAGGGGGTTGGACTCGATGGCCCTTGGGGTCTCTTCCAACTCTAGGATTCTATGATTCTAAGTTTTTTGGGGGGGAAATAAAGAAAAAAAAATTATTTTCCCCCCAGGCGCTTGTAGGGCCGGCAGCGGGGAGAAGCGCTCTTCTCCCCGCTGCCCACCTTCAGATCAGGTCCGGGGACAGCGGGAAGACGTGCTGCGCCTCCCAGCTGTCCCCGGAGCTTGTGGGGCTGGCAGCGGGGAGAAACACGTGTCTCCCCGCTGTCAGCCTCCAAACCACATCGGGAGACAGCGGGATGGCGGCTGGCGCTGTGGGGTAAACCACAGAGCCTAGGACTTGCTGATCAGAAGGTCGGTGGTTCGAATCCCCGCGACGGAGTGAGCTCCCGTTGCTCAGTCCCTGCTCCTGCCAACCTAGCAGTTCAAAAGCACGTCAAAGTGCAAGTAGATAAATCGGTACCGCTCCGGCAGGAAGGTAGACGGCACTTCCGTGCGCTGCTCTGGTTCGCCAGAAACGGCTTAGTCCTGCTGGCCACATAACCCAGAAGCTGTATGCCGGCTCCCTCGGCCAGTAAAGCGAGATGAGCGCTGCAACCCCAGAGTCGGTCACGACTGGACCTAACGGTCAGGGGTCCCTTTACCCCTTTAAGGAGGAATCAGGTGCAACGGCGAGACAGAACGATCTGCTCGTTTCTTGCAAAATCTCCTCCGGCCTTTCCCCCCAAACCCTCGGAGATAAATCTGTAATTCCAGGAGAAAATGACTTACCAACCATGCCCCCATCAAAACTCGAATGGGCGATCTCTCTCTTCTTCTGTTCCTTGGCTGGGCGCGATTGGTTCTTCGCCGGTGGATCTGTTGGAAAAGGTGCAACAGCCCGTTCAAAGAGACCTGTGGAAGTGCAAGGCTTGCGCCCACGATTATGTATGTTTTCGTCGTTCCCGTTTGAGAATACAGTGATACCTTGGTTCCCAAACGCCTTGGTACTCAAACTGAGTTTTGCTGAGTTTTCACATGTGGTGTAAGCTACCCAGAGTGGCTGGGGAGACCCAGCCAGATGGGTGGGGTATAAATTATTATTATTATTATTATTATTATTATTATTATTAACGTCAGAGAAAAAATTTTCTCCCTCCCTCCTAACATCTGAGTTAGTGGACATCTATTGAAGCTGTATGTGGGGAAATATTATTATTATTATTATTAGTATTATTATTATTATTACCCCACCCATCTGACTGGGATCAAATCAGAAACTTCTATAAATGTGGGATTGCCCCTGGAAAATCAGGACACTGGGATGGTCTGTGATGGCAGTAAAGAACAGTAGTATATATTAAATTCTTCCCATTTTTTTCTGTTTTGCCCCAGGATGTTTTCGACTGCATGTTTTTGGAAAGCTAGAAAAAAGAGAAAAAAGAGGTGGAATATATATCCTGCACTGGGTCTCTTCTTTTAGCAGATCGACATGATCAGGCGACAGCAAAAACTGCAAGGTTTTTAGCAGGGGCGATTAGAATAAGATCTATTATTTGGTTATAGATGCAAAACACGCCTCCCCAAAAATGTGTTTTCTATAGTTTTTTACCTCTATCTTCAGTACATTTTATTGCTATAGCTAGTGGCTGTTGCAAATCAATATTCTTATCCTCTTCTATATTCCCAGAGGAGACGGAAGGAATAATTCAGAATAATTCCTGCACTGGGCATTGACCAGACTCAGAAATTGCACTGATATTGGAACGGAAATACCGATTTAAACTTTGAAGGCAAACCCCACCATCTGAAGCTCTCTTCGTGACTGAGATTTGCGCCGGGAGCAAATATGCAAACGGACCCATTTCCCCTCCCTGCAAAGTAGAGGGCGTGAGACTCTTAATCTCAGGGTTGCGGATTCGAATCAGCCCCACTTTGGGCAAGAGATCCCTGCTTTGCAGGGGATTGGTTTAAATGACCCTCGCGCTCCCTTCCAACTATTCTATTCTATGATTTAAACCCTTTTTTAAAAAGAGCCGGCTGCGTTGAAGGCTCTCATCGCCACTTCCAGTGGCAAGGAGTTCCGCCGATCCACAAAGTCCTTCCATCAGTCCGGGATGAATCTATTGCCTGAGGATTTCATCACATGACCCCAGTATTATGGGGAGGCAGAAAACTCCCCTTCCCCCTCAATTTATTCATATTCATATTCATATTCATATTATTATTATTATTATTCTGCAGGGGGTTAGAATAAATGACATTTTAGGGTCTCTTTTAGCATTCAGGTCTGAGTTCTCAGCCATATGGCCCCCCGCAGACACCCAGATATTCCACGGGGGCCGCAGGTGAAATTGTATAACTATAAAAATTATCAGTAAAGCTTCTATTTACAAGCAAAATAGCTAGCTTTCTGCTGGTAGGACCGGGGGGGGGGAGGAAACTAGGTCAGAAAACACTGGGTTAAGGCATGGTTAATGGCAAGGTTGCAGGTTCAAATCCTGTATGCGACGAAACTCAAAGATGGTATGATGAAGTTCTGTGATAATTCCCTGCCCTTCGCCCTAAGGTCCCAGGGCAGGTTATACAGCAATTAAACACAATGCGTGTGTGTGTGTGTGTGTAATTACGTAGATAGATAGATGATAGATATAGATAGATGATAGATAGATAGATAGATGATAGATAGATAGATAGATAGATAGATAGATGATAGATAGAGGATAGATGGATAGAGAGAGAGAGAGATGATAGATAGATGATGATAGATAGATAGATATAGATAGATGATAGATAGATAGATAGATAGATAGATAGATAGATAGATAGATAGATGATAGATAGATAGATAGATAGATGATAGATAGATAGATGATAGACAGAAAGATAGCTAGATATAGATGATAGATAGATTATCGATAGGTAGATAGATAGAGAGAGAGAGAGATGATGATAGATGATAGCTATCTAGCTAGCTAGATGGATAGATAGAGATAGAGAGATATAGATATATAGATTATTACTTCTTAAATTTATATACCGCCCTATAACCTGGGGGGGCGGGTCCTCAGGTTATATCAAGATATAACCCCCCCCCACAAAATACATAATAAGAATTAAACAACAACAACAACCCAATAGCCCGCCCCACACACAAAAAACACACATTTTAAAAGGGCGTAGGGTGTAAAAAGTTCATCACAGCTTATTACCGCAGAAGTAAGGTAGGTTCTAAAAGAAAAAGAAAAAGTCTTCACTTCTGCAAATTTCAGGGAGAGACCGTGATTTCACAGCTCAGACGCAACATTCACACACTTCCCTTAGTATTTTGGTACCTGCTGTCTCCCCTTTTGGGTGAATTTTTGGGTGTAGCTGTTGGGGTTCAGAGGGGAGGGCACGAAAATTATCTGCCCCCCCCCTTTGTATGGAATTTTTCCTCCTCAAAGTCTGCTTCAAATCCAGTCTTTTCTGGATTTGTTTCAGGAAGTTTTTAACGTTTGATGTTCTATTGAGCTTTTAATATTCTGTCAGGAGCAGAATATTATTATTATTATTATTATTATTATTATTATTATTATTATTATTATTATTTCTCCCCCTTGTCAGGTCTTAAGCTTCAGTTTGCTCTGTCTCCCCATGAAGGCGTTGACTCCCACCCTCTCGAATCGCACAAAATTCACACACAACACCCCCCCCCAAAAAAAGACACACACAATTTCTGCAAGCAATTTTGCACAGGGGGGGAAAGAATTCCGCGAGGAATTCCCCCCCCCCATTATAAGGAGCCAAATCGAGCGCTGGCCCTACTCAGAGTAGACCCATTGGAAATAACAGACATAGCCAACAGAAACCTGCGGATTTCAACAGGTAGGATTGAATGGGCTGTAACCCAACTCACAGTCGTTTTTGCAAAAAAATACTCTTCTCCCTCCCTGCAAGAGTGCACCCCCCAAAAAAATAAAAAATAAAAGAGGGAATTTCCTAGATCGCATTTCTATTTTTTTTGGGGGGGGGGTGCCTCATAATATAATTTTAGATCCTGGAGACTAAATCCCCCCCTTTCTCTTTTATCAGGAAGTAACATATTTATATTTATATGAATTTATATATTTATATAGGGGGCGCGGGTGGCGCTGTGGGTTAAACCACAGAGCCTTGGACTTGCTGATCAGAAGGTCAGCGGTCAACTTATATTTAATATGGGACCTCTTACCCTGCCATATAAATTTGAATAAATCTCTTCTCCATGTGTCAAACCATCCCATTTTTCCAATTATAGGAATCATCCCAGGATTCAAAGTGGGGCAGATTTGGAGGGGCTTTTCGTCTTTGCGGGTCTGTGAACCGGACACATCTGCTCCTATTTCCTGCCCCCTCGTCACCTCATCCCTGCTCCGAAGCGGGGGGTCAGGCTAGATGTCCTCCGGAGTGGCCCTGCGATTCGACGGCCGGAAACTGGAAGGGGGAAAAAAGGCGTTTACCTTGAGCCGCCACGCAGCCGAAAAGAACCAAGCAGAGGAAAATCTCCACCTTCCAGCCCTCCATCTCTCCGGCCTCGGGTTCGAATTCCTCGCACGCTTTCTTTCTTCTTCTTTTTTTCTCCTCCTCCCAGGTTCGGACACACAGGAGACTCAGGGGTCCGGTGTTGTCCCTTCTCGCAGGTCTCTTTGAAACTGGAGCTGCGTTGGAAAAAGCAGGTCTTTATAGGAGGCTGTTTCTATCGCTCCTGTTGGCTCAGGGAACTTTTTGGACAGCGAAGTCTTGACCGAGGGAAATAAGAGAAACGGGGGAATCTGGTCAAGTCGGGCAGAGCTGGAAGATTATCAGGAGAGCTTTCTTTCTTTCAAAAAAATACAAAAATATTTTATTTTATTGTTGTTGGTTTTGGGAAGCCTTCCACGGTAGCCTTTGCTGGTTTAGGCTGCTAAAATTGGACGGGGTTCATGAAGAATGAGAAGAGGCAGTAAAACCAGCAATGAGCTCATGTCGTCCTCGTTCCAGAGGTTTCATTATAGATGTGTTCTTTTGAAGCCAGCGGTGCATCGCTGTTTATTACAGACCACTGTTTTTGACATGGGTCGAGTTTTTATTACGATTCTTTGAAGCCAGGCTGTGGAACGCCTTCCTAAGAAATCTGCAAAGGGGCCTCGTCAGAAATGCTGTGTGATTATAATATTATAATATTATAATGATTTATTATTTATACCCCGCCGCTCCGGCCCCAGCCGCTCTGGGCGGCTCCCAACAGAATATTAAAAGCACGATAAAACGTCAGACATTGAAAGCTTCCCTGAACACGGCTGCCTTCAGATGTCTTCTAAAAGTCAGGTAGTTGTTTATTTCCTTGACATCTGACGGGAGGGCGCCACCACCGAGAAGGCCCTCTGCCTGGTTCCCTGTAACCTCGCTTCTCGCAGGGAGGGAACCGCCAGAAGGCCCTCGGGAGATGGACCCCGGTGTCCGGGCTGAACAATGGAGGTGGAGACGCTCCTTCAGGGATACTGGGCTATTTAGGGCTTTCAAGGTCAGCACCGACACTTTGAATTGTGCTCAGAAAAGTCCTGGGAGCCAATGTAGGTCTTTCAGGACCGGTGTTATATGGTCCCAGCGGCCGCTCCCAGTCAGCAGTCTAGCTGCCGCATTCTGGATTAGTTGCAGTTTCCGGGTCACCTTCAAAGTTAGCCCCACGTAGAGCGCATTGCAGTAGCTCACCTCGTCATTGCGGGGATTTGAACCGCCGACCTTCTGATCGGCAAGTCCTAGGCTCTGTGGTTTAACCCACAGCACCACCCGCGTCCCTTTTAGTTTGCCTACCCATGCCTTAAACAGCCACGGTTTCCCATAGACATTCCTGGGAACTGGAGTTTGAAGTTATCCCCGGATCCCCAGCTTGATTTAACAGCCAGCCCCTTTTTCCCACGGAATTCTGGGAACTGTAGTCCTGACCAGGGACTCTGCCCTACAAAACTGGGGTGTGGTGGGGCTTGCCCCCCAAGCACCCGGCACCTGAGACATTTGTCTCCCGCTGAAAAACAGAGGCAAGCAATTAAGGAAACAAAAAAGCCGTATCAAGGAACTCAGAAGTTGATGGCTGGGGTATTTTTGTGTATTTGTGATGTGCTCTTCTATTTTCTTTTTGTTCGCAAGAGATGTGCTGTTTTCCTTTTGTTCTGTTTTCCCTTCCCACCCCATCTCTCTTTTTCTTCGCGTAAGTTTTCTTTGTGTGTCTGTATATGTTGATTTTAAACCGATAAAGATTGCACTTGAAAAACAAACAAAAGGTATTCGTCTGCCCAACGAAATAGAAAGCTAAAAAAGCTCGCCGTGTTTGTGTGTGTGTGTGTTTGCAGACACGAGGGCAATTTCCGGACGCTTGCAGAGGAACCCGGGGCGCTTTTCTTACCTACATTCTGCGACACACACACACATCCACGAGCTCCGCAGCCGCCAAATCGCCCCCTTTCCGCTGCCCCGGTCATCCGCCTGCGGCCGAATTTATTCACAGATTCAGCAGCAAAGGGGATTAGGTCAACACAAACCACTTTCAAACCACAAAGGGGACGGTCGTCTGGTCTTTTGTTTAGCTGTGGTGGGCAGAGGCTGGTCCGAGTCAAAACCCAAACCTCCCCCAAACAAACCACCCCAGGGCAGGGCCGGATTTCGTTTTGAAGAGGCCCTCAGCTACTGAAGGTCATGGGGCCCTTTCTATGTCCAGCTGTCCTTTGTCCACAACAAATTGTCGTTTTTGGTGTTGAATAAAAGCTACATCGGGACGCGGGTGGCGCTGTGGGTTAAACCACAGAGCCTAGGACTTGCCGATCAGAAGGTCAGCGGTTTGAATCGCCGTGACGGGGTGAGCTCCCGTTGCTTGGTCCCTGGTCCTGCCCACCTAGCAGTTCGAAAGCACCTCAAAGTGCAAGTAGATAAATAGGTACCACTCCGGCGGAAAGGTAAACGGCGTTTCAGTGCGCTGCTCTGTTTTGCCAGAAGCGGCTTAGTCATGCTGGCCACATGACCTGGAAGCTGTACGCCGGCTCCCTCGGCCAATAAAGCGAGATGAGCGCCGCAACCCTAGAGTCGGTCACGACTGGACCCAATGGTCAGGGGTTCCTTTACCCTTTACTAAAAGCTACATGGCAACTGATGGACCTAATAGGTATCTGAAGCTATTTTGCCCATATTGCCATGCAACCAGTCCATGCAGAATCTAGGCACCCTATATATAGAAAAGCATCTTACAAAGCAGAGACCTCACCTTGCCAACAAAGGTCCGTATAGTTAAAGCTCTGGTTTTCCCAGTAGTGATGTATGGAAGTGAAAGCTGGACCATCAAGAAGGCTGATGGCCGAAGAATGGATGCTTTTGAATTCTGGTGCTGGAGGAGACTCTTGAGAGTCCCATGGACTGCAAGAAGATCCAACCTCTCCATTCTGAAGGAAATCAGCCCTGAGTGCTCACTGGAAGGGCAGATCCTGAAGCTGAGGCTCCAAGACTTTGGCCACCTCATGAGAAGACCCCATGGAAAATACCCTGATGTTGGGAAAGATGGAGGGCACAAGGAGAAGGGGACGGCAGAGGACGAGATGGTGGGACAGTTTTCTCGAAGCTACCAGCTTGAGTTTGACCAAACTGCGGGAGGCAGTGGAAGACAGGAGGGCCTGGCGTGCTCTGGTCCAGGGGGTCACGAAGAGGCGGACACGACTAAACGACTAAATAACAACAATATCGAAAGGAGCAAACATGTGATATTTTAGGGAGCAGGTGGGGCCCACGACTTGTGATTACCTCCTAAAACGGCACATTTGGCTTTTGCAAAATTGCAAAAGCAAACCTTCATGAATCGTTTTGGAAATCTGTGCCCAGGGCAGATTTGCCGTTCGTCGGTTCCCTGTCCCGTCGGTGACCCGTTGACTGACTTCGATGCCCTCATTTCAGTGGGACTACTCTGAGTTAGAACTTGATTGAATACAGCCCATTATTATTTTATTATTTCTTACCCAAAGCTTCGTCTGAAGGTCCTGGGGGCAGTTAGAGAATCACAACTTAAACAGCCTATAAAAGAAACCCCTGTCCATAACCCCCCCCCCAATCAAGAACCGATTATCAGCAAATCGCTGCGTATCTTTTACGGACACAAAAACACACATTTTGGGCCATTAAACTGTAGTCCAATCTAGCAATGAAGGGAAGGAAAAGAACTTCTAGTTGTGGCGGAGGGAAAATAGTTGGAAAGGACTGATAAAAATGAAAACAGACACAGCACAAAAGTCCGCTTTGGGCCTAGTACAAAACCTCGGTTGGCATTTCTTTTTTAATGTTTTAAAAAGCATTTTGCGCACGAATCATAATTTACATTACTGGCTGGGCCCCGAAGCGGATCTGTGTAGATTGAGTGTCCCCTCCAGTCCCAAGTGCCTTTTTTCTAAGGTCATACAACATATTAAGCGGAGCTAAAAAGAAGAAGAAAGACTTCAGCTAAGGCAGAGATCCCCAAGTGGCGCCCACCGGGTGCGGCTAAACTACAATTCCCAACGACGTCTGGAGGGCCATCGCTGCTCGGCAAAGAGGCAGCTCCCGGTCTGAAGAGTGAATATTTATTTTATATGGAGGCCCAGACCCGGGAGGACTTAAACAATGACAGGCATTACGTGGCTAATAATGTTCTACTAACATATATATAATAGGGACGCGGGTGGCACTGTGGGTTAAACCACAGAGCCTAGGACTTGCCGATCAGAAGGTCGGCGGTTCAACTCTGGGGTTGCGGTGCTCATCTCGCTTTACTGGCCGAGGGAGCCGGCGTACGGCTTCCGGGTCATGTGGCCAGCAGGACTAAGCCGCTTCTGGCGAACCAGAGCAGCGCACGGAAACGCCGTTTACCTTCCCGCCGGAGTGGTACCTATTTATCTCCTTGCACTTTGACGTGCTTTGGAACTGCTAGGTTGGCAGGAGAAGGGACCGAGCAACGGGAGCTCACCCCGTCACTGCGGGGATTCGAACCGCCGACCTTCTGATCGGCAAGTCCTAGGCTCTGTGGCTTAACCCACAGCGCCACCCACGTCCCTATTCTATTACATATTCTCTGCTTAAGAATTACTACAATTTGAGCTTCTGTTATCGCATGATTGCAGGTGCGAGACGATTGAAAGGCTTGTTTGCCTCGGCGATATTGAATTGACTACCTTCCCTAATTTTGTTCACATGGTATTGATTTATTTTATTAGCTGTATCTCCACCATATGCCCTCTATTCAAGAACTGTGAAATAATACAGGATATGTATGTGTTGTCGGAACACAATTAGCCACAGGTTGCCTGTTATTGTTTAAGTTTGCCTGTTCTTGCAACACAGGGGATCTACTGTATTTTTCGCTCTATAAGACGCACCAGACCACAAGACGCACCTAGTTTTAGGAGAAGGAAAACAAGAAAAAAAATATTCTGAATCTCAGAAGCCAGAACAGCAAGAGGGATCGCTGCGCAGCGAAAGCAGCAATCCCTCTTGCTGTTCTGGCTTCTGGGATAGCTGCGCAGCCTGCATTCGCTCCATAAGACGCACACACATTTCCCCTTTTTAGGAGGGGAAAAGTGAGTCATATAGAGCAAAAAATACGGTGTTTTGTTACGTATCGCTGACCCGGGAAGAGGCATTCTCTTCCACACAGCAGTGAATGCTGCTTCTTCGGTTAGGGGTCGAGAGCATCTGTGTCGCTGGGGATGCTGCAAAACTACAACTCCCACCGTACCTGCCCGTTGGTCGTGCTGGTTTCCAGGGCCAGGGGAAGCTGCCGCCCAGTTTTTGGAAGAGGCATTTCCGCACTCCCAGGAGGAAATTCATCTTCTAGCTGGAGGCAGCTCAATCAATGATATTCAGAGTTGCAGATAAAGTGGTACCTTGGTGCTCAAACGTTGTCGAACAAATCTGCTCCCAAACAACGCATACCTAGATGTGAGTGTTCTGGTCTGTGGGCGTTTTTCGGGAGCCGAACGTCCGACGCGGCTTCCGCTTGAGCGCAGCCCATCGGAAGCCGCTCGCCTTGGTTTCCGAACGGTTTCGGGAGTCGGACGGACTTTTAATCGTTTTAATGTTTTTAACCGTCCAGAATTCGGTGTTAAAAACAAAAGAGGAATGTAAATTGGTAAAACTGATATGGTTGATTTGAATATGTTATTATTGATTATGTATACCCAATGTATCAGCCGCCTTGGGGGGGGCGGTTTCACTGTTTGTGTTTTGGTTGTTCGTAAAAAAAATTATATGTATACACACACACACACACACACACACACAGTGGTACCTCAGGTTACATATGCTTCAGGTTACATACGCTTCAGGTTACAGACTCCGCTAACCCACAATTTCTGTTCTCATCCTGAAGCAAAGTTCTTAACCCGAGGTACTATTTCTGGGTTAGAGGAGTCTGTAACCTGAAGCGTATGTAACCCGAGGTACCACTGTATGTATGTGTGTATATATATATATATATATATATATATATATATATATATCGGAATGGATTAATCCGTTCTGTATTACTTTCTATGGGAAAGCAGCGCACCTTGGTTTTGGAACGCTTTGGTTTTGGAACGGAATATCCAGAGCGAATTAAGTTTGAGAAGCAAGGTACCACTGTATTCCCCATCCTTTGACCTAAAGAGGAACGGGGAAGGCTTCTTTTCAGATCGGGAGCAGGCAGAATCGGTGGCCTCTCAGACTAGGCTCAAACGCCACCCTATAGCCCCCATGTCTCGCCTGCCCCACAAGCTACGGTCTGTACATTTCCAGAGGTCTAGGCGCAGAATTCGTCTTCAGGTTCTTCGCCCAACCTCTCGCCGTTCGGGAGAAGCAAATGGGGCTCTTTTTTGGCGGGGCGCGATGCGGGAAAGGAACTCCAAGGCCCCTCTTTCTTTAAAGAGAAACCACGTCGTCTGTGCCGGGGTATTCGGGGAAATTTAGTTCGAACTTTTTCTGCACATCATAAGGGAGAAACCGGCCGGCTACAAGGTGGTGCTTGCCCACAAACCGCGTGGCGCACTGTTTGGGGGCGGCCAGGGAGACGAGGACGTCGGGACTGATGCCGTCGGAACTGCCTGTCTCCACATCCCAGCCTGAAAAGAAAGGGGTTTGGGGGGGGACAGGGAAGAGAGAGAATAATCAGAAGCGTCATAGAATCATAGAATCCTAGAGTTGGAAGAGACCCCAAGGGCCATCGAGTCCAACCCCCTGCCAAGCAGGAAACACCATCAGAGCACTCCTGACATATGGTTGTCAAGCTTCTGCTTAAAGACCTCCAAAGTAGGAGACTCCACCACACTCCTGGGCAGCAAATTCCACTGTCCAACAGCTCTTACTGTCAGGAAGTTCTTCCTAATGTTTAGGGGGAATCTTCTTTCTTGTAGTTTCTTGCGTCTTCCTGGATCGAAGCATCTAAAGCCCACAGAGTTCACCCTCTCTCTCAGTTGGGTAGGCAAACTGAGGCCCGGGGGCCAGATCTGGCCCAATCGCCTTCTCAATCCGGCCCGCGGACGGTCCGGGAATCAGCGTGTTTTTACATGAGTAGAATGTGTCCTTTTATTTAAAATGCATCTCTGGGTTATTTGTGGGGCATAGGAATTCGTTCCTATTTTTATCTTTATTAATCTTAAGACCTGCTACCTCACCAATTATTATAATTTTTATCTCTTGTAATAATTTCGGGGTTGACGCTATCGGTCCTTCTACAAGATAGACGACCCAACATTTCGCTTCCCTGCATGTTAAAAATATGAACGATGAGAGTAAATACAAAAGGATGTATAGAAACTTATTCGTGTATGCGATTACAGCGGCAAGAATGTTACTTGCCCCGCAATGGAAAGAAGCAGAAGTCCCAGCAAAGGAAGAACGGATGCAAAAACTTATGGAATACAGTGGTGCCTCGCAAGACGAAATTAATTCGTTCCGCAAGTTTTGTCGTCTTGCGATTCTTTTCGTCTTGCGAAGCACGGTGTCGGAAAAGTTTTGGAAAAGCTTCAAAAATCACCAAAGTCTTCAAAAACCTCAAAAAAGGCTATGAGTTGCTCCTCGAAGTCAAGTCGCAACTGTATTAACGGTTTTAAGAAAAAGGAAACAAACTTGCAAGACGTTTCCGTCTTGCGAAGCAAGCCCATAGGGGAAATCGTCTTGCGAAGCAGCTCAAAAAACCAAAAACCCTTTCATCTAGCGAGTTTTTCGTCTTGCGAAGCATTCGTCTTGCAAGGTACCACTGTATGCAGAAATGGTGAAACTTACCAGAAAAATAAGAAATCAATATAACTTTTTTTTATAAAAGAAGGGAAATGGTTTACTGAGTATTTACAGACAAATCGTAAACAGATAAGAACACCGGCAGGGCAACTGTAATAACCTGCAGTTTCGTAAGAGCATATATTTAAAGGAGACAAATAAATGAGCAAATCGGGTTAAATTTGGGTAGGCAGAAGGTGTTAAAATTAAATTTAAGGAAGCGCAGAAAGAGGGGGAAGGAAGTGGAGTTTTGAAATGCCAAAAGGATTGTAAAATCGGTGAAATGTATAAACTTGAAACGGACGCACTTGAAAAGTATAAATGTATAAACTCGAAAAGTTTAAAAGTATAAATGTATAAACTCGGAAAGTACAAATAAAAATTAAAAAGAAACAGCTGAACGTTGGAAGATCTGAGATAGATAAAAGAAAGTTCCTGCCTGTCTCTTTCTCCCCCTTATTCTCCCGGTTTCCTTTATAGAAAGCAGAGAGTGGTGGGAAAGTAGATTGAGTCGTTTATGCCTGACATTAGCGCCACCTACTGTTGAGCTCCTGAGATGCCACCGAATTGCAGCTTCTCTCCCCGAACAATCTAACAGGGAAAGGGATTCGCCGGTCGGATCCTAACAAGGCTCCTTGATTCCCCTGGGGCTCCTTATTCGACAGGGATTTGCGGGAGGGGGAGACCCAGCAGGCTGCTGTTCAACAGGGGAAGCGTACCAGAGGGGACGTCCAGGCTGATGAGAGGGATCCGGATTTGCTTGAGGGTGGCCAGGATCGTACCGAACGGCTCCGGCAACTCGCCGGGCGTGGCCTCCACTCCGAGCAAGGCGTCGATCACGAGGTTGTAAGCGTCGCTGATCAGCTGAGTCTGCCACCGGGGGGAGAAGATGAGAGAGGGGAGTCACATCACAACCACGCAGTTGTGGGTTCTCCAATTCTTATAGCTACACAAACAAGTTGTTGTCTACCGACCGAGGTGCATGTAAAACACAGTGCAAAAAGAATCTCGATGCAGCCCTTATTATTATTACTATAAGAGTGGTACAGTGGTACCTCTGGTTGTGGACACGATCCGTTCCAGGGTGTCGTTTGCACCCCTAAAAGTCCGTAACCAAAGCGGCGCTTCTGCGCATGTGCAAAGCGCAATAGAGCGCTTCTGCGCATGTGCGAAGTGCACAGAACGCTTCTGAGTGTGCCCACGTGGCGAAACCCAGAAGTAAACATTTCTGGGTTTGCTGCGTTCTTAACCCGAAAAAACGCAACATGAAGCGTTCGCAAGAAGAGGTATGACTGTACAGTGGTGCCCCGCAAGACGAATGCCTCGCAAGACGGAAAACTCGCTAGGCGAAAGAGTTTTCCGTTTTGGAGGTGCTTCGCAAAACGAATTTCCTATGGCCTTGCTTCGCAAGACGACAATGCCTTGCGAGTTCCTGCGGGGTTTTTCCCTCCCCCCCTTTTTCTAAGCCGCTAAGCCGCTTATCAGCTGATCTGATCAGCAGATAAGCCGCAAAAGAAGCTAAAAGCCGCTAAAAGCCGCTAAAAGCCGCTAATAGGCTAATCCGTCAATGGGCTTGCTTCGCAAGACGAAAAAACCGCTAGACGAAGAGAATCACAGAACGGATTCTTTTCGTCTTGCGAGGCACCACTGTATTATTATTTTATTTGTACCCTGCCCAACTGACTGGGTTGCCTCCCCTGGTCATCTCATAGTCTCTGCCTCCAACTACAGAGCTGCGCCCAATACCTCGCTGAGACAACGTTAATCTCCTGTCTCCGCTGCTGGGCTGCTCTCCGTGGTGCTGAACTAGTTCTGCAGCCCCTGTCCAAGGTCCTGAACCTAGCTTGGCCTTAAGCCAGTGGTTCTCAACCTGTGGGTCCCCAGATGTTGTTGGACTACAACTCCCATCATCCCTGAGCTCTGGCCTTGCTAGCTAGGGGGGATGGGAGTTGTAGTCCAACAACATCTGGGGACCCACAGGTTGAGAAAGGCTTACACCAGGCTTCCTCAACCTCGGCCCTCCAGATGTTTTCGGCCTACAACTCCCATGATCCCTTGCTAGCAGGACCAGTGGTCAGGGATGATGGGAATTGTAGTCTCAAAACATCTGGAGGGCCGAGGTTGAGGAAGCCTGGCTTATGCAGACTCTATGGAAGAGCTTCCCCTCTGTCCTCTTAGCTCAGTGGTTCTCAACCTCTGGATCCCCAGATGTTGTCGGACTACAACTCCCATCATCCCTGAGCTCTGGCCTTGCTATCTAGGGGTGATGGGAGTTGTAGTCCAACAACATCTGGGGACCCACAGGTTGAGAAAGGCTGTAGACTTAGCTGTTCTGCTACTAGGTCGGGGTTCTGAAAAGTACGTAGAGTTGGAAACTCATCTCGCTTTATTGGCCGAGGGAGCTGGCGTACAGCTTCCGGGTATGTGGCCAGCAGGACTAAGCCGCTTCTGGCGAACCAGAGCAGCGCACGGAAACGGCGTTTACCTTCCCGCCGGAGCGGTACCTATTTATCTACTTGCACTGGTGTGCTTTCGAACAGCTAGGTTGGCAGGAGCAGGGACCGAGCAACGGGAGCTCACCCCGTCACTGCGGGGATTCGAACCGCCGACCTTCTGATCAGCAAGCCCTAGGCTCAGTGGTTTAACCCACAGCGCCACCTGCGTCCCCTAGATATGCATTATGACACGATAATCTTTATTGTCACGAAACTGAAAATCTACATTAGACATTCAGGCATATTCTAGGATCCAAACTCATTACATAACATAAAATCAGCTTCACTTGGTCCTCAGGGATGCTGTCTCAAGACCAGATCTGACCCCGCAACATCGCAATGTGCCGTCACTGCACATTAGGGAGAAACGAGACCCAACTGGCCACGAATCGGCATGAAATGAGTATGAAAAACATGGCACAGATGCTCATCAACGTTGCTCCCTCCCTATTATTTTTGCAAATGTCTTTGACACCAAAAAAATGTCTGCAAGCAAACTTCCAGCGTATTTCTGGCACGCTCCCTGCGGTTCCAAGCAGTAACATTTGGTATGAACCCTAATTTTAGCTTTCCAGAAGGACGCTTGCCATTTTGTTTTAACTTCTCTCGCAGCTGGCTTCTCCCTGAGCACAAACACCGCAAGATTATAGCAAGCGGATCCGGCTTCCGTTGCGATTTAGCAAAAATTGCAAGGCCAAAGATTTTCGAAATAATGAGGGCGAGGGTCTATGACGCTGTGAGGTTAGGGCGGCCGTCCCAGGAACCAGCGAGTAACTGGGATATGACCAGAAAGCCACACACATGCTCAAAACCTCCCTCTGTAATTTCTTTCTGGGACGTCAGGACCCAAAAATGTCATTAAAAGAGTCTTGGAGATGGACGTCTCTTTTAATAGAACAGAAGGCGATTTGCGAGGCCACAATCCTCTGATGCCAATCCCCCAAGATCTAAAGTGAGGGCCCTGAGGATGGTGGGGGAAAGGGTGGGATTCGATTCAATTCATATTTAAAGGCCGATCGACCTCATTCAAGGGACGCGGGTGGCGCTGTGGGTTAAACCACAGAGCCTAGGACTTGCCGATCAGAAGGTTGGCGGTTCGAATCCTGTTGTTCCCGTTTCTCGGTCCCTGCTCCTGCCAACCTAGCAGTTCGAAAGCACCTCAAAGTGCAAGTAGATAAATAGGTACCGCTCTGGCGGGAAGGCAAACGGCGTTTCCGTGCGCTGCTCTCGTTCGCCAGAAGCGGCTTAGTCCTGCTGGCCACATGACCCGGAAGCTGTACGCCGGCTCCCTCGGCCAGTAAAGCGAGATGAGTGCCGCAACCCCAGAGTCGGCCACGACTGGACCTAATGGTCAGGGGTCCCTTTACCTTTTTTACCTCATTCACACTTCCTGAGAGAACAGCAAACCGAAATATGGTGGTACCTTGGTTTTCAAACGCCTTGGTACTCAAAGAACTCGGAACCCAAACACTGCAAACCCAGAAGAAAGCGTTCCGGTTTGCAAACATTTTTCGGAAGACGAACATGCTCCATTTTGAGAGTTACGCTTCCGATTTTTGAGCGCCACACTTCCGTTGTGAGTGTTACGCTGAGGTCTGTTCATTTCTGCTATTTATTTTGTGTTACTGTTTTCGCAGCTCTTTTTCCTTTTGTTTTTGCGACTGTGGAGAACCCAGTCCAGCTACTGATGGATTGATTGTGTGACTGCAGTACATTGTTTATTGCTTTCATTTAATAATAATAATAATAATAATCTTATTTGTACCCCGCCCATCTGGCTGCGTCTCCCCAGCCACTCTGGGCGGCTTCCAACAAAGATTAAAAATACATTAAAATGTCACACATTAAAAACTTCCCTGAACTGCCTTCAGATGTCTTCTAAATGTCAGGTAGTTGTTTATCTCTTTGACATCTGGTGGGAGGGTGTTCCACAGGGCGGGCGCCACCACCGAGAAGGCCCTCTGCCTGGTTCCCTGTAGCTTTGCTTCTCGCAGGGAGGGAACCGCCAGAAGACCCTCAGGAGATGGACCCCGGTGTCCGGGCTGGACGATGGAGGTGGAGACGCCCCTTCAGGTATACTGGGCTGAGGCTGTTTAGGGCTTTAAAGTTCAACACCAGCACTTTGAATTGTGCTTGTAATGGTCTCATTAGATAGTAAAATCCATGTTCGATTGCTGTTTTGGGGGTTGTGTTTTTAAAAGCCCAGAACGGATTAATCCGTTTTGCATTGCTTTCCATGGGAAAGCAGCGCGCCTTGGTTTCGGAACACTTTGGTTCTGGAACGGAATTTCCGGAGCGGATTAAGTTTGAGAACCAAGGGACCACTGTACAATCATCTGCCATCAAGAGGGCTTGCTGAAAAGGTCAAGAGAACAACAACTACCAGACTTTTAGAAGACATCTGAAGGCAGCCCTGGTTAGGGAAGCTTTTAATGTTTAACAGGTTATTGTATTTTAGTGTTTTGTTGGAAGCCGCCCAGAGTGGCTGGGGAAACCCAGCCAGATGGGCAGGGTATAAATAATAAATTGTTCTTGTTGTTGTTGTTGCACCAAGATGCTCCCTTGCAAGTGAGGGACCAGAAAGACTTTGCTCACCTCCGCTGGCAGATAGGAAAGAAATGGTATGTCCATTTTTTCGCACTGGGTGGTGAAATCCCGGAAAAGAGGATTCGAAGATCTCTTCGGGTAGAAAATAGTGGGCTCGTATTCCTGCAAGAAGAAACATAAGGGGGAGACAAAAGAGGAAAGGATAATAATAATAATAATAATAATAATAATAATAATAATAATAATAATAATGTTTTGTCGTTTAGTCGTGCCTGCCTCTTCGTGACCCCCTGGACCAGAGCATGCCAGGCCCTCCTGTCTTCCACTGCCTCCCGCAGTTTGGTCAAACTCATGCTGGTCTCTTCGAGAACACTGTCCCACCACCTCGTCCTCTGTCGTCCCCTTCTCCTTGTGCCCTCCATCTTTCCCAACATCAGGGTCTTTTCCAGGGAGTCTTCTCTTCTCCTGAGGTGGCCAGAGTCTTGGAGCCTCAGCTTCAGGATCTGTCCTTCCAGTGAGCACTCAGGGCTGATTTCCTTCAGAATGGAGAGGTTTGATCTTCTTGCAGTCCATGGGACTCTCAAGAGTCTCCTCCAGCACCAGAATTCAAAAGCATCCATTCTTCGGCCATCAGCCTTCTTGATGGTCCAGCTCTCACTTCCATACATCACTACTGGGAAAACCAGAGCTTGAACTATACGGACCTTTGTTGGCAAGGTGATGTCTCTGCTTTTTAAGATGCTGAATAATAATAAATAATTAAATAATAATAATAATTTACACCCCGCCCTTCCCAGCCAGAGCCGGGCTCAGGGCGGCTAACACCAGTAAAATTACAGTAAAAACATAATTGGGGGGGGGGGGACCAATTTAAAATACAGGTTAAAATGCAATTTAAAATGCAGCCTCATTTTAAAAGTAGCCCATGGATCAAAACCATAAGGGGAGGGAAACGGAAGGGTCAGACTGAGTCCAAACCAAAGGCCAGGCGGAACAGCTCTGTCTTGCAGGCCCTGAGGAAAGATGTCAAGTCCCGCAGGGCCCTGGTCTCTTGGGACAGAGCATTCCACCAAGTCGGGGCCAGTACTGAAAAGGCCCTGGCCTTAGTTGAGACCAATCTAACCACCTTGTGGCTTGGGACCTCCGAAATGTTGGACGGGGCATAAATAAAGAATTATTATTATTATTATTATTATTATTATTATTATTATTATTCAAATGGAAGCCTTGCTGGAGCGACATTTCCCTCATTGCTCTACACTCCAGCCCATAGCTGCCAACGTTTCCCTTTTCTTAAGGGAAATTCCCTTATTTCGAATAGGATTCCTCGCAAGAAAAGGGAAAAGTTGACAGCTATGCTCCAGCCTTCCTGAAATGGGGCACTGGATATCTAACTGATAGCGGGCAGGGTTCTAAACTCCGAATGAAAGTTAAGAAATAAATTTCAGAAGCAGAGCGGTTGGCACAGGAAGGGGAACGAAACCACTTCATCCCTGAGAAATAAATTTCAGAAAAGGAAGGGGACTCCCCGTTTCCCCTTCTCCTCCTCGTTTCCCCGGGCGACCTGGACCTATTTCCTAGCGAGACTAATTCAGGGCGAGAAAGAGACTCCAGGGTGCTTTGTACGCTGCAAATACGGTGTATTAAAAGCCTGCCAAACCAGCCGGGACCGTTGCTATGTGGGTTTCAAAAGCTAAAGCGCAGTTTGTATTAAAAGCATCTCTCTCTGAGCTCTCTTTGCAGTTTGCAAAGCTCAGAAAACCCCCCGGCCAATGGTGCCAATATCTTTAGTCCTAACACAGAGCATTCTCTCTCCTTCAACCTCACCCCAGCGATTCTGTGAGGGTTTGGGAAACAAATTTCTTCTTCTTCTTTAGCAATCCCTCATAGCCAAGTAAGATTGTCTTCCATAAACACATAGAATCATAGAATCCTAGAGTTGGAAGAGACCACAAGGGCCATCGAGTCCAACCCCCTGCCAAGCAGGAAACACCATCAGAGAACTCCTGACATATGGTTGTCAAGCCTCTGCTTAAAGACCTCCAAAGAAGGAGACTCCACCACACTCCTTGGCAGCAAATTCCACTGTCCAACAGCTCTTACTGTCAGGAAGTTCTTCCTCATGTTTAGGTGGAATCTTCTTTCTTGTCGTTTGGATCCATTGCTCCGTGTCCGCTTCTCTGGAGCAGCAGAAAACAACCTTTCTCCCTCCTCTATGTGACATCCTTTTATATATTTGAACATGGCTATCATATCACCCCTTAACCTTTGACCATTTTGGTTGCCCTCCTCTGGACACGTTCCAGTTTGTCAGTGTCCTTCTTAAACACGGTCTTAACCGTGAGTCCGTAAGTGACTGTGGAGGCCAATTCTGGATCCCCACGTCCTTCCACAGTGGGGACATAGGTTTCCAGGCGGGAGTTGATCCTGGTGAGGGTTTGCCAAGCGTGCCTTCCTCTTAGCACATTTCTCCCTTGCGTCCTGAGTTCGAGTGTCTCCAAAGCCCATGACACCTTTGGTCAAGGCTGTTCTCCAACTGGAGCGCTCGCAGGCCAGTGTTCCCCAATTGTCAGTGTTTATACTACATTTTCCTGCCAACCTAGCAGTTCGAAAGCACGTCAAAGTGCAAGTAGATAAATAGGTACCACTCCAGCGGGAAGGTAAACGGTATTTCCGTGCGCTGCTCTGGTTCGCCAGAAGCGGCTTAGTCCTGCTGGCCACATGACCCGGAAGCTGTACGCTGGCTCCCTCGGCCAGTAAAGCGAGATGAGCGCCGCAACCCCAGAGTTGTCCACAACTGGACCTAAAGGTCAGGGGTCCCTTTACCTTTACCTATACTACATTTTTAAAAATGTGCCTTGAGAGAGTCTTTAAACCTCTTTTGTTGACCACCAGCATTACGCTTTCCATTTTAAAGTTCGGAATCGAGTACAGTGGTACCTCGGGTTAAGAACTTAATTCGTTCCGGAGGTCCGTTCTTAACCTGAAGCACCACTTTAGCTAATGGGGCCTCCCACTGCCACGTTTTCTGTTCTCATCCTGAAGCAAACTTTTTAACCCGAGGTACTATTTCTGGGTTAGCGGAGTCTGTAACCTGAAGCGTCTATAACCCGAGGTACCACCATATTTGCTTTGGAAGACTACAATCAGGCATCCGCAAAACATGACCAGTCCAACGAAGTTGCTGTTGAAGAATCATTGCTTCGAAACCAGTGATCTTTGCTTCTTCCAGAACACTGATATTAGTTCGCCTGTCTTCCCAAGTGATGTGTAATATTTTTCAGAGACACCGTTGATGGAATCTTCCAAGGAGTTGGAGATGGCGTTTATGAGTGGTCCACGTTTCACTAGCATACAGTAAGGTTGGTAGTGCAATAGCTTTGCAAATGAGCTACCGTATTTTTCGCCCTATAGGACGCACTTTTTCCCCTCCAAAAATGAAGGGGAAATGTGTGTGCGTCCTATGGGGTGAATGCAGGCTTTCGCTGAAGCCTGGAGAGCGAGAGGGGTCGGTGCGCACCGACCCCTCTCGCTCTCCCGGCTTCAGGAGAGCCCCAGCGCCAGCCCCACAAGGTCGGGGGACAGAGGGAGGCGGAACACCACCATCCCGCTGTCTCCCGAAGTGGTTTGGAGGCTGACGGCGGGGAGACCCCACCACCAGCCCCGCAAGCTCCGGGGACAGCTGGGAGGTGCAGCCCGTCTCCCCGCTGTCCCCAGACCTGATCTCAAGGCGGGTGGTGGGGAGAAGAGCGCTTCTCCCCGCTGCCGGCCCCACAAGCGCCTGGGGGGGGAATAATTCCCCCCTTTATTCCCCCCCAAAAAAACTTGATGCGTCCTATGGGCCGGCACGTCCTATGGGGCAAAAAATACGGTAAATGGTAAAATATCACCACTGGAGAGAGACCTGATTTTGCACTTTTCAGTAGTGCTGGGACAAACATCACTCTGTGTGTGTGTTTGTTTTCAGACATCCTGAGATGGAAATCCCAAGCAACTTTGCCTCCAGACATCATAGCCCTTGCGGCCGGTAGTCATCAATACCTCTATGAATTTGTCCAACCCTCTTTTAAGGGGGGGGGGCAGAAATGGATTCGAACAAGGAAGAGAGAAGGTGCAAGTTGGAAACAAAGACAAACTCGGGGGGGGGGGACAGATACCTACAAAGACACGCAGGTGACGGGCGCACACCAGGCCGATCGCCCCGTTCTGCTCGCAGCCGCAGACCACCAGCAACGTCGGCTGCTTCCTTGGCAAAGACCTCCGAGGGAAAACCTGGAACGAAACGACCGGGAAAATTAGGGTGCAGGGTGACAGGGTGTGGGTGGGGGCCTTCTCGGTGGTGGCACCCGCCCTGTGGAAACCCTGAAAGACCTACATTGCTCCCAGGACGTTTCCAAGCACAATTCAAAGTGTTGGTGCTGACCTTGAAAGCCCTAAACGGCCCAGTATCCCTGAAGGAGCGTCTCCACCCCCATCGTCCAGCCCGGACACCGGGGTCCCTCTCCCGAGGGCCTTCTGGTGGTTCCCTCCCTGCAAAAAGCCAAGTTACAGGGAACCAGGCAGAGGGCCTTCTCGGTGGTGGCGCCCGCCCTGTGGAACACCCTCCCATCTGATGTCAAAGCAATAAACAACTACCTGACATTCAGAAGACATCTTAAGGCAGCCCTGTTTAGGGAAGCTTTTAATGTTTAATAGGTTATTGTATTTTAGTGTTTTGTTGGAAGCCGCCCAGAGTGGCTGGGGAAGCCCAGCCAGACGGGCGGCGTATAAATAAATTATTATTAATTATCATCATCATCATCAGGATAAAAACAGAGGCACCCAATGGGAAAGACCCCAGGACCAGAACCGCAATGGCTTCCATCAGGAATCAGGGCAGCCAAGTGGAACGCCCTCCCGCCAGATGTCAAGGAAATAAACAACTATCTGACTTTTAGAAGACATCTGAAGGCAGCCCTGTTCAGGGAAGCTTTTAATGTTTGGTGTTTTATCGTGTTTTTAATATTCTGTTGGGAATCGCCCAGAGTGGCTGGGAAAACCCAGCCAGATGGGTAGGGTGTGTGTGTGTGTGTGTGTGTGTGTGTGTGTGTGTGTGTGTGTGTGTGTTTATTAAGGTTGTTGTTATTGTCTCAATATACTGTTTAGATCAGGAGGACCTGAATTCATGCTTCCCAGAAGTTTTTAATGTTTGGTGTTTTATCGTGCTTCTAATATCCTGTCATGGGACGCGGGTGGCGCTGTGGGTTAAACCACAGAGCCTAGGGCTTACCGATCGGAAGGTCGGTGGTTCGAATCCCCGCAATGACGGGGTGAGCTCCCGTTGCTCAGTCCCTGCTCCTGCCAACCTAGCAGTTCGAAAGCACGTCCAAGTGCAAGTAGATAAATAGGTACCGCTCTGGCGGGAAGGCAAACGGCGTTTCCATGCACTGCTCTGGTTTGCCAGAAGCGGCTTAGTCCTGCTGTCCACATGACCCGGAAGCTGTACGCTGGCTCCCTTGGCCAGTAAAGCGAGATGAGCGCCGCAACCCCAGAGTCGGCCACCACTGGACGTAACGGTCAGGGGTCCCTTTACCTTTCATATCCTGTTGGGAGCTGCCCAGAGTGGCCGGGGAGTCCCAGCTAGATGGGCGGAGTAATAATAATAATAATAATAATAATAATAATAATAATAATAATAATTTCTTCTTCTTCTTCCATCCACGCAGTGGCTGTGCAGTTGCCACTGACCTTCTGTATGGCAGGCAGAAGCTATGCCAGCGACTTACGGCCCTTCCCTGTCCCGACGTAAAGTAAGTTTCTAGACCTCATGATTTCAAATAAACGACGGGTTTCTCCAGAGTCCTGAGGGCTGGCGTCTTACTTAGGTTTTTGAACTAACCAGAAGGGCTTAGCTAACTAGCTAACCCAGGTTTCCTCAATCTCTGCCCTCCAGATGTTTCGAGACTACAATTCCCATCATCCCTGACCACTGGTCCTGCTAGCTAGGGATGATGGGAGTTGTAGTCCCAAAACAGCTGGAGGGCTGAGGTTGAGGAAGCCTGAACGAATGCCTTCTGGATAGCTCCCTAGCAGAGGGTCCCGATTCAACCCTCAGGGGCTGAGAATGTCCCCTGCCTGCCCGGAAGCTGCTGCCAAGTCAGAGCAAACAATATTGGCTGCCCCATTGCAATGCAGTGCAAATAGCCGATTCCAAACCAGAGGTACAAATCCGGAAGGGGGGAAATGAAATTTTAAAAAATTGCAATAATAAAGATATGTAATCACTTGAAAGAATCAATTAGGCCTAGGGTTAAATTGGGATTAAATAAATTAAGAAAAGTTAGGAAATATGATTATGACTGCGATATGGTTTTATGAAATCACGATCTTGGAAACTGCTACATATAATTCCTAAGAAACTCAGACGGAAGAGATTTGAGGAAGTCAAATCATATGTTTATGAAGATGGATTTTAATGAACTAATTAAGTTTTAGTTTATGTGGTGATTTGTTGTATTTTATGCTTTATATTCTTTTTCCCTTTTCCCCGTTTCATTCTTTTCCCTTTATTATTGTTAACTTTTTCTTCTGTTATGTTTATGCATGGAACATAATAAATATTATTGTGTGGGGGGGGGAATATTTTAAAAATTGCCCAAATAGCAACTCAACTCCCGCTGTGGTGGGGGCAGAGGGGAGAGTCCACATTCCCCCCTCACCGCGGCCAGGGCCAGACTTCGAAAACCGCTCGGCATTTCCTCGGCGGCGGAGGGTCGAGAGAGGCTGCAAGCGATTAGAAATCCAGATGCGGCCGCTCTCCATCCAAAACAAACAGGACAAAAATGAAGGATGCAGAGATGCTCTGGGCAACGTTAAGAGGAGGCGATTTCGGTGGTACCCGAAGTGCTGGACCGAAGAACAACAGGCTGCCACCTCAGGGCGCTTGGAAACATAGTAATATATATAATAATTTATTATTTATACCCCGCCCATCTGGCTGAGTTTCCCCAGCCACTCTGGGCGGCTCCCAATCAAGTGTTAAAAACAATACAGTGTTCAATGTTAAAAGCTTCCCTGAACAGGGCTGCCTTCAGATGTCTTTTGAAGATAGGATAGCTGCTTATTTCCTTCACATCTGAAGGGAGGGTGTTCCACAGGGCGGGCGCCACCACCAAGAAGGCCCTCTGCCTGGTTCCCTGTAACCTCACTTCTCGCAATGAGGGAACCGCCAGAAGGCCCTCGGAGCTGGATCTCAGTGTCCGGGCAGAAAGATGAGGGTGGAGACGCTCCTTCAGGGATACTGGGCCGTTTAGGGCTTTCAAGGTCAGCACCAACACTTTGAATTGTGCTCGGAAATGTCCTGGGAGCCAATGTAGGTCTTTCAAGACCGGTGTTATATGGTCTCAGCGGCTGCTCCCAGTCACCAGTCTGGCTGCCGCATTCTGGATTAATTGCAGTTTCTGGGTCACCTTCAAAGGCAGCCCCACGTAGAGCGTGTTGCAGTAGTCCAAGCGGGAGATAACTAGAGCATGTGCCACTCTGGCCAGACAGTCTGCGGACAGGGAGGGTCTCATCCTGCATACCAGGTGGAGCTGGTAGACAGCTGCCCTGGATACAGAATTGACCTGCGCCTCCATGGACAGCTGTGAGTCCAAAATGACTCCCAGGCTGCGCACCTGGTCCTTCAGGGGCACAGTTGCCGCATTCAGGACCAGGGAATCCTCCACACCTGCCCGCCCCCTGTCCCCCCAAAACAGTCCTTCTGTCTTGTCAGGATTCAGCCTCACTCCGTTAGCCGCCATCCATCCTCCAACCGCCTCCAGGCACTCACACAGGACCTTCACTGCCTTCACTGGTTCTGATTTAAAGGAGAGCTCCGAGACCACCAGGGTTGCCAACCTGGCGCCCTCCAGACCAGAAAGTTTCCGTTCCTCCTCTTTCAGCTGTTTCCATCCCAGCTGGTAATCTTGCGCTTACCTTGGTGACTGCCATGGCGCACGCGTGACCCCAGATCTCAATCAGCTGTTGCTGCCCAAACCTAAACTCCTCCAGGAGCTCTTTGTCGATCGCCAAGGCTTCTGCTCTGCTGCAAGACACAGGAAAAGGTTTGGGGTTTTTTTTTGTTTTTAGTTGGTTAGTCGTGTCCGCCTCTTGGTGACCCCCTGGACCAGAGCACGCCAGGCCCTCCTGTCTTCCACTGCCTCCCATTTGGTCAAACTCATGCTGGTCGCTTTGAGAACACTGTCCCACCATCTCGTCCTCTGTCGTCCCCTTCTCCTTGCACCCTCCATCTTCTCAACATCAGGGTCTTTTCCAGGGAGTCTTCTCTTCTCCTGAGGTGGCCAAAGTCTTGGAGCCTCAGCTTCAGGATCTGTCCTTTCAGTGAGCACACAGGGCTGATTTCCTTCAGAATGGAGAGGTTGGATCTCCTTGCAGTCCATGGGACTCTCAAGAGTCTCCTCCAGCACCAGAATTCAAAAGCATCCGTTCTTCAGCGATCAGCCTTTATGGTCCAGCTACAACCACGAAACACAGCACTTGGGACTTCATACTCTGAGATCCTGTTCTCCAGAGGCCGTAGAAGGGCCGTATTTAGGTTTGATGAGGCCCTAAGCTCCTGAAGGTAATGGGGCCCTTTATATGTCCAGCTGTCCTTTGTCAACAACAAATTGTCACTGTTTTTTTGTGTTGAATATATGCTATATGGTAATTTATGGACCTCATAGGTATCTCAGCAGAGACATCACCTTGCCAACAAAGGCCCGTATAGTTCAAGCTCTGGTTTTCCCAGTAGTGATGTATGGAAGTGAGAGCTGGACCATAAAGAAGGCTGATCGCCGAAGAATTGATGCTTTTGAATTATGGTGCTGGAGGAGACTCTTGAGAGTCCCATGGACTGCAAGAAGATCAAACCTCTCCATTCGGAAGGAAATCAGCCCTGAGTGCTCACGGGAAGGACAGATCCTGAAGCTGAGGCTCCAAGACTTTGGCCACCTCAGCAGAAGAGAAGACTCCCTGGAAAAGACCCTGATGTTGGGAAAGATGGAGGGTACAAGGAGAAGGGGATGACAGAGGATGAGATGGTGGGACAGTGTTCTCGAAGTGACCAACATGAGTCTGACCAAACTGCGGGAGGCAGTGGAAGACGGGAGTGCCTGGCGTGCTCTGGTCCAGGGGGTCACGAAGAGGCGGACACGACTAAATGACTAAACAAGGGGTCCCCCAAAGGCCATCCAGCCCACCCCCTGCAATGCACGGTTTTGCACTGTCCGATATAAGCCCCCTTTTCATGCTGCACTGGAAAGCAGCCATCTCTCCTTCTCGCTGGATTGAGACCCCCCCCCAAAAGGAATTGAGGCTTTTCAGCTTCCTGCGGCGTTTGGTTCCGTCGCCACGGCAACCGCTAAATAAGAGGCCTTTGGAAAGAGATTCTTCCCACAATGCTACAATGGCTGGGCAGAGCTGGGGGGCGGGGCGGAGGGTGGGGGGCGAGTTAAGGGGGGCAGGGGCGCCGCAATTCCGGGAAGATTTTGCTCCCTTCTCCCCTCCATCCTCTCCCTGCTCATCCCAGTCCATCACTCGAAGCTCCATTTCCCATCGTCTGGTACCCGAAGAAGAGGGTCTTATTTGAGACCCCAATTTCCCCATCATCTAATTTTCAACTTTTCTGGTACCCAAACCGGAGGGTCTTCTATAAGACCCCAATTTCCCCATCTCCTGCTTTCAACTTTTCTGGTACCCAAACCAGAGAGTTTTCTGCGAGACCCCAATTTCCCCATCACCTGTTTTTAAACTTTTCTGGTACCCAAACCAGAGAGTTTTCTGCGAGACCCCAATTTCCCCATCATCTAATTTTCAACTTTTCTGGTACCCAAACCAGAGGGTCTTATTTGAGACCCCAATTTCCCCATCACCTCCTTTTCAACTATTCTGGTACCCAAACCAGAGAGTTTTCTGTGAGACCCCAATTTCTCCATCATCTGCTTTCAACTTTTCTGGTACCCAAACCAGATCACCTGCTTTTCATCTTTTTGTGGTACCCAAACCAGAGGGTCTTCTATGAGACTCCAATTTCCCCATCATCTGTTTTCAACTATTCTGGTACCCAAACCAGAGGGTCTTATTTGAGACCCCAATTTCCCCATCATTTGCCTTTCAACTTTTCTGGTACCCAAACCAGAGGGTTTTCTGTGAGCCCCACGTTCTGTGCAAAGTCTGTGATGCATTTAAATGAAACGCTACTATAGATGGTAAATCTTGTTTCTTCCCATTCTTCACTATCAATATTCTGGCAGCTGTTGTGGCGTTCCGGGAAAAAAGTACCATAACATAGAAGAATGGCAGATGAAGATGATGGGCTATATGGAACTTGCCAAACTGACCGGGAGACCAGAGATGGTGGAAGAAGATTGGAAGAAGTTTAAGGAATATTTGAAAAATATATATGTTAATATTTAAATCTTAGAATAGCTTTGGAAGTGGGTATAGGCTGTAGGGTTAGAAGTAGGAGATAGCGTATTTTAAAATACTATTATTTGCAAGTGATAAAATGTGAAGTTATTTTAAGTGTGGTTAAAAAAAAGATGGTTAGAAATTATGATATATATATATATAAACTGCTAAAGATGAAGTAAAATGAAAATCAGATAGCGGGGACTTGGGGAAACCCACCTAACAATGTTTAGGGGAAAAAAGGATAAGACAAGAATCTGTTTATGTTTTCCTGTTTGTGTTATAAAATGAATTTTTAAAAAATTGGAGAAATATATATATATATAAATGAAACGCTTCTTTGACGCTTCTGAATTCAGCCCTGGTGATGTCTCCTTAATAGTGGAAAAGACGAAAAAGAGATTTAACGGGCGGCAAAAATGCACACTCGTTTTCTCTCGTGCGCCCCACAACCCCGAGGAGGAGACAGATTTAATAGCATCATTGCAAAGGAAAATATATATCTTTCTCTGCTCCCAACACCCACATCACACTCGAGAGCGAAGCTTGTTTTTTGGTTGCCATGGAGATCAGAGGCGAGCGAGTCGCTCTTTGCAAAACCCACGTTTGCAAAGAGAGAAAAATATGATTCTTTTCGGTGTTGCAACCACGTAGATCGGTGGCTCCCGATCTTCGCTGCCCATATAAACGAACAAATGAATATACTGTGATTTTCCATGCATAAGACTAGGGGTTTATTATTATTATTATTATTAAAAAATCATGTTAGAAATTTGGGGAGGGCGCGTCTTATACACAGATAGTGCATTAAAAGCTCAACTATTGTGGGCAATCACTCCCCCCGATTTCTTAATTTTGAGCGCCCCCCAAAAATAGGGGGCATCTTATACACGGGGGTTTGTTGTACAGGGAAAAATATGGTAGAAAGAGGACTGACTCAAAAAACACAGATGTAAAAACCTCACAGGTATACCATGTTTTGAAAACGCTCCCCCCGCAAATAATGTTCATTACTCTTTCAAGATGTGGGGTTTTTTTTGGGGGGGGGGTGTTGTTTTAATTTTGGTTATGCATTTTGTGGTTTTGTATTCTGGTTTTATTCTGTGAGCCGGCCTGAGACCTACAGGCACAGGGGCAGGATATTAATTCAATAAATAATAATAATAATAATCACCACCCCCCTCTAATTTCCTCCTCCTCCTACCCCTGGATACCATATTGTCTGTTGGGGAAAAAGTATAATCTGAAAAGACAGAGAGCGAAACAGCACACATTCTTTTGCAATTCACGAAAGTCGAATTTTAAATGGAAATTGGTTTTTTAAAAAGGAAGGTTAGGCTGACGGTGAAGCAAGAATCCAGCGTATGGGGCTGTGCATGGAGAAAGTGTAAGGGGAGGCTGTAGGATCAGGCCCATCTGACCAAATACCCACAAGGAGAAACAGATCACAAGAGCGCCCCCCCCCCCAGCGACTGAAATTCAGAAGTATCACTGCCTCGGCAGCCATGTCGCCCGTGAATTCACCTAATTCTCGCCTAAAGCCATGTAGTTGGGTTGAATCCAGTGGAGGAGAGTTCCGCAGTTTAACCACCTGCGGTTCTGGGCTGGGCCTACGAAAGGATCGTTTTCTGGGCGGCGGAGATGTCGCCTTTGGCTCCGCATAGATCGCCTGCATGGGGTTCGTTCCAGAGTCGCAGAACAGTAGAGAGTTGGAAGGGACCCCAGCGCTCATTTAGTCTGACCCCCTGGTGCAATGCAAAATGTCCCATACAGGGCAGTGATTTTTTTCCCTTTAAAAAATATGTTTAGGGGTGTACTCTCGTTTTCCTACTCATATTGAAATAATAAAGGTAAAGGGACCGCTGAGCGTTAGGTCCAGTCGTGGCCAACTCTGGGGTTGCGGCGCTCATCTCGCTTTACTGGCCGAGGGAGCCGGCGTACAGCTTCCGGGTCATGTGGCCAGCAGGACTAAGCCGCTTCTGGCGAACCAGAGCATCGCACGGAAACGCCGTTTACCTTCCCGCCGGAGTGGTACCTATTGATCTACTTGCACTAGTGTGCTTTCGAACTGCTAGGTGGGCAGGAGCAGGGACCGAGCAACGGGAGCTCACCCCGTCATTGCGGGGATTCGAACCGCCGACCTTCTGATCGGCAAGTCCTAGGCTCTGGGGTTTAACCCACAGCGCCACCCGCGTCCCTCAATTTAAGATCCACAAAATGTTTAGGGGTACTCGTCCCACCAGAAAAATACGAGAATCGAACCCACAACCTTGCCGTTACTGGTTCTAAGTTCTAACCAGCAGAGCTACCCAGTCCTTAAGTCAGCCTTCCCCAAGGTGGTGCCCTCTAGTCGTCGGACGACCGCACCCAAGTACCAAACCTGCCCAAACGTCGGTCCCCGAGTCGAGCTCCCTGATGGGTCGTTTTTGTCCAGGTCGCCATCATCATCTGCCCACCTGATGGGTCTGTTGGCACTGAGGTACCCCTGGCTCCATCACAGACCCCTGCATGTCTCCCCCTTAATTTGAGAAAACATACCACTCCTTGCTTTGGCCCCACAAACCCATTCCCCAGCCCGCAACTACCGAGGCCAGCCCCTTAACATTGCCTGGCTTCCGTCGCAGGTAGAATCTCAACAGGTGTAGCCTCCGGACAGGTGCGCAAAGAGCTTTGCCAGGAGGGGGGGGGTGGCGAGAAAGGCAGGGGTCTTTTTCCCGCAAGGCGGCCAACTTACCTTAAATACCGGAGGGGCTGAATCTCCTCTTTGCTGTGGGACGAGTTGCAAATGGTCTTCTCCATCGTCTGGGTGGAAAGAGAATTTCCTCTCCTTCCTGCCCCCCCTTTGCAACCCCAGGAAGGAAGAAAAACAGCAACACCCTTTCCTTGTTTTTTTAAACCCCCCCCCCCCTTTTCTCTTTTTTCTTCTTGCGGTTTATAAAAGATAGCAGAATGGGAAGAGGCACTAGCGTGGGCACCGCGGCAATCGATTGGCTGTTTCTTCCTGGAGGAATAAAAGAAAAATTCCCCCAATAGAAAAACGAGGGGGGGGGGAGAGAGAGAAGGCTGGTGGTTAACCCTGTGTGAGTGTCTGGAGGCGGTTAGAGGATGGATGGTGGCTAACGGATTGAGGTTGAATCCTGACAAGACAGAAGGACTGTTTTTGGGGGACAGGGGGCGGGCAGGTGTGGGGGATTCCCTGGTCCTGAATGAGGTGACTGTGTCCCTGAAGGACCAGGTGTGCAGCCTGGGGGTCATTTTGGACTCACAGATGTCCATGGAGGCGCAGGTGAATTCTGTGTCCAGGGCAGCTCCATGTGGTACGCAGAATGAGACCCTCCCTGCCCACAGACTGTCTGACCAGGGTGGTGTGTGCTCTGGTTATCTCCCGCTTGGACTACTGCCATGCGCTCTACGTGGGGCTACCTTTGAAGGTGACCCGTAAACTGCAATTAATCCAGAATGCGGCAGCTAGACTGGGGACTGGGAGCGGCCACCGGGACCACATAACACTGGTCCTAAAGGCTCCCAGGACGTTTCCAAGCACAATTCAAAGTGTTGGTGCTGACCTTTAAAGCCCTAAATGGCCCAGTATATCTGAAGGAGCGTCTCCACCCCCATCGTTCAGCCCGGACACTGAGGTCCAGCTCCGAGGGCCTTCTGGTGGTTCCCTCCCTGCGAGAAGCCAAGTTACAGGGAACCAGGCAGAGGGCCTTCTCGGTGGTGGCGCCCGCCCTGTGGAACGCCCTCCCACCAGAGAAAAAGAACTACCAAACTTTTAGAAGTCATCTGAAGGCAGCCCTGTTTAGGGAAGCTTTTAATGTTTAACAGGTTATTGTATTTTAGTGTTTTGTTGGAAGCCGCCCAGAGTGGCTGGGGAAACCCAGCCAGATTGGAGGGGTATAAATAATAAATTATTATTATTATTATTATTATTATTAAGAGCCCCCCAAGATGGCTAGCGGCAACGCAATTGTCTGCGGGGGCTTGCGAGGGGCGATTCCGTCCATATCCGTAAAAAGATCTTAAAATTATTTTGCTATTAAGCAGCGTATAGAAAGCTTTCGGTAATGATAAAAGATGTTTTCGTGTCAGGTGCCTGGTTAGGTGATGTAGCTGAATACGGATTTTTTCGGCGCATCCGTAATCCAGAAAAATGCAACCTAAGCGTCTGTAATCCGAGGTATGACTGTATATCGTATTGTTTTATTGCTGTGGCCGACGCAAATATTCATTCATTCATTCCGCCACCAGCCAGCAGGGGTGCTAATGAAACCATCCCGACGCTCTGCCCCTCCGACTCTATGATTCTACGGACAGACGCAGAAAGGTGGCAAGAGGCGTTCTTAACAGAACATAGCATTTTTATTCAGTATATATATATATTTGTTTGTTTCCAGCATATAAGCATAAGGAACCGAAGGCAAAAGATGCGATGGGGGTGAGCAGCCCCCGTCCGCAGAAAGGACAGCAAAGTAGCTCGGGGGTACGCCAGGGGCCAAGTTCGAATCCCGCCACGTGAGCTAGCCACTGCCAGCTGCAAATAAAGACCCCCCTCTCCCTGTCTCACACTGTGGCACCGAACCCCCAGATTGTAATAAGTGGGCACCGCCATGTGCTTTGAATCCCAAAGGTATTTTTTTCCCCTGGAACATTGCAGCGGCCAGCTCATTCTCTGAATGTCCGAACGACCACTCATTCCCCAAAACTATGCATAAAGGTAAAGGGACCCCTGCCCATTAGGTCCAGTCGTGGCTGACTCTGGGGTTGCGGTGCTCATCTCACTTTACTGGACTACATAACCCATCATCCACAGTTGCTGGACTACATAACCCATCATCTGTGGTTGCTGGACTACATAACCCATCATCCGCGGTTGCTGGACTACATAACCCATCATCCACAGTTGCTGGACTACATAGCCCATCATCTGTGGTTGCTGGACTACATAACCCATCATCCGCGGTTGCTGGACTACATAACCCAACATCCATGGCTGTACCAAATACAGGGACTGACGGGAAGCTGGAGTCCAGGGACACAGACACTGCCATCCCTGACGGGAGATGAGGCGTTCCCTGCTGCCTCTTGCAATCTGAGGCATTTATTTTATTTTTGCATAGGCTGTGTTACATTTTACGTAATCAATAAAATAAAATAAATAGAGGCAGCGACAGCTGGAGGGATAGAGGCTTCCCTAGACTTCGAGTCAATGCCAATTCTAAAAAGAGGAATTTATCCGTGGCAACCTTACAATTCCACGATTCCATCTCCTACAGAAATGCAGTTTTGAGGGAAACCTGCGGCCCTTCAAATATTGCTGGACGCTGGCTCCCCATCGCCCCCGACTATCGGCCGTCTTGGATGCTGGGAGGCGGCAGTCCCAACGATATCTAGGGGGCCGCTGCCCCACAACCACCGGCCTCCGTTCCTTCCCTGCTTTCCACGCCAGCCAGCCGCCTCGAAAACTCTCCCCCTCTTAACACCCCCGCCCTGAAAGTGCAGAGTGTACATTCACAGGTCGTGTGAGCCTCTAACTTTTTTAGAAAAAGAAGAAAAAAAGAAAGGACTTTTTTTTAAAGTGTGAAAAGCGAAGGGGGTGGGTGACGTCCCAGGCACTGGCCAGTCAGCGCTATGCGGAGCTTCCTTCTACATCAAAATGAGGGAAGTTGTGGCTTTTGAGATTTTGCTCGTCTCCAAACCCCCATCCATTCTGACCAGCGGTCCCTGCAATTTCTGGGGGTGCTCATGTCGAACCCCCTGGGGGTTTGGGGGTAGCGAAGTCTCAGGCTCTCCGATTTAAAATCTTCCTGCAGAAAACGACTTCCGCTGCGTAGCTCAGGAGCGAAACACCTCCGTCCTTTAAAAGGGGGCACCCCAGAAAGAAACCAGAGGTTGCCGAAAGACTGGGGGTTCCAAATGCAAGCTGTAGGGCTCACCCCAAAGAACAGGCCGCCCATGACATTAGCGCCCCCAATCGGCAGTAGGGGGGAATCGCAGAGCAATTGCAAAAACGCCTGATATCCCAGTGCGTTCGACACATTCAACTGGTGCAGAAGGAAATTCACCCGCAAAATATCAACAACTGCAAAGCAAAGTGGGGGGGGGGGAGAGACTCTGCTCAGAATGGGCTAGCAGCAAAAGCGAGAATAAGTTATTTTATCGATGCACAGCAGCCATACGCCCATGTTCTCTAAACACCTCCCGTTCCGCCCCTTTATCCATCTGCAACCCCCCCCCCCAAAAAAAACCTTTTAAATTGTTGGTTTCTCTAACGCCGCCCCTACCTAGCCCAGCAATTTAAAACCGGCTTGCACAAAGCTTCTTAAAGTTGCATAAATAAATCCGCCCCCACTCGCCTTGTTGGGGGGGGGGGCGAGAGGAAACGAGAAGCAAATAAACCGCTCCCGTCTTGTAAACGAGACCTTCCGGGATGTTTTCACAGCCGTGCTCAATTTTCAGCACGTGATTCGCACCTAATACATACTTTGCGCGTGTGTGTATGCAAATACACAATTTTTGCACGGGGAGAAAGTTCGGCAGAAGGCGAATCCCGAAAAAACAGCCCCATTTGAAGTTTGTGTATTGGTTCGGTTCGGGACGGGCAAACGAGGTAGTTTCGGATCTCCATATTCATTTCCCGTCCCCCGCGGCTCCAGACCTACAGAGAACCCACTTCTCTGCTTTCCGGACCCCCTTACCGGAGGGATCGAAGGTTGGGGGGCGCTGGCTGTTAAGTGTTGGCCCCCGAAAGACCCTGCCCTTACATTCGCTCCTTTGGGAAGGCAGCGCCTTTGAGACTCCAGGAAATGGGGGTTTCGCTCGTGTGGGTTCAACTCCACCTTCAGGGGCGTGGAGACCCCCCAATGCCGAGACCCCCCAAAACGAGGTTCGAGTCCGGATCGTGTCTCTCAGACCCGGGTTTCTTCAACGTTCTTGTCCTCCAGGAAACCAAGAATTCTCCTCCAGCGGCTGGGGGCTGTGGGGTGGTCGTTGGGGCAGCAATCGCCGTCGCTTTGGTCTTTGGCGAAGTGAACGAACACCTTGCGGCGAAAGGGAATGAGGCGGTGAGAGAAAAGCAAAAGAGGATATTATAATAATAATAATAATAATAATAATAATAATAATAATAATAATAATAAAATTTATTATTTATACCCCGCCCACCTGGCTGAGTTTCCCCAGCCACTCGGGGCAGCTTCCAATTGAGTGTTAAAAACAATATTAAAAACTTCCCTGAACAGGGCTGCCTTCAGATGTCTTTTAAAGATAAGATAGCTGCTTATTTCCTTCACATATGAAGGGAGGGTGTTCCACAGGGCGGGTGCCACCACCGAGAAGGCCCTCTGCCTGGTTCCCTGTAACCTCACTTCTCGCAATGAGGGAACCGCCAGAAGGCCCTCAGTGCTGGATCTCATTGTCCGGGCTGGACGATGGGGGTGGAGACGCTCCTTCAGGGATACTGGGCCATTTAGGGCTTTTAAGGTCAGCCCCAACACTTTGAATTGTGCTCGGAAACGTCCTGGGAGCCAATATAGGTCTTTTAGGACTGGTGTTATGTGGTCTCGGCAGCTGCTCCCAGTCCCCAGTCTAGCTGCCGCATTCTGGATTAGTTGTAGTTTCCGGGTCACCTTCAAAGGCAGCCCCACGGAGAGCGCATGGCAGTAGTCCAAGCAGGAGATGCCCAGAACATGCACCACTCTGGCCAGACAGTCTGCGGGCAGGGAGGGTCTCATCCTGCGTACCAGATGGAGCTGCCCTGGACACAGAATTGACCTGCGCCTCCATGGACAGTTGTGAGTCCAGAATGACTCCCAGGCTGCACTCCTGGTCTTTCAGGGGCACAGTCACCCCATTCAGGACCAGGGAGTCCCCCACACCTGCCCGCCTCCTGTCCCCCAAAAACAGTCCTTCTTTCTTGTCGGGATTCAACCTCAATCTGCTGGCCGCCATCCATCCTCCATTACATTTTTAATAGCGTTATTCTTTTCAAAACCGCTCCATTTCGGACCGGCCGAAGTTTCCAAGTTACCTTCAAGGGCCCAACCTCAAAAGTTAAGTTATTAGTCCTTATGAGTGCAGAAATCGGAAGGAAACTGGGTGGATTCTCAGAAGCGAGAATGGAAACAAGACAGGCAGAAGCTTTGTTTGGTAAGGTTTTTGGGGAGAGGGGGTCCCCAAGGGACGCGAGTGGCGCTGTGGGTTAAACCACAGAGCCTAGGACTTGCCGATCAGAAGGTCGGTGGTTCGAATCCCCGCGATGACAGGGTGAGCTGCCGTTGCTCGGTCCCTGCTCCTGCCAACCTAGCAGTTCGAAAGCACGTCAAAGTGCAAGTAGATAGATAGGTACCACTCCGGCGGGAAGGTAAACGGTGTTTCCGTGTGCTGCTCTGGTTCGCCAGAAGCGGCTTAGTCCTGCTGGCCACATGACCCGGAAGCTGTACGTTGGCTCCATCGGCCAATAAAGCGAGATGAGCGCTGCAACCCCAGAGTCGGTCACCACTGGACCTAATGGTCAGGGGTCCCTTTACCTTTACGGGGTCCCTACTCACGCCGCGGGCCTCACCTGGTCGAGGGTCGTTTGAGAGACGGAGTAATCTTCGATGTGGTAGGTGGTCCGGTGAGCAGAGAGGATGCCGAAGATGTTGGCCAGGGAGCAGCTGCGAGAAGGTAGCTGATACTGGAGTGTGCAATGATGCTTCTCCTTCAAGATGATTCCGGGGAAAGAATCACGGATGAATTTCTCCACAGGGCCCAGGTCCACGCTGGAGACCCGGAGGACGATGGTGTAGCCGTCTCCGAACCTAGGAAGAGAAACCGGGGCGGAACTGTAGTGATAATAATAATTATTTATTATTTATACCCCGCCCATCTGGCTGGGCTTCCCCAGCCACTCTGGGCGGCTTCCAAGAGAACACGAAAATACAATAACCTATTAAACATTAAAAACTTCCCTAAACAGGACTGCCTTCAGATCACTTCTAAAAGTCAGGTAGTTGTTTTTCTCCTTGACATCTGATGGAAGGGTGTTCCACAGGGCGGGCGCCACCACCAAGAAAGCCCTCTGCCTGGTTCCCTGTAACCTCACTTCTCGCAGTGAGGGAACCACCAGAAGACCCTCAGAAATGGACTCCGGTGTCCGGGCTGAACGATGGAGGTGGAGACGCTCCTTCAGGGATACTGGACCGAGGCCGTTTAGGGCTTTAAGGGTCAGCACCAACACTTTGAATTGTGCTCGGAAACGTCCTGGGAGCCAGTGTAGGTCTTTCAAGACCAGTGTTATGTGGTCTTGGTGGCCGCTCCCAGTCCCCAGTTTGGCTGCCACATTCTGGATTAGTTGTAGTTTCCGGGTCACCTTCCAAGGCAGCCCCACGTAGAGCGCATTGCAATAGTCCAAGCGGGAGATAACCAGAGCATGCGCCACTCTGGCCAGACAGTCTGCGGGCAGGTAGGGTCTCATCCTGCATACCAGATGGAGCTGCCCTGGACACAGAATTAACCTGCGCCTCCATGGGCAGCTGTGAGTCCAGAATGACTCCCAGGCTGCACACCTGGTCTTTCAGGGGAACAGTTACCAAATTCAGGACCAGGGAGTGCTCCATAAGATCAGATGGGATTACTATGAGGAATTATAAAATATGCATCAAGCCATTGTGACCACAATGAATGCATTGTGTTGATTGGGTTTGATTCATTGACAATAAGTTCTGATCACATCCCACAATCCTCAACATTTATGCCATTTCTGACAAGCAGGTGTGGCCTAGAGAGAAGGGGTGTGGCTTATGCAAGGGGTGTGGCCTACAGAGAGGAGGTGTGTTTTATGTGAGGGGTGTGGAATGGAGAGGAGGGGTGTGGTTTGTGTGAGGGGTGTGGCCTAGAGAGAGGGGTGTGGTGTATACGAGGGGTGTGACCTAGAGAGCAGGGGTGTGGTTTATGTGAGGGGTGTGGCCTAGAGAGTGGGGGTGTGGCTTATGTGATGAGTGTGGCCTAGAGAGGGGGTGTGGTTTATGTGAGAGGTGTGGCCTGGAGAGAGGGGGTGTTGTTTATGTGAGGGGTGTGGCCTGCAGAGAGGAGGGGTGTGGAATGGAGAGCAGGGGTGTGGTTTATGTGAGGGGTGTGGCCTAGAGAGGGTGTGGTTTATGTGAGGGGTGTGGCCTAGAGAGAAGAGGTGTGGTTTATGCGAGGGGCGTGGTCTGGAGAAAAGGGGGTGTGGTCTGTACGAGGGGTGTGGCCTTTAGGACTGAAACCCCACCCCCAAACAGCACATTATCAAGACAAGAAACCCTTCGCCATCGCCGCCAGAGGCTTACTTGTTCTTCAGGTGCTGGACACTCCCTAGACATCGGAAACGGCCGTTCACCATGATCGCCATCCTGGTGCAAAGAGCCTCACACTCCTCCATGCTAGCAGGTGGGAGAAAGAAGGAGAAGAAAAGGCAGTTAGCTCCTTCCGGCCTCACCCCGATTATTTAAGAAGGTTCCTCTCCGGTAAACGGCAGGGGAATCTGCCCCTGTGGAATTTCTGCCTGGATATTCACCCCAGTAGCTGGGAGGGAGGCATGGAGCCTTTTACAGATCTGCCTGGCTAATAATAATAATAATAATAATAATAATAATAATAACTCATAAGCAAAAATAACGGGAAGGCGAGAGAGAGAGATTTTGCCTTTGGCGGTTGGAGGCTGGATGGCGGCTAACAGATTGAGGTTGAATCCTGGCAAGACAGAAGGACTGTTTTGGGGGGACAGGAGGCGGGCAGGTGTGGGGGATTCCCTGGTCCTGAATGGGGCAACTGTGCCCCTGAAAGACCAGGTGTGCAGCCTGGGATTCATTCTGGACTCACAGCTGTCCATGGAGGTGCAGGTCAGTTCTGTGTCCAGGGCAGCTCCATCTGGGACGCAGGATGAGACCCTCCCTGCCCACAGACTGTCTGGCCAGAGTGGTGCATGCTCTGGTTATCTCCCGCTTGGACTACTGCCATGCGCTCTACGTGGGGCTACCTTTGAAGGTGACCCGGAAACTGCAACTATGCGACTAATCCAGAATGCGGCAGCTAGACTAGGGACTGGTGACTGGGAGCGGCCGCCGAGACCACATAACACCGGTCTTGAAAGACCTACACTGGCTCCCAATACATTTCCGAGCACAATTCAAAGTGTTGGTGTTGACCTTGAAAGCCCTAAACGACCTTGGTCCAGTATATCTGAAGGAGCGTCTCCACCCCCATCGTCCAGCCCGGACACCGGGGTCCATCTCCCGAGGGCCTTCTGGCGGTTCCCTCCCTGCGAGAAGCGAGGTTACAGGGAACCAGGCAGAGGGCCTTCTCAGTGGTGGCGCCCTCCCTGTGGAACACCCTCCCACCAGATGTCAAAGAGAACAACAACTACCACCAGACTTTCAGAAGACATCTGAAGGCAGCCCTGTTTAGGGAAGCTTTTAATGTTTGATGTATTACAGTATTTGAATGGTTTTTTGGAAGCCGCCCGGAGTGGCTGGGGAAGCCCAGCCAGATGGGCGGCGTATAAATAATAATTTATTATTATTATTATTATTATTTGTTTACCTGTGGGACGTGAGGACCACCGACCGGCCGTCCCTTATCACCCCAAGGATGCAGTTCCAAAGGAAACGCTTGGCCCTTGGATCCATCCCCGTCGTCGGCTCGTCCTGGAACCCACAAACAAATGAAATTTCATAGAATCATAGAATCCTAGAGTTGGAAGAGACCACAAGGGCCATCGAGTCCAACCCCCTGCCAAGCAGGAAACACCATCAGAGCACTCCTGACATATGGTTGTCAAGCCTCTGCTTAAAGACCTCCAAAGTAGGAGACTCCACCACACTCCTTGGCAGCAAATTCCACTGTCAAACAGCTGTTACTGTCAGGAAGTTCTTCCTAATGTTTAGGGGGAATCTTCTTTCTTGTAGTTTGGATCCATTGCTCCGTGTCCGCTTCTCTGGAGCAGCAGAAAACAACCTTTCTCCCTCCTCTATGTGACATCCTTTTATATATTTGAACATGGCTATCATATCACCCCTTAACCTCCTCTTCTCCAGGCTATTTCAAGCCTCACCAAGTTCTTGCCCACCCGGCTAAGACACACACACCCTTCCGGCTCGAAAAACGGCCGGCGACACCAATCACTGACCAGGAAAATGACTGGCGGTGCTCCGATGAGCGCGATGGCCGTGGAGAGCTTGCGTTTGTTGCCGCCACTGTATCGCCCGGCGGGCCTATCCGCGTAGGCCGTCAGACCAAGCGTCGACAGGCCCCATTTGACCACCTGGCAGGGAGAGAGGTACCGGTTGGGCAAGAGGTGGGGAGCCCGGCAGCAGGGGGCGCCAGAGCGAATGGCAGGCAGAGACAACAGAGCCTAGATTTGCCCCCATCATCATAAGAATACAGGCATACCTTGGAAGTCGAATGGAATGTGTTCCGGAAGTCCGTTCGACTTCCAAAATGTTCGGAAACCAAAGCGCGGCTTCCGATTGGTTTCCGTTTGGAAACCAAAGCGCAGCTTCCGATTGGAAGCTTCTGCAGCCAACCGGAAGCAACGTCGGACGTTTGGCTTCCAAAAACCGTTCGGAAACTGGAACACTCACTTCTGGGTTTGGTAAATATAAAAGGTAAAGGGACCCCTGACCATTAGCCGCAGACGCGGACGACTCTGGGGTTGCGGCGCTCATCTCGCTTTATTGGCCGAGGGAGCCGGCGTACAGCTTCCGGGTCATGTGGCCAGCAGGACTAAGCCGCTTCTGGCAAACCAGAGCAGCGCACGGAAACGCCGTTTACCTTCCCGTCGGAGCGGTACCTATTTATCTACTTGCACTTTGACGTACTTTCGAACTGCTAGGTGCGGGGATTTGAACCGCCGACCTTCCGATCGGCAAGTCCTAGGCTCTGTGGTTTAACCCACAGCGCCACCCGTGTCCCTTGGTAAATATAGTTATCCTTTATTAGGCATAGCGAACCACACATTATCAAACAAACGCTTCTGGGTTTGGATCGCTCGGGAGCCGATTTGTTCGGGAGCCAAGGCGTTCGAGATCCAAGGTACGACTGTAATAAATAACCGTCTGAGAATGCGCAGAGTGCTTTTTTGGCCAGGGCGCCAGAGAGCCAGCCCTTTTTTGGCAACTCTCACCCCGGGAATCTCGGTCTCCGGGACCCCACGCAGGCGAGAGTAGAAGACGAGATGTTCGCGTCCGGTTAGCAGGTCGTTGATGGCATCAAATTGGGGGCAATAGCCCATGTTTTGGTGGACGGCTTGCAGATCAGTGATCACACTGTAGGTGGAGGGGGTGAGGGTTAGGAAAGTGGAAATTGGAGAGAGAGGCGACTTTGAAGCAAGAAGCAAAGATCATGGCAGGGTAACGCAGATCTTCCTCCCCCCCTTTCTTAAATTTTCATTTATACTTTCCAAGTTTATACACTCACTCATTTTACAATCATTTCGACATTTCCAAACTCGACTTCCTTCCCCCTCTCTTTCTGCGACTCCTTACATTTATTTCCAATGCCTTCTGCATATCCAAATTAAACCTGATTTGTTCATCTTCTTTAGATATATACCGTATTTTTTGCTCTATAACATGCACCAGACCACAAGACGCACCTAGCTTTTGGAGGAGGAAAACAAGAAAAAAAACATTCTGAAGCGTATTTTTTGCTCTATAAGACTCACTTTTTCCCTCCTAAAAAGTAAGGGGAAATGTGTATACCTGTATACCTGAAAGAGCATCTCCACCCCCATCATTCAGCCCAGACACTGAGATCCAGCGCCGAGGGCCTTCTGGTGGTTCCCTCCCTGCAAGAAGCAAGATTACCGTATTTTTTGCTCTATAAGACCCCCTTTTTCCCTCCTAAAAAGTAAGGGAAAATGTGTGTGCGTCTTACGGAGCGAATGCAGGCTGCGCAGCTATCCCAGAAGCCAGAACAGCAAGAGGGATTGCTGCTTTCACTGCGCAGCGATCCCTCTTGCTGTTCTGGCTTCTGAGATTCAGAATATATTTTTTCTTGTTTTCCTCCTCCAAAAACTAGGTGCGCCTTGTGGTCTGGTGCGTCTTATAGAGCGAAAAATACGGTACGTTTCTATGCAATTTAGGTTGCTCTGTCCCTATAATTCCCCAACAGAAAAGCTTCTGGGTTTGTTTGTTTTTTTACAAATGTTATTTTAAACATCCTTTTCATTGCATTATATATCATTTCCCAGTAAAGCTACAAGACCACCACGTAGGATAAACAGAACCTTCTTTCTCTTTAGGTTTCCAACACTTACTTGATTTAGATTTATGCGATTTTTCCCAATCGGCACTGACCTGTAGCCTTTCAGAAAGGCCTTCCCGGACGTCACCTCGGAGTCTCCCGTTAGCATTTTGAAAGTTGACGTTTTCCCGGCGCCATTGACTCCCAGGAGACCGAAACACTGCGGGAAAAGTTTGGGTTGGACTTTTGCGCCAACACAGTGTGCGGACAGCGACTGGGGGTGCAGAACTAAAAGGCCGTCCGCAATATCTTTGCTTAGTTTTACTTCAAAAAAAAACATAGCAGTCGAATATTACAAGTCATCAGTCCTCCTCACCAGCCCGCAGCAGCAGCTTACAAAACATTTGATCAGCTTAAATACAGTTTCAAATAATCAATTGTCCTCTCACATCCCTTCCTGCACCCGGTGTAGAAAGTAACTCCCTTTTCCAATTTGGCAAAAAATCCAGAGACCACAGGTTTGCAGGTAGGTTACGTTAGGGTTACCAGACGTCCCCGATTCCTGGAGACAGTCCCCGGATTTGCAAATCTGTCCCCGGACAAATTCCGTCCCCGGATTTCTTCATATTTATCTATTCTTGTTTTGCGTCAACATGCAATTCGTTCGTCTGTAGCTAATCTCTCCATATTATCAATCCATGTGCTCAATGGAATCTTTTTGCGGCTCTTCCAACTCATCAAAACAAGGTTTTTTGCTTCTAATATAGCACAGTAAAGGTAAAGGGACCCCTGACTGTTAGGTCCAGTCATGACAGACTCTGGGGTTGCGGCGCTCATCTCGCTTCACTGGCCAAGGGAGCCGGCGTACAGCTTCCGGGTCATGTGGCCAGCAGGACTAAGCCGCTTCTGGCGAACCAGAGCAGCGCACGGAAACGCCGTTTACCTTCCCGCTGGAGCGGTACCTATTTATCTACTTGCACTTTGACGTGCTTTCGAACTGCCAGGTTGGCAGGAGCAGGGACTGAGCAACGGGAACTCACCCCATCATGGGGATTCGAACAGTTAACCTTCTGATCGGCAAGCCCTAGGCTCCGTGGTTTAACCCACAGCGCCACCTGTGTCCCTATAATATAGCACAGTACATCCATTTATTTATTTTTTGACCCCTTGAAATCTCCCATGTTTCCGGAATGTAATTTAGAATTAAATTCCGTTCCCCTAAATATGCCTCTCCTTAAGAACGCCCGATTCCTTCCCCGCGAGGTCACTTACTTCCCCTGGAGGGATCCCCACGCACAGGCGATCCACCGCTGGCTTCTTGGTCCTCCGGTAGATCTGGGGAAAGAATTGCAAACTGGCGGTCACATGTGAATTCCTCTCCCCACCCACTAGGGAGCGCTGCCAGATTGACACATTTCCTGCGTGTGATGGCTTTGGACTCGGAACCAGAGGAGTCTCAGTCTGCACTTTGCCTGTAAAGTTGGGGGGAATCGAGAAGAAAGGGAACCCAGAGAGACACCAACGCCTTAAACAAATCAATCGCCCGTCAAAACGTGCTGTGCGGGTGCCCCTCCCAGCTCGCCCCCCTGCCCCACACCTTCGTCAGCTGCTGCAGAACGAGGATGTCCGCGGCCGGTATCCCGCTGGTGACCCTCTTCCGTTCCTTGGCAACATCCTCGTCCTCTTCTCCCAGCGGCGACTCCTTGACCGGGGAGGGCCTGGAAGGGAAGGCAACGTAAAGACCTCTCCATCGGTTCTGCCGTGGCCGGCCGGCCGGCCCCACCAGTCCTCCTTTTAAAAGGTACAGGGACCCCTGACCATTAGGTCCAGTCGTGACCGACTCTGGGGTTGCGGCGCTTATCTCGCTTTACTGGCCGAGGGAGCCGGCGTACAGCTTCCGGGTCATGTGGCCAGCAGGACTAAGCCGCTTCTGGCGAACCAGAGCAGCGCACGAAAAAACCATTTACCTTCCCACCGGAGTGGTACCTATTTATCTACTTGCACTTGGACGTGCTTTCGAACTGCTAGGTTGGCAGGAGCAGGGACCGAGCAATGGGAGCTCACCCTGTCATTGCGGGGATTCAAAGCGCCGACCTTCTGATCGGCAAGTCCTAGGCTCTGTGGGACAAATGTAAAGGGACCCCTGACCATTAGGTCCAGTCGTGACCGACTCTGGGGTTGCGGCGCTCATCTCGCTTTATTGGCCGAGGGAGCCGGCGTACAGCTTCTGGGTCATGTGGCCAGCAGGACTAAGCCGCTTCTGGCGAACCAGAGAAGCGCACGGAAATGCCGTTTACCTTCCCGCTGGAGTGGTACCTATTGATCTACTGCTAGGTCGAACCGCCGACCTTCCGATCGGCAAGCCCTAGGCTCTGCAGTTTAACCCACAGCGCCACCCGCATCCCAGCCCTCCTTTTACCCCTCCCCAAAAAGTGTCCCCTGATGGGCAGGCGCGTCTTGCCCATAGAGGCAAGACGCGTGGGGCGCTAGGGCGCCAGGGAAGAGGCAGAGGTTTCAATCAATTTGATTTAAATCAAATCCACCCTGCTTCCAACGCAGGAAACTGCTTCCAACGCAGGGCGCGAACCCAGAACCCTGAGATTAAGGGCCTGGCGCTCTCCGGAAGCCGGCGATCTTCAGGGAGCTATAAATGGAGACGGCAAGAAATGGACTCAAGACTTTCCCGCATGATGGCTCTGCCACCGAACGCTGGCCTTTCTCCTAAAAAAAATTGGTATCCTAGTCCTCATGATTCTGTGCAAAGAGTTGGTTCAAACTGGGTGCGTTTTCAAACAGCGGCTGCCCCCCAAACCTAAAAATAAAGTTAAGATTATAGTCCTCATGGAGGTCAATAAAGGATTGCCGTAACGGGAGTGTGCAAAGGAGCCTTTTATCCGGAGACGGATTGGTGCCCCAAAGGCCACGCTGACCTCAAAGCCCTGCCTTCCTGCATGCGAGGCCGTTGGCTCTAACCACTGAGACACACAGCCCCCTCACCGGAAGGAGAAGAAGAATTTGTACTGCACCAGGAGAGTGAAGGCAAAGAAAACGGCTCCTTCCACAGCCATGGCGAAGATGTTCTTCCCAGCTAATTCCCAGCTTAGAGGAGAAAGGAATTTTCGGTCACCTGCACGGGGGAAGAGATGTAAGCATGAACAGAGAGCAGCCTCTGCTGGTGAGAGAAAAATGGAGAGGCAGGATTAATCGGTTTTGGGTTTTCTCCAGTTGTAGAGGGATAGCTGTGTGTCTGTGCAGCAGATTCATAAAAACAAATTTATTATTATTATTATTATTATTATTATTATTATTATTATTATTATTAACTTATACCTGGCTGCTAGCCAGATTCTGTGCCCAGATTTATAGGCACAGATCATCATCTAAAATAAAATAGCTTACTAGGGAAATGCTGAAATCACCCTTTGGGGGGACTCAGGGTCAATTTTTATGGTAGCCCAAATCTCAGTTGTACAGGTGTACGTATATATCTCAATTTTAACTCATGAGCAATCGCTGCAATCTGCTCTGATGGTATATTTTACCTTTATGAAAGCTGTTTTTACTGTGTTATGCCAGCTGGTCTTTGACCGTAATAAATTATCGATCTATTACTTATACACAACCCATCTGGCTGGGTTTCCGCAGCCACTCTGGGCAGCTCCCAACAGAAGATTAAAAACACGATAAAACATCAAACATTAAAAACTTCCCTAAACAGGGCTGCCTTCAGATGTCTTCTAAAAGTCAGGTAGTTCTTTCTCTCCTTGACATCTGACGGGAGGGCGTTCCACAGGGTGGGTGCCACCACCGAGAAGGCCCTCTGCTTGGTTCCCTGTAACCTCGCTTCTCGCAATGAGGGAACTGCCAGAAGGCCCTCGAGAGATGGACCCCGGTGTCCGGGATGGAGACGCTCCCTCGGGGATACTGGGCCTTTGAGGCCGTTTAGGGCTTTCAAGGTCAGCACCAACGAAACGTACTGGGAGCCAGTGTAGGTCTTTCAGGACCGGTGTTATATGGTCTCCACTCCCAGTCCCCAGTCTGGCTGCCACATTCTGCATAAGTTGTAGTTTCCCTGTCACCTTCAAAGGTAGCCCCACGGAGAGTGCATGGCAGTAGTCCAAGCAAGAGATAACCAGAGCATGCACCACTCTGGCCAGACAGTCCACAGGCAGATAGGGTCTCAGCCTACGTACCAAAATGACTCCCAGGCTGCTCACCTGGTCCTTCAGGGGCACAGTTACCCCATTCAGGACCAAGGAGTCCCCCACACCTGCCTGCCCCCCATCCCCCAAAAACAGTCCTTCAGTCTTGTCAGGATTCAACCTCAATCTGTTAGCCGCCATCCAACCCGTTTTTGCTAGTGCCCTGCTTCCAGGTCGGCGGCGAGGGAAGCGATTGAACGGGAAATGGAATAATAGAATTAAATAATTGTACGGTTGGGAGGAACCCCGAGGCGCAACCGCTGCCTTGCTTAGTTTGGCAGCCGCCAAGCACCACTCACCGAAGCGCTCAAAGGCGTCCGCCATCGCCTGGTTCTTCACCATATCGATCAAACCACGGCCAAGACAGAAGTGCGGGAAGATGAGGAAGACTTTTTTAAGGATGACGTTGACGTCGTTCAATTTCTGCTCACGAGAGGGGAGCAAACACGTGCAGACATATTTATTTACTTTTTAAAAAGATTCCCATGGATAAGCAGGCTTCTCCCTCACAGGAGTTCCAAGTTGGCGTCCCCAGTACAGCGTAACAACCAATTCCTACATTATTATTATTATTATTATTATTACAAAAAATTCCTACATTATTATTATTATTATAACAACCAATTCCTACATCATCATCATCATCATCATTATTATTATTATTATTATTATTATTATTATTATTATTATAACAACCAATCCCCACATTATTATTATTATTATTATTATTATTATTACTACTACTACTACTACTACAACAACAACCACTTTCCAGTCCCCAGTCTAGCTGCCACATTCTGGATTAGTTGCAGTTTCTGGGTCACCTTCAAAGGTAGCCCCACGGAGAGCGCATGGCAGTAGTCCAAGCGGGAGACTACTGGCGAGACAGTCTGTGGGCAGGGAGGGTCTCATCCTGCGTCCCAGATGGAGCTGCCCTGGACACAGAATTGACCTGCGCCTCCATGGGCAGCTGTGAGTCCAAAATGACCCCCAGGCTGCACACCTGGTCCTTCGGGGGCACAGTCACCCCATTCAGGACCAGGGAGTCCCCCACACCTGCCCGCCTCCTGTCCCCCCAAAACAGTCCTTCTGTCTTGTCAGGATTCAGCCTCAATCTGTTAACCACCATCCATCTTCCACCCGCCTCCAGGCACTCACACACGACCTTCACCCCGCAAGGACCCAGTCGTCCCCGTAGCCTACCTTGTCAGTGAAGAGCTCGAGAACGAACGTGGCCACACTCCCATTGATGCCAATGAAGAGATTGACGCATGTCAGAACCACGTAGGCAGTGCTTGGGACGCTGAAGAGGAACGAGGCTGGGTACATCAGAGGGGTGATGGACCAGCTGGGAACGGGCAAAGAGAGGAGGAGGAAATGAAAAAGAACCATTGAATATTTGAAGAATATCCTAAATACAGGAGGACCTTGGTTCTCAAACGCCTTGGTACTCAAACAACTCAAATGCATCCATTCTTAATGAAGAATGGATGCTTTTGAATTCTGGTGCTGGAGGAGACTCTTGAGAGTCCCATGGACTGCAAGAAGATCCAACCTCTCCATTCGGAAGGAAATCAGCCCTGAGTGCTCACTGGAAGGACAGATCCTGAAGCTGAGGCTCCAAGACTTTGGCCACCTCATGAGAAGAGAAGACTCCCTGGAAAAGACCCTGATGTTGGGAAAGATGGAGGGCACAAGGAGAAGGGGACGGCAGAGGACAAGATGGTGGGACAGTGTTCTCGAAGCTACCAGCATGAGTTTGATCAAACTGTGGGAGGCAGTGGAAGACAGGAGGGCCTGGCGTGCTCTGGTCCAGGGGGTCACGAAGAGGCGGACACCACTAAACAACATCAACATCTCCCAAGACAGACAGATGTGAACAAACATGGCCAGAGAACCATACTGCCAAATCTGGAAAAACTCAAACCCAGCTGTGTTTTGTTCTGCATATTCTTTTGGGAAGCGTGAACTGAATCAAATCTCTTTCCCCTACGCCCCTAGCTGCCTTACCCGTAGAGGAGGAGCAGGAGGATCAGAGCTGGCAAGTTGTCCAAGGAGACGTACGATTTTTGCTGGAAACAGACGAAAATCAGCACTACCAGGAGAGCCGGAACGAGGTAGTTACACTGGAAGGAGGAGAAGACGCAAAGGTGAGTTTGACAAGGGAAGGCTTGGATTCTGAATATCTCCCCCTGGATTTTGGAACTCTGAATTGGTTTCCAATCTAACAGCAGACCCAGCTGGCTTGGGGACATTGGTTTCAGTGGGTCTACTCTGAGCAGGGCTTGACCGGCTGCAACACAAAAAACAGCGACAATTTGTTGTGGACAAAGGACAGCTGGACATATAAAGGGCCCCATGACCTTCAGGAGCTGAGGGCCACATCAAACCTAAATCTGGCCCTGGCATGTTTGCAGCAGCGGCCTCGCTCCGCTGTGGCGCTTCCACTTCCGGGGCCCTCCCAATCACGTGCGTGCCCACCCCCCAATTTTATTTTATTTTTAAACTAGACGTTTCCTTTAAAATGTAAAAATCCACCCTGATGGGCCCGTTGGCCCTCCAAAATAAATAATAACAACAATAACAATAATAATAATAATTTACAGTCATATCCCGGGTTACAGACACTTCAGGTTGCGTGATTTTGGGTTGCACACCGCGCTGAACCCGGAAGTACCAGAACGGATTACCTCCGGGTTTGGGCGCTTGCGCATAAGTGTTAAATCGCGCTTTGCGCGCGGGCAGGAGCACCGAATCGCAACCTGCGCGTGTGCAGACGCGACACTGCGGGTTGCGGATGTGCTTCCCGCACGGATCATGTCCGCAACCCGAGCGTCCACTGAATTTATACCCCGCCCATCTGGCTGGGTTTCCCCAGCCACTCTGGGCTGCTTCCAACAAAATATTAAAATACAATAGTCTATTAAACATTAAAGGTAAAGGGACCCCTGACCATTGGGTCCAGTCGTGGCCGACTCTGGGGTTGCGGCGCTCATCTCGCTTTACTGGCCGAGGGAGCCGGCGTACAGCTTCCGGGTCATGTGGCCAGCAGGACTAAGCCGCTTCTGGCGAACCAGAGCAGCGCACGGAAACGCCGTTTACCTTCCCGCCGGAGTGGTACCTATTTATCTACTTGCACTTTGACGTGCTTTCGAACTGCTAGGTTGGCAGGAGCAGGGACCAAGCAACAGGAGCTCACCCTGTCATTGTGGGGATTCGAACCGCCGACCTTCTGATCGGTAAGCCCTAGGCTCTGTGGTTTAACCCACAGCGCCACCTGCGTCCCTATTAAACATTAAAAGCTTCCCAAAACAAAAGAGAACGTGTCCTGGTTTTCCAGGAGGTATGGCAACCCTTGCGCCTCCCTCACCATATCCCAGGCGAAGTTGCCCAGCCAGTAGACGCCGGGCTTCATCCCGCTGACGATCTGGAGGTGTTTGGCTTTGCTGACGCGCTCCTCGATGAGGAAGAGGACGAAGCTGGCCGGGACGAAGGACATGGCGAACATCACACAGATGGAGACCAGCACGTCCACCGACGTAGCCATCCTGCCAGGAAGGCGAATCAGAGGAAAACAGTAGAGTCGGCGAAGAGGGACCTCATCCCATCTACTCGGACCCTCCGTGATTAAGGTGGGAGAGAAGGAAACAGGGACCAAACGAGCTCATATCTTAAAAAAACAAATACCGTATTTTTTGCTCTATAAGACTCACTTTTTCCCTCCTAAAAAGTAAGGGGAAATGTGTGTGTGCGTCTTATGGAGTGAATGCAGGCTGCGCAGCTATCCCAGAAGCCAGAACAGCAAGAGGGATCAATGCTTTCGCTGCGCAGCGATCCCTCTTGCTGTTCTGGCTTCTGGGATTCAGAATATTTTTTTTCTTGTTTTCCTCCTCCAAAAACTAGGTGTGTCTTGTGGTCTGGTGCGTCTTACAGAGCGAAAAATACGGTAATCTTATTTATTTTCCACGCACACAAAAAACAAATTTTAACACAGACAGTAAGTTACTTTATCTTTCCAACCCGTTCGCGATTTCCCTATTTAAACTTGAATGCTGCGTATTTCACGCCAATGCTATTGGATAAATCCGTCGTTTTAATCTATTTGTTTTAATAATTCACTCTCTGTTGCTCATCTTTCAAGCCCTGCTGGAATTCAAAGCAGTTCTTTGAATACCCAGTAAAAAGTGTCAAGTCCTCAGTGAATTTTTCCGTCTCTGATCTTTGCTGTTAATAAGCCCCAGCAAAGGAAGAATGCATTCAAAAACTTACAGAATGTGCAGAAATGGCAAAACCTAGAGATTGGAAGGCCTGGGGGGGGGGGACACCTGCAAAAATGGAGGAATCATGTCCCCCCTGGTTTTTTCCAAAGCTGTTTTTTTCAGGAACAATTGGGGGGGGAGTGTGTGGAATATTCAAACTATATCAAACTGTTTTTTTCAATTTCTCCAACAAAAAAACACTTTCCCAATTTCCCTGGTTTTCCCCCAGGTCTACCCCTCTCTAGCGAAACCTTACTGGAAGAATAAGAAATCAAGATAAACTTTTTTATATATAAAAGAACAGAAACGGTTTATTGACTATTTACAGACAAATTGTAAACAGATAAAAACCCTGGCGGGATTATTGTAATAACTTGCAGTTACATAAGAGTATATATAGAATTGTACATATGGTTAATTTGAATTTGAATGTTATTTACATAAGAGTAAGAAGATTAAAAAATGAGTAAGTTAAGTTGGATACGCAGAAGATATTAAAAACAAATTTAAGGGACCGCAGAAAAGAGGGGGAAGGAAGTTTTAAAATGTCCAGATGACTGTAAAATCAATGAAATGTAGATTATCTGAAAAGTGTAAGTAAAAATGTATTTAATTTTTTTTTACTGCTAATAAGCTCATAGCATTTGGCCATAGCCGGTGTTTGGATTGGAAGCTGGGTGGGGCAGAGACCACTCCCTGCTTCTTCATGTAAATGGTGCTGGCTAGATGACTTTGGAAAGTCCACAAGGACAACAGAAACTCGACCAAAACCCTCCCTGTCTGTGTGATCCCCAGGAACCAGAATTCAGAGGCAAATCCCAACCCAATTCCCGGTTTCCACGAACGGGATGCCGCCCCCCAACTCCAAGAGCAATGGGAGCACCCACGAGCTTCCGTGATGTCACAGCAGCGCAGCCAATCACGGCGCCCAGAGACCTCCCCAACGCTTCCGCGCCATCTACTCACAGGGCCGCCTCCGAGAGCTGCTCTTTGGTCAAGTTGAGCGGGTGGTTGATGGCTGTGATGCCGTAACGCGAAGGATCGGCTCCGGCAGGTAGGCTCGCCCGCAGGAGACCGTTGTTCGCCACGTTGACAAAAGACACCATCGCATGCCAGCCCTTGTTGTTGAACCACACCTGTGGGCAGGATAAGGTAAAGGTAAAGGGACCCCTGACCGTTAGGTCCGGTCGTGGCCGACTCTGGGGTTGCGGCGCTCATCTCGCTTTATTGGCCGAGGGAGCCGGCATACAGCTTCCGGGTCATGTGGCCAGCAGGACTAAGCCACTTCTGGCGAACCAGAGCAGCGCATGGAAACGCCGCTTACCTTCCCGCCAGAGCGGTACCTATTTATCTACTTGTGCTGGTGTGCTTTCGAACTGCTAGGTTGGCAGGAGCTAGGACCGAGCAACGGGAGCTCACCCCATCATTGCGGGGATTCGAACCGCCGACCTTCTGATCGGCAAGTCCTAGGCTCTGTGGTTTAACCCACAGCGCCACCCAACGTGCAGGATACCACATTGTTATTATTTGTTAGTGTTTAACACCGTGTTTCTCCAACATCAACATCACTGGAGTGGCCATGTTGTTTGGACGCCCGATTATCGTCTTCCAAAGCAACTCCTCTATTCCGAACTTAAAAATGGGAAGCATAATGCTGGTGGTCAACAAAAGAGGTTCAAAGACAAGGCAAATCTTTAAAAATGTAGTATAAACACCAACAACTGGGAAACACTGGCCTGCGAGCGCTCCAGTTGGAGAACAGCCTTTACCAAAGGTGTCGTGGGCTTTGAAGACACTCGAACTCAGGACGCGAGGGAGAAACGTGCTAAGAGGAAGGCACGCTTGGCAAATCCACACCGGGATCAACTCCCACCCGGAAACCTATGTCCCCACTGTGGAAGGACGTGTGGATCCAGAACTGGCCTGCACAGTCACTTACGGACTCACTGTGAAAACCGTGTTCATGGAAGACAATCTTACTCAGCTACGAGGGATCGCCAAAGAAGAAGAAGAATAAAACATGCAGAAGCACACCTTCACATTCTGACGCGTTCTCAGCCCCTCAACGAAGCCACTGAGGTTATTCAGAAGTCTGTCGAGAGCACCCCCCTGAGACGGGATGGGGAAAAAGATCACCGTAGGGCTTAAATAGATCACCGTAACAACTTTTGTTATTCATTCGTTCAATACATGACCCCCAAATCAGCTCCTAGACATCAAACAATAAAGAAGGAAGAAGCCACCGTCGAAGAAGATTGGGAAAACAAAATACCGGACTATGCAGGACATATTAGATCATTTGAAATCCAAGAAAGAAAAAGGACATTCATTTTTTGTTTTACGCATTCCATGCAAGCTTTGTGTACAGCTTTCTATAGGAGCTGAAGTTCTAAAAGTCACTTGTAACTTTTGTTTAATAGACTATTGTATTTTAATATTCTGTTGGAAGCTGCCCAGAGTGGCTGAGGAAACCCAGCCAGATGGGTGGGGTTTAAATACATTAATTATTATTATTTATTATTATTGTAACAAGATGAATAAGGTTTAAAATTGTGCTGTTGAGAATATAAGACGTATATGAATAAGTATAAAATAATGGAGCCAGGATCGGGAGAGGAGAGAAGTCCATTAAGATTTATGGCTGAATTATTTGATTGTAATGGGAATTCGTTTTTGTTTTTCGTTATCATTTTTTACAGTGGACACTCGGGTTGCGAACGTGATCCGTGTGGGAGGCATGCTCGCAAAACGCAGCGTCACGTCTGCGCACGCACAGGGCGTGATTCTGTGCATGTGCAAAGCGCAATTTAGTGTTCCTGTACATGCACAAGTGCCGAAAACCCGGAAGTAACCCGTTCCGGTACGGCCAGGTTCTGCGCGGTGCGCAACCTGAAAACGCGCAGCCTGAAGCGTCTGTAACCCGAGGTATGACTGTATATTAAAAAAGAGATTTAGAATCACGCCATTTAGGATTCCTTGCTTTCCAACCGCTGGCCGAGCCTCACCTCAGCGACGACGAGCCGGTCGCGGATCTCTCTTGCGACGGCGGCCACCTCCAGCGGCGACGGCAGGACTTCGAAACTGTGTGTGCCCAAAGAGAATCCGCCGTACCTTGCGAGGGAAGAGGGAGGAGAGGTTTTAGCCTTGCAGGGGGAAGGCAGTGGGGTACGCCCCCCCCCAGGAGATGAGAATATCTGGGCTGAGATGGCCACTGGCTCCTAGGCTCATACAACAACAACAACAACAATCTTTATTACGGTCCAGAGACCCAACAAATCCTTACAAAGCAATACACAATTCATACAGCCTACCTCCAGGTTAAACAAGCATTTTGTTCAGAATATAGGGATCATTGGTTCTTGCAACCGCCGATAAAAACCTCGGCACTGCTAATGTTCTAGCGTTTGCCCGGTCTTCCAATAGGAACCTGACATAGCGAGCCTCTGATTTTCCCGGGAAAGGGACCAGCAAGGGTAGTATCAGTTCAGCCCTGGCTTACTCGTATTTCGCACAGTGCAACAAAATATGTTTTATGGAATTGATGTCTTGAGCACACGAGCAAAGTCTGTCCTGGTAGGGAACTCCTCTCAAGACTGCAGAAGGAAAGACGTTTAGTCTGGCTTTGGTGAAAAGCCTTCGATAGTTTGGTACTGTCAGGTTTTTAATGTAAGGTGTTAACTTAAAGACATGCCCATATTGTACCCCTACTGCCAGCCGACTACAGACTGCGTGTGATCGAGATCGCAAGTCACTGTGTACATCATCCCATAATCTTTGCTTTAACGTTTTTAGGGTGCCTTCATAACCCAGGTAATACGGTTGGGGGGGGGGACAGACCAATAAGCAGAATAAGCCCAAGAAATAAGCGGATGGTTTTCTGATTTTTGTCTCTGTGTGTGTTTTTGCTCATATAACATCAAGACGACCAGGGTCCTTTGAGACGCCCCAGAAACTGCCAATTTCCAAGCCAGGAAAGGTTCGAATAAATAAACGCTGCTTACCGTTGTTCATTCACCCATTTTTTGGTTCGTAACCTAAACAAAGAATGAAACAAGATCAAAAGTGAGTTTGTGGCGAGCTTAACACGAGCCAACAGAGTTTTTAAACCGAACCACGGATTATCGGCTCAACACGCTGTCTACATGCCGCAGATCCCGAAGCAATTTCCCCCCAAAAATTTTTTTATTAGTTTTCACAATATTATAAACAAACAAACAAACACACAAGACAAACAAACATAAATCATAGCCTTATTGAACATTACAGTTATTTACTTTGTTAAGTGACTTCCTCGCTTCCCTTTGCTTGAATTGCATTGTATGTCCTTTTAACGGTTTTCCAAATCCCAATTCTTATGAAATTTAACTTAAAACATTCATATCCTTAGATCTTCACCTTATGGAATTAAACATATTAATTCATCACTTAACATAAATAAAATCCTTAGCCCATTAGGTATCTGCAAGCTGTTTTCAGTTAGTTTAACTGAACAAATTTAACCAAATAATCATTAAATTTATTCCATTCTTCCTGATACTCTTCCTCCTTCTGGTCACGGACTCTTCCGGTTAGGTCAGCTAGCTCTGAAAAATCCATCATCTACATCTGCCATTCTTCTATTGTTGGTAATTCTTGGGTTTTCCACTTTTTAGCTAACAAAATACGAGCAGCAGTTGTGGCATACAAAAATAATTTAGCATCTTTCTTGGGCAATTCCAAACCTGTTTGGAAAGGCCTCTGGTTTCTTTATAAATGTACATCTCAACATTTCTTTCAATTCATTATAAATCTTTTCCCAGAAGTCTTTCACCTTGGATCCTGAAGCAATTTTGAGGAGTGTGTGTGAGAGAGAAGAGAGACGTACCCTTGGCGGATGACTTTTGGGTAGGTCTTCACTAGGTAATCGGAGATGTTCCTCCCGGTGAGGTTCTGGAGAATGTCACCCGTGTTTCTCTGCATCTGGAACGGGGAGTTCGGATAGGTCACCAAACCTGCGTCGCTGCAGCCTATTGCAGCTGACATAGAAAGTAAGTCTGAGGCTGTTTACACCTGTTTACATCTCACAGAGCCGAGGAGCAAAGACCTCCAGCCGCCACCCTTTCCAAGAGGGCGGATTTGCAATTCAATACCTCTCATGTGATCTAAACACTCACATGTATAGTAGCAGAAAACAATGGCGAATTATCAATTCAACTTAGAGCTCAGAGTCCCATAGAAAACTGCAGTTATAAATAATAATAATAATTTATTATTTATACCCCACCCATCTGGCTGGGTTTCCCAAGCCACTCTGGCTGGCTCACAACAGATGAAAAACGGAATAAAACACCACACATTAAAAACTTCCCTAAACAGGGCTGCCTTCAGATGTCTTCTAAAAGTCAGATAGTTGTTTATTTCCTTGATATCTAATGGGAGGACGTTCCACAGGGAGGGTGCCACCAGCGAGAAGGCCCTCTGCCTGCTTCCCTGTAACCTCGCTTCTCGCAGGGAGGGAACCGCCAGAATACCCTCAGAAGATGGACCCAGGTGTCCGGGCTGGACAATGGGGGTGGAGACTCTCCTTCAGGGATATTGGGTCATTTAGGTCTTTCAAGGTCAGCACCAACACTTTGAATTGTACCCGGAAACGGACAGGGAGCCAACGTAGGTCTTTCAGGACTGGTGTTATGTGGTCTTGGCGTCCGCTCCCAGTCCCCAGTCTAGCTGCCGCATTCTGGATTAGTTGCAGTTTCTGTGTCACCTTCAAAGACAGCCCCACGTAGAGCACATGGCAGTGGTCCAAATGGGAGATAACCAGAGCATGCACCACTCTGGCCAGACAGACTACGGGCAGGGAGGGTCTCATCCTGCGTACCAGCTAGAGCTGGGAGACAGCTGCAGTGTCTCGTATTTCATTTCCCATTTCAGTGTGAATTAAACCAATTATACTTAACGCCGGCCTGTCGTCAAAGTGGGGTGAGGGGTGTCAAACTTTACCTGAGGAGGGGGCAGCCCCCCAGCCGCTTCTGGGCAATCCGGGAGCATTTTCCGGGACTTCCGGGAGCTGCACACACAGTCCGGGGATGGGTTGGTCGAAGTCCAGTTGCCATTCTTGAAAAACGAAGCCAGCGCCGGCGACACTTCCGGGGTCACGAAGCCTCGTTCGTGGGGCGCTACCGACGGGCAAGGAGCCTTCCTGGAGCCCTCAAAGCAAGCAGCAGGTTATGGGGGGATGTGGCCCCAGGTTAGGGGACCCAGGGGTGCCCATTTGAATAAAATATTGAGGTGGGGGGTCAGGTAAGCCGCACCCCACATAATCACAGGGCAGAGCACACACACACCATTTGAATGGCAATGACCATCAACTTTGGGGACCCCCCTCAAATCTTCCCTAGCTAACAGGACCAGTGGTCAGGGATGATGGGAATTGTAGTCCCAAAACATCTTGCGGGCCGAGTTTGCCTATGCCTGGTTTAATAAATAAAGGTAAAGGTAAAGGGACCCCTGACCATTAGGTCCAGTCGCGGCCGACTCTGGGGTTGCGGCGCTCATCTCGCTTCATTGGCCGAGGGAGCCGGCGTACAGCTTCCGGGTCATGTGGCCAGCAGGACTAAGCCGCTTCTGGCGAACCAGAGCAGCGCACAGAAACGCCGTTTACCTTCCCGCTGGAGCGGTACCTATTTATCTACTTGCACTTTGACGTGCTTTCGAACTGCTAGGTTGGCAGGAGCAGGGACCGAGCAACGGGAGCTCACCCCGTAGTTGCGGAGATTCGAACCGCCGACCTTCTGATCGGCAAGCCCTAGGCTCTGTGGTTTAACCCACAGCGCCACCCGCGTCCCAGGTTTAATAAATAAATATCCTTTATTAGGCATAGCAAACCACACATTATCAAACCGTATGCAAATTGTACAAAATACGAGCTCAACATAACAAGATGAGATCTTTAACTGCAGAGAAAATCAATTTGCATAAAGAATACATTACAACACTACCGCATCACCGATCAATTAAGAACCGCTAAATCTCTCTATAATGGCCCAGTCTTTCTAGATGGACAGCACTCAAAAACTCAGCCACTATTAAAATAATTTGATCATTCCTGTCCGAGAACAGTTGGTAGTATGGAATCGAACCTATTGAGTTTTAAGGCCTCGAATAATTGTCTTCTGGCGTAAACGCCAAAATCACAAGAAAATGTGCTCCGAAGAATCAGGTTCCTGTTTACTACGTTTGCAGAGACGCTCTGATTCTAGGGGAGCTAAATATCTTCCTCTTACTATCATCGAGGGAAACGTATTAAAGTAAGATTGTTGTTATGATGGAAAATATTGAGAAAAACCAATAAACATTATTATAAAAAACAAAGCCACAGGCCAAGGTGGTTATGGATTCAGGATCCAGGAAACATATTAAATCTATGCCTGGCTTAAGGGCTGCTCTGCAAGGTACTCACAGATCCGGAAGATCCCGAACGCACTTGGTCCCAAAGCCAGGTTCACGGAGGAGAGATTCGAGGAGCCGGGAGGAGACCACATCGCCCAGGGAATCGTCACTGAGCGGTGGGAAGAATGAATGAATGAATTCATGTTTCACGCTGAATGAATGAATTCACGCTGTTTCAGTGTATCTGAAGAAGTGTGCATGCACACGAAAGCTCATACCAAGAACTAACTTAGTTGGTCTTTAAGGTGCTATTGGAAGGAATTTTTTTATTTTGACTATGGCAGACCAACACGGCTACCTATCTACTACTGAATGAATCCTCGTTTGCATCGGCCGTCGGCCAAAGCGATAAAACAACAATACGATATACAAAGAAAAGAACTAAAAAGTCGATTATATAAAATGCATTTCAGGGCTTTGAATCAATGGTCAAATAGTGGACCTTATTCTGATTGCCCCAGCAATATACTTCTCCTTAATTGTATTTCACTATTAATATAGGTAAAGGTAAAGGGAGCCCTGAACATTAGGTCCAGTCGTGGCCGACTCTGGGGTTGCGGCGCTCATCGCGCTTTATTAGCCGAGGGAGCCGGCGTACAGCTTCCGGGTCATGTGGCCAGCAGGACTAAGCCGCTTCTGGCAAACCAGAGCAGCGCACGGAAACGCCGTTTACCTTCCCGCCAGAGCGGTACCTATTTATCTACTTGTGCTTTGACGTGCTTTCGAACTGCTAGGTTGGCAGGAACAGGGACCGAGCAACGGGAGCTCACCCCGTCATTGCGGGGATTCGAACTGCCAACTTTCTGATCGGCAAGTCCTAGGCTCTGTGGTTTAACCCACAGCGCCACCCGCGTCCCATTTTAAGTTAGAACTTAATAATTATCTCACTATTAATATGTTTCTTAATTGTATTTCACTATTAATATACTTCTTAATTATATTTCACGATTAATATACTTCTTAATTGTATTTCAGCTCAAGAATTAGAGTGGTACCTTGGGTTACATACGCTTCAGGTTACAGACTCCGCTAACCCAGAAATAGTACCTCGGGTTAAGAACTTTGCTTCAGGATGAGAACAGAAATTGCGCAGCGGCAGCAGGAGGCCCCATTAGCTAAAGTGATGCTTCAGGTTAAGAACAGTTTCAGGTTAAGTACAGACCTCCAGAACGAATTAAGTACTTAACCCGAGGTACCACTGTACTTTGATAAAATACCTATTTTGCGATGTGCAAATGTCTTCATATACCTGTTAGGTCCTTAAATTACCATGTAGCATATATTCAACCCAAAAAACCAGCGACCATTTGTTGTTGGCAAAGGACAGCTGGACATATAAAGGGCCCCGTTACCTTCAGGAGCTTAGAGCCTCACCAAACCTAAATCTGGCCCTGGTTCTGAGACGCACCTGACGAAGGTATATTGAGGTCCGTACATCCAGGGTTCGAGGCGCAAAGGGGGGTACTTGCCGAAAGGGGGGACGATGAGGCTGAAGAGGAGGGCGATGCAGACGAAGACCGCCGGAAGCACAATCTGCAAAAGGAGGGAGTGGGCAGATCAGTGGCAGGCAAATTGTAGAATCGTGGAGTTCGAAGGGACCCCCAGCGGTCATCTAGACCAACCCCGCGGTCAAGGCAGGAATACGCAGCTGCCGACCAGAGAATAAGTGAACAATCGACAGGCAACACGCGGCTACTGGATGTACGTGTAAGGACCACTTATCTGCTATGCATTCATCATTCATTATTGGTTATATAGACAGGATTGTCATGTTCAAATCTATAAACGGATGTCACATAGAGGAGGGAGAAAGGTTGTTTTCTGCTGCTCCAGAGAAGCGGACACGGAGCAATGGATCCAAACTACAAGAAAGAAGATTCCACCTAAACATTAGGAAGAACTTCCTGACAGTCAGAGCTGTTTGACAGTGGAATTTGCTGCCCAGGAGTGTGGTGGAGTCTCCTCCTTTGGAGGTCTTTAAGCAGAGGCTTGACAACCATATGTCAGGAGTGCTCTGATGGTGTTTCCTGCTTGGCAGGGGGTTGGACTCGATGGCCCTTGTGGTCTCTTCCAACTCTAGGATTCTATGATTCTGTAATTATATTGCATTTGAATATAATGGGTTTTGTTTTACATTGTCCCCAGCTGATGAAGGGTTACTATCGGAACAGTTTGTTATCCGGAAAAAAACTGTTCAACGTTTGAAGGCTGATCTTTAAATTGCATTTTAACCTGTATTTTAAATTGGTTTTTTTCCCCTATTATGTTTTTACTGTAGTTTTACTGCTGTTAGCTGCCCTGAGCCCGGCTCTGGCCGGGGAGCGCAGGGTATAAATAAAAGTATTATTATTATTATTATTATTATTATTATTATTATTATTAGGGGACTGCGACTGTCGAAAGGCTTGTTTGCCTCGTCGATACCGCCGGACTGCATTTTCTAATTTTGTTCATGCAACGTTGATCGGCTTCTGTTATTCGTGACTCCATTGCGTATTTTTTGTTTAATGGGGGAGCGTGCCTGAAGTCTCGTTAAGGGCTCGGCTCGTTAATCGCCGTCGGAGGAGAGCCTGGACCGACTCCGAAGATGGAGAGTCATTACAGCTCGGTCGCACGGAAGCGCCGGCAGGCCCTCTGTCCGGGATGCTTTAGCCTAGCAAGGGGGTTGGGATGGATGACCTTCGGGGTGTCCCCCTTCCAGTTCTATGCAAGCCAACCCCCGAGAGAGACCCCCGGCCCCCCAACCTCCTCCGAACCCGGACGGAAGAGGAGACGGGCGTTATACTTGCGCAAGGAATCCCCTGGTGCTCCGGCGGGCGTAGAGAAGGCGCTTGGTGAAGAGGGCGCGGAGTTGTTGGCGTACCAGCGCCCAGTCCGTCAGCTGGCGGGATGCCTGGACCCCCATGCCCCTCAAGAGGTCCGTCTCCTTGGCTTCTTCCGCTGCCGGAAAGAAGGGAGAGAGGGAAGCCGTGAAGCCAAAAATCCGGAAAAAAATCCCATAATAATAATAATAATTTTTATTTATACCCCGCCCTCCCCAGCCAAGGTTGGGCTCAGGGCGGCCAACAAGCAATAATACAAATAAGTTGAATGAAAACAAAATTAAAATACTGAAACATTAAAATGCAACCTAAAACCAAACTGGAAACGGAGTTGTCGGATTCTAAAGTTCAAAATTTGTCTAAAATGTATAATTTATTGTTGGAGTGGCACACAAGTTAAATCCGTGATGATGGATTGGGCAAGAGATGTTGGACATAATGTTAGATGACCGGGAAAGGTTGTGGAGGAAAGGGGTCAAGGAAAATATTATTAAAGGGAAATATTATGAAATTGGTGTATAATGGGGTATGGAAAACCGTTACAATGACATATATTGAAATTCAGTCAAGGGGATTTAAGGAAGTCACTTAACAATGTTATTAAGATTGGATTAAGTACAGTTATGATGCGTGTTGGTTAATTTAAAATTTTGGAAAATTAATTTTAAAAAATTGAATGAAGATAATGCAACCTTCTTTATTTACAAATTGCAATTGAAACTATTCAACACACACACACCCCATTGCAAATCAGTGATTTCCTTATCACATGGCTCAAAAACCCCTTGTATATATTTCCGTATATTAAATAAGAGTGCCATCCGTACCAGTTATTATGTCCTCAAGATCTAACACATCAGTGTCTTTTAATGTAATCCATTCCTTTAGCCATACCAATCCTGCGGCCTCATAATATAATTCCAAATCTGGGAGCGCAAATCCTCTTCTCTCCCTTTTATCTCTCAACACACAATGCTTAATTCTCGGTTTATTTCCGTTCCAGACAAATCTAGCTATTTCCTTTTCCCATTCCTTGAAACATTCCAATCCTCCTAAAATTGGTATTGTTTGAAACAAGAAAACCATTTTGGGCAAGATCTTCATTTTTACTAGCGAGATTCTTCCCCAAAGGGAGAGATGAAGCCTGGTCCAATTTCCCATATATATTTTTTATATCTTTCCATGTTTTAATGTAATTGTCTTCATACAGATTTGTGGCTTTAGTTGAAATCCAAACCCCCAGGTATTTAACCTTATTTTTGATTTCCAAAGCCTGTTCTTGCTTGCAATTCAATTTTCGCTTCCTTGCTGCTGTTTTTGCATGCATACACAATTTTATTTATTTTGGCAACTCTGGCCCAGTCAGACCTAGCAAAAATAAGTTCCTGGTTTCCTCCTATTGTCATTTAAAACTTCTTAATTAGTTGGTTGTTTATCATTTCCCATTGAGCTTTTTTTTTTTTTTTTTGCAAAGCCACCGCACGTTAATAAAAGCATCATCAGCCCGTATAAATTTCCAACATTCCAAATTTCAAAAAATTCCGCTGGAAAAACGTTCTCGGTTGCAATCGAGATTATTCAAAGCCCCTCAGGTTCGTTATCAAAATTTTGCAGACTTTTCAGCCGTTTGAGAACTTGCATTTTTGGCCAAATATCGCCCAATTTGCAATGGGGGTAGTGGAGTAATTTTGATTGCAACTGCGATTAATCGATAAGCGATTAATGGATGCATCGCAACCACTGAAGAATGCACCTTATTGTTGCAAATGGAAATAATTTTAAACTGCTTTTAACACGGCATTCTGACTGCTGTAACCTGAACCCAGGACCCTGGGGCGAAGGACGGGATTAATATTATTATTAATAATAATAATCCTGCCCCAAAGCTTCTTTTTTTTACCTTTCTTGCGTCCTTTGACTTAAGCGTAAAGGTGGAGGAAGGAAGGAGAGAAAGGGAGAGAGAGAGAAAGAATAGAAGGAAGAAGTTAGATGCATCTCAAGCCCTCCCTCCAGGATTCGCACCCAGGACTTCCTGTACGTCGAGAAGCAAGGGGGAAACAGAAAAGCCGTTCTCATTTCAGCTCCCCAATCTATTCTGTGTGCTGCTCCATGGCAGCCATCTTGCATGACGCCACGCCTGCTCTATGGCGCCATTTTGTGTAATGCCATTCCCCTTCCATGGCAGCCATCTTGTGTGATTCCACACCCGCTCTATGGCAGCCGTTTAGTGCAAAGCTAGGCTACCTCCATGGCAGCCATTTTGCGTGAGGCCACACCTGCTCTATGGAGCCATTTTGTGCGATGCCAGGTTACCTCAATGGCGGCCATTTTGTGTGACGCCACTCCCCTTCCATGGCAGCCATTTTGTGTGATTCCACACCCGCTCTAGGGCAGCCATTTGGTGCAATGCCAGGCTACCTCAGTGGCAGCCATTGTGTGTGATGCCAGGTTACCTCCTTGGCAGCTATTTTGCATGATGCCACACCTGCTCTATGGCAGCCATTCTGTGTGACGCCACTTCGCCTCCATGACAGCCATCTTACATAACACCACGCCTGCTGTATGGCAGTCATTTTATGTATTGCCATCCTCCTTCCATGGCAGCCATTTTGTGCGATTCCACACCCGCTCTATGGCAGCCATTCGGTGCAATGCCAGGCTAACTCAGTAGCAACCATTTTGTGCGATGCCAGGTTACCTCCATGGCAGCTATTTTGCGTAACGCCACAACCGCTGTATGGCAGCCATTTTGTGTGACACCACTCTCCCTCCTTGGCAGCCATTTTGTGTGATTCCACACCCGCTCTAGGGCAGCCATTTGGTGCAATGCCAGGCTACCTCAGTGGCAGCCATTTTGTGCGATGCCAGGTTACCTCCATGGCAGCTATTTTGCGGGACGCCACACCTGCTCTATGGCAGCCATTTTGTGTGATGCCAATTCCCCCTCCATGGCAGCCATCTTGCATGACGCCACAACTGCTGTATGGCAGCCATTTTGTGTGATTCCACAGTCACTCTATGGCAGCCATTTGGTGCAATGCCAGGCTACCTCAATGGCAGCCATTTTGAACGACACCACACTTACTCTATGGCAGCCATTTTGTATGACGCCACTCCCCCTCCATGGCAGCCACTTTATGTGATGCCAGGTTACCTCCATGGCAGCCATTTTGCATGACGCCACACCTGCTCTATGGCAGCCATTTTGTGTGACGCCACTCCCCTTCCATGGCAGCCATTTTGTACCATGCCACTCCTCCTCTAGGCTGGCCCTTTTGTGACTCTCTCAAAAAGCAAACTGTGCCCGCTGTTGGGGGAAAAATTGTTAGAATTCCTGCTCCGCGATTGTAGTCATGGGATTTTTTACTCTTTGCTGTCTGATGCTAGAGAGAGAGGGAGCCATGTTGCAGTGCTCCGCTTCTGTTTATATGCAAATAAAGTAGATTAGCCAAAATGCTGAGGTCTGTCACGCAAACTGCACAGACTCTGCGGATCCCTAAGTGTGCCGATGTCGGTTGGCATCGGTCGCTGCGATGTTTGGGCAGAATAATAATAATAATAATTTATTATTTATACCCTGTCCATCTGGCTGGGTTTCCCCAGCCACTCTGGGCAGCTTCCAACAGATCACTAAAATAAAATAACCTGTTCAACATTAAAAGCTTCCCTAAACAGGGCTGCCTTCAGGTGTCTTCTAAAAGTCTAGTAGTTATTTTTCTCTTTGACATCTGGTAGGAGGGAGTTCCACAGGGAGGGCGCCACCACCGAGAAGGCCCTCTGCCTAATTCCCTGTAATTTGGCTTCTCGCAACGAGGGAACCACCAGAAGGCCCTCGGGAGATGGACCCCGGTGTCCGGGCTGGAAGATGGGGGTGGAGACGCTCTTTCAGGTCTACTGGGCCGTTTAGGGCTTTCAAGGTCAGCACCAACACTTTGAACTGTGCTCAGAAACGTCCTGGGAGCCAATGTAGGTCTTTCAAGACCGGTGTTATGTGGTCTCGGCGGCTGCTCCCAGTCCCCAGTCTGGCTGCCGCATTCTGGATTAGTTGCAGTTTCCGGGTCACCTTCAAAGGCAGCCCCACGGAGAGCGCATTGCAGTAGTCCAAGCGGGAGATAAACAGAGCATGCACCACTCTGGCCAGACAGTCCATGGGCAGTTAGGGTCTCATCCTGCGTCCCAGATGGAGCTGCCCTGGACACAGAACTGACCTGCGCCTCCATGGACAGCTGTGAGTCCAAAATGACTCCCAGGCTGCACACCTGGTCCTTCAGGGGCACAGTGACCCCATTCAGGACCAGGGAGTCCCCAATACCTGCCCGCCCCCCATCCCCCAAAAACAGTCCTTCTGTCTTGTCAGGATTCAACCTCAATCTGTTAACCGCCATCCATCCTCCAACCGCCTCCAGACCCTCACACAGGACCTTCACTGGTTCTGATTTAAAGGAGAGGTAGAGCTGGGTGTCATCCGCATACTGATGAAGACCCAGCCCAAACCCCTTGATGATCTCTCCCAGCGGCTTAATGTAGATATTAAAAGCATGGGGGAGAGGACAGAACCCTGAGGCACCCCACAAGTGAGAGCCCAGGGGTCCGAACACTCATTCCCCACCACCACTTTCTGAACACGGCCCAGGAGGAAGGAGTGGAACCAGTGGTTTCGAAGCTGCCGAACGATCAACCAGGAGGGAGAGAACATGCCAGTCGGGCATGTGTCTCTGCCAGGATCCTACTCGAGAGTAGGACGAGCTCCGGACACAAAAACGGTTGGCCAAGCCCTAGCGGTGCACCGGTTCCAGAAACACAAAGCCATTGGCGTTGCGGACAAGTTTGCACCCCAACCGGAGGGCAGCAATCCCGGCGCGGTGCAGACCTGAACCGTGGCAGATATCCTCTGGTGCCCAAGCCGAGGGCAGTACAAAACCGACTTTCTCCGGAACCTTCCGGCACTTACTTTTTCCGGAACCTTCTGGAACTTACCAGGCTCGGCATCCGCCACTTCCGAATCCTCGCTTAGCGTCCGCAGGGTGTAACCAGAGGCCGGCGTGGACGTCCTGAGGTCAGCAGGGGCCGCCTCCACATCTCCTGCCCGGGGGAGAAAGAAAATATAACCCAGTTGGAAAAAATTTGGAAAAAAACGAATATTCCCAAAACCGAAAATTCGGGCAGAGTTGTGAATTTTTTTGTTGCTGTTCCACTGATAGATAGACAAGACAGCTGGCCTTCACCTTACCTGCGACGTCGACATTGGTGTCTTCTGCCACTTTCAAGAATATCTGGAAGAAAAAGCAAAGTTGCGCTTTAAGACAGAGGGTCCCTCCTCCATTCCCCCCTCTCCAACTTCCGGGTTTCGCCGCTCGCGCAGCAGCGCTGATTTGCTCTTGCGCAGAAGCGCCAAATCGTGGCGCTGCGGTTTGTGGATGTGCCTCCGTCACGGATTATATCCGCAATCTGAGGTTCCACCTATTGTAATTATATTATTAGCCTGCCGTTCTGTTTATTATATTATTATTATATTATATTATATTATTAAATTATATTATTAGCGGGACGCAGGTGGCGCTGTGGGTTAAACCACAGAGCCTAGGACACGGGTGTCAAACACAAGGCCGGCGGGCTAAATTCGGCCCTCCAGACCTCGTCATGTGGCCCGTGTAGCCGCCGCCAGCCTTCACCTTTTATTCTCTAGTCACTAGAGGAAACCCGGGGGATCCCTTTCCAAGTCTACCATCCTAATCGAAGCCTAGGACAGCTGTGTTGGCAGCTTATGGGGTAAAATCCTCAAAAAAACCCCTCAACAACTTCAACCTTCAACCCTAAAAAAAAAAAAGCTCAACAATTTCAATCCTAAAAAAAGCGCAACAACTTTGGTTGGCCCTCACGGCCCTTCACTTCGTCAAATCTGGCCCTCCTTGGAAAAAGTTTGGGCACCACTGGCCTAGGACTTGCCGATCAGAAGGTCGGCGGTTCGAATCCCCGCAATGACGGGGTGAGCTCCCATTGCTCGGTCCCTGCTCCTGCCAACCTGGCAGTTTGAAAGCACATCAAAGTGCAAGTAGATCAATAGGTACCACTCCGGTGGGAAGGTAAACGGCGTTTCCGTGCGCTGCTCTGGTTCGCCAGAAGCGGCTTAGTCCTGCTGGCCACATGACCCGGAAGCTGTACGCCGGCTCCCTCGGCCAAGAAAGCGAGATGAGCGCCGCAACCCCAGAGTCGGCCACGACCGGACCTAATGGTCAGGGGTCCCTTTACCTTTTTATATTATTAGCCTGATGTTCTGATTTTTCAGTTTTCCTTTTTCTCGTTTACGAACCTCTTCCAGGCTGGTGTCGGAAATCCCGTACCCCGAGATCCCCAGTTCCGCAAGGCGGGCGTCCAGCTCCCGGAACAGCTCCCCAAAAGTGCCATCTTTGGCCCCGCTGTACGGGAGGACGTAGAGGACTTCCTGGCAGACGTCCTCCACCAGTCGAGACCCGGGGACCAAATTTTGGATCACGGCCGTCAACTGGGGCACATCTGCACAAAAAAGGGGAAAACACACAACGCGGAAAGGTTGGAAAGAAAAAGAGGGAACATTTTACCATATGTGGTGGGATTGCAAGAAGGTGAAGGGGCTTCTGGGAATTGATCTATAATGAGTTGAAAAAGATGTTGAAATATACATTTGTTAAGAAACCAGAGGCTTTTCTTTTAGGAATAGTAGGAAATGAGATAAATAGAAAGGACTGTAAACTTTTCCAATATGCAGTAACTGCAGCGAGAATACTACAAAGATGGAAACAGGAACAACTATCGACGTTAGAAGAATGGAGAATGAAACTAATGGACTATGCAGAACTAGATAAACTAACGGTGGAAGATTAGAGATCTACGAGACCAAAAGTTCGTCGAAGATTGGGGGAAATTTTCAGATTCTTTGAAATGTATATGTGATGAGCAAATAACACTAGTGGGATTTCAAGAAGCTCTGTGAATGTTTGAGGAATATTGTGTTGAAGAAAAATAAGAGAGTGAAGGTATATAAAATGCAATATAAAAATTAGGAAATGTGTAATTAAAAAATTGAATAATGGATGATGGTTAGAGAGGCTGAAGGAAGTCCAAAAGAGAAAATATGTGATAAATTTAGGTTGGATATTATAAATGTATGTTGGAAAATTAATAAAAGTTATTTATTAAAAAAAGAAAGAAAGAAAGGTTTGGCGGCAGTCATTTCCCCCCCCCCCCGAGCCCGGCGGATTCCCCATCCGCGCCTGTCGCCGGCATACGGTGCTTTGGCAGGATTCGAATACGGCGCTTTGTCAGGATTCGCACCTGTGCCCTCGCTGTTCTGCTCACTGCCCAGACCGGTGTCGCAACTTCTTTCCGAGTCGCTGTCCGCCTGGAGAGGAGGAGTCGAAAGGAACAGCCTTTGGTGAGTTTGACTTTGACCCCCATAGAACTTTTAATAGCCCCTTGTATTAAGACGGATAAAAAGGTTTTAAATTTGGATTAAGAATATAAGGGGTTTTATGGACGGGCAAGGAAAGAACGACGGAGTCAACAGGGGGAGTGGAAGGAAGTCAGCTGAGTTAAGCTTTATTATTTGAATTTTTGTTTGTGATGGTTATAATAATATAATAATTTATTATTTATACCCCTCCCATCTGGCTGGGTTTCCCCAGCCACTCTGGGCGGCTTCCAACCGAATATTAAAATATTTAGAAGACATCTGAAGGCAGCCCTGTTTAGGGACGCTTTAAATTTTTAAGACTATTGCATTTTAGTATTTTGTTGGAAGCCGCACAGAGTGGCTGGGGAAACCCAGCCAGATGGCCGGGATATAAATAATAATAATAATAATAATAATAATAATAATAATAATAATAATAATATATTATTATTGAGGATGGATGGTCACCTTGACAGGATCCTTGCCTTGAGCAGGGGCCAGACTTAAGCACGGTTCCTTTCCAACTGTGCTTGTATAAATAATAATAATATATTATATTATTATTATTATTATTATTATTATTATTATTATTATTATTATTATTATTGATGGACGGCCACCTTGACAGGATCCTTGCCTTAAGTGGGGCTCAGACTTAAGCCTGATTCCTTTCCAACTCTGGGTTTGCATAAATAAGAAATTATTATTATTATTATTATTATTGAGGATGGACGGCCACTTTGACAGGATCATTGCCTTGAGCAGGAGTCAGACTTAAGCGCGGTTCCTTTCCAACTTTGTGCTTGTATAAATAAATCAATAATGATAATGATAATATTTTGTTGTCATTATAAAACTAGTAAATTCTATTTCAAAAAAAGAAAAAGAAAGCCCAATTAAGGAGCGTGGCGTGCGTTCCCCCCCACCACCAGTGACCCCCCCCCTCCCCGATCACCCCACATATCCCCAATAAACTGAAAGCTCTCCTTTCAGAGAAAACCACTGTCCTGTTTTGGGGGGGTTTTCCGCTCAAGTTTACCTTTTTGCCGGCGGGGGGCACCACCCCGTTGACGCCCGCCGAGTGGCGCCCCCTGCCCGCCTCCCTCTTCACCAGCGTCAGGTAGTATCCCGTGCCCAGCTTGGTCTTAAGGAAGAGCGAGGATCCGCAACAGCAGAGGCGTCCCTGGGAGATGATAGCCACCCGGTCACCCAGGAGGTCAGCTTCGTCCATGTAATGCGTCGACAGGATGACCGTCCGGCCTGGAGTTAGCGGGGAAAGAGGAGGGACGCGGGTCGGATTCGCAAAAACACACCTTTCCTCTCTCTTTTTTTTTAATGCAGTCATACCTTGGGTTAGGGACGCAGGTGGCGCTGTGGGTTAAACCACAGAGCCTAGAACTTGCCGATCAGAAGGTCGGCGGTTCGAATCCCCGCAATGACGGGGTGAGCTCCCGTTGCTCTGTCCCTGCTCCTGCCCACCTAGCAGTTCGAAAGCACGTCAAAGTGCAAGTAGATCAATAGGTACCGCTCCGGAGGGAAGGTACCGGTAAACGGCGTTTCCGTGCGCTGCTCTGGTTCGCCAGAAGCGGCTTAGTCCTGCTGGCCACATGACCCGGAAGCTGTACGCCGGCTCCCCCGGCCAGTAAAGCGAGATGAGCGCCGCAACCCCAGAGTCATCCGCGACTGGACCTAATGGTCAGGGGTCCCTTTACCTTTACCTTTACCTATACCTTGGGTTACAGACGCTTTGGGTTGCGCAATTTCGGGTTGTGCACCGCGCCAAACCCGGAAGTACCAGGACGGATTACTTCCAGATTTCGGCGCTTTGCACAGGTACAGAAGCACCGAATCGCAACGCGCGCGTGCGCAGACATAGCACTGCAGGTTGCGAAGTTGCAGGTTGCGAATGTGCCTGCCGCACGGATCACGTTTGTAACCCGAGCATCCACTGTACTATGTATTAAAATTTCCAATCAAACTACACTAAACATTCCAAATTACAGTGGTACCTCGGGTTACATACGCTTCAGGTTACAGACTCCGCTAACCCAGAAATAGTGCTTCAGGTTAAGAACTTTGCTTCAGGATGAGAACAGAAATCGTGCTCTGGCGGCTCGGCTGCAGCAGGAGGCCCCATTAGCTAAAGTGGTGCTTCAGGTTAAGTACGGAACGAATTAAGTACTTAACCCGAGATACCACTATATACATATTATTCAATAATCAAACAGTCCAAATATTATGCCAAATTATTAAAAAAAACTGGCAGTATCTTCCCATGTTCTGAGGTCGGGGGGGGGAGGGTCTGATCATCTCATACTTTCTTCTGCTTTCATAATTTTCGTTTTACAGTTGTGTATTTTGTTGCTTATATTGTCTTGTGATGGCCACTGGCTGTAAACAATATAAATCTACGGATTGATTGATTGCTGGTGTGTTTTCAATTGATTTTACAGTGGTGCCTCGCAAGACGAAAAGAATCCGTTCTGTGATTCTCTTCGTCTAGCGGTTTTTTCGTCTTGCGAAGCAAACCCATTGACGGATTAGCGGATTAGCACTTTTAGCAGCTTTTAGCGGCTTATCGGATCAGCTGATAAGCGGCTTAGCGGCTTAGAAAAAGGGGGGGGAGGAAAAAAAACCTGCAGGAACTCGCAAGACATTTTCATCTTGCGAAGCAAGCCCATAGGAAATTCGTTTTGCGAAGCACCTCCAAAACGGAAAACTCTTTCGTCTAGCGAGTTTTCCGTCTTGCCAGGCATTCGTCTTGCGGGGCACCACTGTAAATAGTTTTTGCTAATAGTTTTCGGTTCATCCTTTTTGGTAAACATCAGGAAGAGCTTTCTGACAGTAAGACGTGTTAGGACTGTCGAACGGTCTCCCTCGGGAGATTGTAGACTCTCCTTCCTTGGAGGTTTTTAAGCAGAGGTTGGAAGGCCATCTGTTATGGATGCTTTAGCTGAGATTCCTGTGTTACAGGGGGTTGGACTGGATGACCCCTGGGGGTCCCTCCATCGCTACCATTCTTTAATTCTGCAATTCTAAGAGTGGCCTCCCCCAAGGCTCTACAGACTCTCAGAACAGAAATATAAGTTCTTCCAGGGCAGATTCTTAAAAATACCTGCATAAAATTAATCGGGTTTCTTGATCCTCTGTGTCCAAATGCGCAAAGAAACCCCCCCCCCCGCCCACCAAATAAAAACCCCACAACTCAGACCTGTACGGTATTTCAGCAAGAGGTCCCAGATGCCACGGCGAGAATAAGGGTCGACGCCGGCCGTCGGCTCGTCCAAAATCACCACTTTGGAGCCCCCCACGAAAGCGATGGCCACAGACAGTTTGCGTTGCATGCCTCCTGGAAAGATAAAACGTTGGAGGGGATGGAATAGGACGTCCCTATTTTCAGGGGAGAAACGTTGGAGGAGATGGAATAGGACGTCCCTATTTCCAGGGGAGGGATAGGACGTCCCTATTTTCAGGGGAGAAACGTTGGAGGGGATGGAATAGGACGTCCCTATTTCCAGGGGAGGGATAGGACGTCCCTATTTTCAGGGGAGAAACGTTGGAGGGGATGGAATAGGACGTCCCTATTTCCAGGGGAGAAACGTTGGAGGGGATGGAATAGGACGTCCCTATTTCCAGGGGAGAAACGTTGGAGGGGATGGAATAGGACGTCCCTATTTTCAGGGGAGAAACGTTGGAGGGGATGGAATAGGACGTCCCTATTTTCAGGGGAGAAACGTTGGAGGGGATGGAATAGGACGTCCCTATTTTCAGGGGAGAAATGTTGGAGGGGATGGAATAGGACGTCCCTATTTTCAGGGGAGAAACGTTGAAGGGGATGCAATAGGACGTCCCTCTTTTCAGGGGAGAAACGTTGGAGGGGATGGACCCTGTTCATTCCTCTTGCCTTAGGACCCCCCTCCTTCTCCCCCATATCCTATGACTCCAAAACTCACCTGACAGGTTCTTGGTCTGATCTCGCCTCTTGTGGGGCAGACCCACATCCTGGATGATCTGTTCCATCTCTTCCCAGACTTGCTCTCCGGAGAGGCCCTTGAGGCGGCCGTAAAACCAGATATGCTCTTCCACGGTTAGGCTGGAGGGGGACGGCGAGTTTTTTGGGAAGGTTGCGGTAAAGAGAGAGAGAAGACGTCAAGACCAAGAGGATGCTAAATACTTTGAGGCGAAAACGCCATCAGATCAAACCTCTGCGCTGGAAAAGAGATCTGCATAGAGGACCTTACGAGAAATGTGCTTCAGCTTCTCTGTATACTATCTATTTGCCGGGATAAACAGCAATGTGTTGGATTATGGCAATGCGTTCTACGTAGGGATGCCTCTGAATAATAAATTATTATTTGTCAAAGAGAAAAATAACTACCAAACTTTTAAAGGTAAAGGGACCCCTGACCTTTAGGTCCAGTTGTGGCCGACTCTGGGGTTGCGGCGCTCATCTCGCTTTACTGGCTGAGGAAGCCGGCGTACAGCTTCCGGGTCATGTGGCCAGCAGGACTAAGCCGCTTCTGGCAAACCAGAGCAGCGCACGGAAACACCGTTTACCTTCCCGCCGGAGTGGTACCTATTGATCTACTTGCATTTTGACGTGCTTTCGAACTGCTAGGTGGGCAGGAGCAGGGACCGAGCAACGGGAGCTCACTCCGGCATTGCGGGGATTCAAACCGCCGACCTTCTGATCAGCAAGTCCTAGACTCTGTTCGACTCTGATCGGCAAGCCCTAGACTCACAGCGCCACCCGCGTCGCCAATTTTAGGCATCAGGTGAAAACGTTTTTTCTCTAAGCAGGCAGATTAACAGATTTGTTTTTGTGTGATTTTACGCCCGAAACCAAAGAGACAAACAGACGAGAAAATAAGCAAGTTACATGTCGAAGAGGACGTTGTGTTGAGGACAGACCCCCATCGTTCTCCGGATGATGTCCATGTCGGAGCAGATGTCTCTCCCCATCACATACGCCGTCCCGGAACTGGGGGGCAGCAAGCCGGTCAGGATGGACCTGGGATGTCGCAAAGAGGCAGGGAGAAATGATCGATTCGGTACCCAAACTTAGCTCCCAGCTGTCGTGCAACAAGTCGTCCTTAAGAGGTCAGCAGACTTTTTCAGCAGGGGGCCGGTCCCCTGTCCCTCAGACCTTGTGGGGGGCCGGACTATATTTTGGAAAAAAATACATACGAACGAATTCCTATGCCCCACAAATAACCCAGAGATGCATTTTAAATAAAAGGACACGTTCTACTCATGTAAAAACATGCTGATTCCCGGGCCGTCCACAGGCCGGATTGAGAAGGCGATTGGGCCGGATCCGGCCCCCGGGCCTTAGTTTGCCTACCCACGGGTCAAGGAAATGGGTGCATTTGAAAACGAATTGTTAGAGGTGCACCTGCTAAAGTCGTCATTGTTTAGAAAAAGCCATTCAGTTACTTAGATGGTTCAGTACATTGCTGAATTTATTGCATATTTCTTTCATAACATTTATATGCCGCTCGATTATAAGGGGGCAGGTTGGGAAGTCTCAAAGCGGTTTATATCTACTAGATGTTTGGTTTTTAATTGAAAACATTTCCTTTATATTATTGCAAAATAAGGTTGATTACAGGGAACGGAATGTGAATTAGAAATAACCGGGAAAACTATGCAGCGACAAGGGGAACAGAAACGGAAGCCGATTTTTGGAAAGATTGCGTTAGATTTCTTTTTAATTTACGGCTGATTCGTTCCGATTCTGAATATCAATTAAACGATTTGGCTAAAGAAATGAAACGTTTCTCTTGAAAACGTTAAGATAAATTCAACAGTGTAAGTAAGTTTTGATGGATGCAATAAGGGAATGTCGAATGGTTTCGTTTTTGTAAAATATGTAGGGATTTATGACAAACAAAATGAAGCGTGGAAAGAGAAGGGAAGTCACCTGATACTTTAAGGATGTTTAAATGACTATTCCAAATTGCAAAACAGAAACTGTAATAAAAATTAAGTAAGAAAAAAAGAAATAAAATGTTTGCGGAACAGGTTATTGCTTTATCTTTTGTTAACTGCTTTGGGTATGTTTGTTTGTTAAAAAAGCAGTGTATAATCATTATGAGATACCGTATTTTTTGCTCTATAAGACTCACTTTTCTCCTCCTAAAAAAGTAAGGGGAAATGTGTGTGCGTCTTATGGAGCGAATGCAGGCTGCTCAGCTATCCCAGAAGCCAGAACGGCAAGAGGGATTGCTGCTTTCGCTGCGCAGCGATCCCTCTTGCTGTTCTGGCTTCTGAGATTCAGAATATTTTTTTTCTTGTTTTCCTCCTCCAAAAACTAGGGGCGTCTTGTGGTCTGGTGCGTCTTATAGAGCGAAAAATACGGTAAATAAAAATAATGAGAGGAGAACAAACATCTTCGACAGATGTCGATCGGCAACCTCTGGAGGGCTAAAAGTTCCCCAACTTTGGAAAATAAACAGAAACTAACCTCCGGGTCAACATATTCCCGGCTCAACTTACATCGTGGTCGTCTTTCCGGCCCCATTGTGCCCCAGGAAGGATGTGATCTGGCCCTCGTAGAAGTCGAGGCTCAGTCCGTTGACGGCAATCTTCCCGCCGCTGCGATAGATCTTCACCAGGTTACGGATCGAGACCCCCACCTTTAGGTGGGAAGGAGCGTCCTCCACGATCACTGCGGGGAAACAAGCCGCCGGTTCAGAAAGCTGTGCATTTGTTCTGTTCCGTTCCATTAACGAAACACATCCTCAAAGCACAGGTAAAGGTAAAGGACCCCTGGACGGTTAAGTCCAGTCAAAGGCGACTCTGGGGTTGCGGCGCTCATCTCGCTTTCAGACCAAGGGAGCCGGCGTTTGTCCGCAGATAGATTCCCAGGTCATGTGGCCAGCAGGACTGAACCGCTTCTGGCGCATGGCGGAAACCAGAGTGCATGGAAACGCCATTCACCGTATTTTTCGCTCTATAGGATGCATTTTCCCCCCTTCAAAAATGAAGGGGAAATGTGTGTGTGTCCTATGGAGCGAAGACGCCATAGCCCCGCGACCCTCTCCCGGCTGGAGAGGTGACGCGCGGCTATGGCAGCAGCCTCTCCGCTGCTCCCCGACCTGCTCTTTGGGGCTGGTGGTGGGCTTCCCCCCGCCAGCCCCAAAGAGCAGGTCGAAAGGAACCTGAAGCCTGGAGAGCGAGAGGGGTCGGTGCGCACCGACCCCTCTCGCTCTCCAGGCTTCCAAGGTAGCCGCCTGAAGGCGACTGAATTCACCTTAAACGGCACCTTGTTTTAGAGGGGGAAAACAAGAGGGGGGGGAATTCTCCCCCTCTCTGCGCAGCGCCTCCTGCCGCTTCGCTGAAGGGGCGCTGGGCAGAGAGGGGGAGAATTTTTTTTACTTGTTCTCCCCCCTCTAAAACAAGGTGCATCCTATTGTCTGGTGCGAAAAATACGGTACCTTCCCGCCAGAGCGGTACCTATTTATCTACTTGCGCTGGTGTGCTTTCGAACTGCTAGCTTGGCAGGAGCAGGGACAAAGCAACGGGAGCTTACCCCGTCACAGGGATTCGAACCGCCGATCTTCCGATCGGCAAGCCCAAGAGGCTTGGTGGTTTGGACCACAGTGCCACCCGCTCCCCTAAGGTAAAGGACCCCTGGACGCTTAAGTCCAGTCAAAGGCGACTATGGGGTTGCGGCGCTCATCTCGCTTTCGGGCCGAGGGAGCCGGCGTACAGCTTCCGGGTCATGTGGCCAGCAGGACTAAGCCGCTTCTGGCGAACCAGAGCAGCGCACGGAAACGCCGTTTACCTTCCCGCCGGAGTGGTACCTATTTATCTACTTGCACTTTGACATGCTTTCAAACTGCTAGGTGGGCAGGAGCAGGGACCGAGCAACGGGAGCTCACACTGTTGCGGGGATTCGAACCGCCAAACTTCTGATCACCAAGTCCTAGGCTCTGTGGTTTAACCCACAGCGCTTTCTAAATCCCAATAAAGTTTGGAGTGGCATGTTAAAAGTATAGATACTAGTCTCAAAGGACACAGCGTTTTTGTGATTCAAGGGACCAGACAGCTTTTGCTTCCCTGTCGTCCGAGACCACGAAGACAAGAGGCTAAAAGGGCTTTCAAGTTTTGTTCCCTTGTTTTCTGAGCTCCAACCACGCATCGAGAGATACGGTTGCCGCACAGGCTGGGGGAGGCAGTCCTCCAAAGGAGAAAATAGGCAAAGGGGCCACGCCAAAAAGGCCCTGCAGGCTTTACCTTCAGCCGAGTTGAGAGAATTTGTAGGGATGGGGCGAGGGGAGCGATCAGCCAAGGCCTCTCCGAACCAGTAACTCTTCTGGAATGGAAAATTCCACGGCTTGGGGATCCCATATTGGCCTGGAACACAAGCAGGAACAGTAAACTGGGGCGGCGACAAAAATCAGGGCTGCCATATTTTGAAGAGCGAAAAAACGAGGACATGACTTCTGCTTTTAACTACAGATCGCCTCTCATTCTAAATATATGTAGGCTTTAGAAGCTGTGATCCATTGCTAGTAGCAATGTTCTTAACTTTCTTTTTTCTCTCTCTTTTGAAGGAATGGGTTTCTGTGCAGTCAGAATCCAAAATCCGCATTTTTCCTTCTCCAAGGGAGCATTTCTAAAATGCATTAACTTGAGCTGTTGAGCAAATGCATAATAGGAAACCAGCTGTATAAACAAAGTGCTCTCCTTTATCAGCCCATGACGGCAATGAGTGGCCTTGACTGTTCCAGTGGAAGCAGGGATGGCACGTCTGGATCTTATCTTACATCCTGACCACACTCTGACGCACAAGCGTAGTCCGGGAACAGCGCCAGGAGAGTTGGTGACCTTCTTACCCCAGGAACAGGAATACTCTTACATGGTCAAGAATACAGGAAGCGGAAGACCCTTTCATGATTAAAAGTACCGGAGCAGGAACATCTGTGATGTCAACCTGCGTGTATAAGCTGCCGTAGCTGGATTCCTGGGGAAGGGGGTGCCTGGAGGATATATATATACTGCATGAATTTTCTCATTTCTTTGGACTTGCTGTGGACTGACCACGCACGGGCCTTCTGCTATCCGGAGAGCAGAATAAACTCTTTCTTGGAATCAACCTCGGTGTCATTTGACTCCTTCCTCCCTGTTCTGGGAGCAACGCTCACCCTACTATCGGTAAAGTCTAATAAGGCTACACTTTATACCTTTCAAATTTGTACGGAAATTTTAATCCTGAAAAGGAGGGCATGTCCTGGGGAAAGAGGACATATGGCAAGCCTACGTGATCGACCTGCAAAAACTACACTCGCGGATATAGCCCTGACTGCGTTGAAATTCTCGCTGCCTTGCGAGAACGGAGGTGCGTCGCTCACCTGGGAATACGCCTTCGATGTACCACGTGGCCAGTCCGTAGAGGACGGCGTCCAGGAGCAGCAACCCGCCCGACGTGGCAAAGGTGTACCGGTCGCCTTCCACGGGGCTCGAGTTCAGGTTGTACCACTGGATGCCCAAGCCCTGCTCCTCGTAGAGGGAGAAATATTCGCAGCCGAAACCAAAGGCGACGGGCGACAAGAGGCTCTGTCGTGAGGGAGAGATGGGGCGGGGAGAGGATACTTAAAAAGCTGGACTGGTACCCAGTGCGAATCACGCTGTTCCACTGGAATGAATGACAATAATAATAATATAGTAATAATAATACAGTGGTACCTCGGGTTACATACGCTTCAGGTTACAGACTCCGCTAACCCAGAAATAGGGCTTCAGGTTGAGAACTTTGCTTCAGGATGAGAACAGAAATCGGGCTCCGGCAGCAGCAGGAGGCCCCATTAGCTAAAGTGGTGCCTCAGGTTAAGAACAGCTTCAGGTTAAGTACGGACCTCCGGAAGGAATTAAGTACTTAACCCGAGGTACCACTGTAGTAATTCATTTTTTATACCCTGCCCATCTGGCTGGGTTTCCCCAGCCACCCTGGGCGGCTTCCAGCAAAATATTAAAATACAGTAATTTGACTAACACATGTCTGTTAATTTCCAGAGGGTGGGGTCTGTGTTTTAGGGATGTTGGAGAAGCAAGGCTAGAACATATCATAGAATCACAGAATCCTAGAGTTGGAAGAGACCACAAGGGCCATGGAGTCCAACCCCCTGCCAAGCAGGAAACACCATCAGAGCACTCCTGACATATGGTTGTCAAGCCTCTGCTTAAAGACCTCCAAAAAAGGAGACTCCACCACACTCCTTGGCAGCAAATTCCACTGTCAAACAGCTCTTACTGTCAGGAAGTTCTTCCTAATGTTTAGGTGGAATCTTCTTTCTTGTAGTTTGGATCCATTGCTCCGTGTCCGCTTCTCTGACTGTATCCAATGTTGTTTAGGATAATGAAATTTTAAAAAATAGAGAGATGCCTCATCATTTAAACAACAAGAGGGCATCTTAAAAAGCAGAGACATCACCTTGCCAACAAAGGTCCGTATAGTTCAAGCTATGGTTTTCCCAGTAGTGATGTATGGAAGTGAGAGCTGGACCATCAAGAAGGCTGATTGCCGAAGAATGGATGCTTTTGAATTCTGGTGCTGGAGGAGACTCTTGAGAGTCCCATGGACTGCAAGAAGAACAAACCTCTCCATTCTGAAGGAAATCAGCCCTGAGTGCTCACTGGAAGGACAGATCCTGAAGCTGAGGCTCCAATACTTTGGCCACCTCGTGAGAAGAGAAGACTCCCTGGGAAAGACCCTGATGTTGGGAAAGATGGGGGGCACAAGGAGAAGGGACGACAGAGGGCGAGATGGTGGGACAGTGTTCTCGAAGCTACCAGCATGAGTTTGACCAAACTGCGGGAGGCACTGGAAGACAGGAGGGCCTGGCGTGCTCTGGTCCAGGGGGTCATGAAAAGGCGGACACGACTAAATGACTAAACAACAACAGGGGTGGTTTTGGAACGAAGGAAAGTGAGGGTTTTTTGGAGAGGGTGGAACAGATGGGGAAGAGATCCTCTCACCACAAAGATCCGCAATGGGAAGGTGATCCGCTCTCGCCAAGCCACGCAGAGGACGTAGGGAAGGTAAAACGAAAAGTAGATGATCCCGCCGCAAGCCGAGGCCAGGTTGGCTCTGGAGAACAGGGTGCTGATGAGAAAACACTGGGAAATGGTCGCCACGGCGAAAGTGGCCAGGAAGAGGAAGACTACGGCGGGGTCGCTGTAGGGAAGGATGTCCCCCACCTGGAAGAAAGAGAAAGCAGAAAGGAAAACCTGTCAAAAATGGCTAACATTTGCTCGAATGCAGATGATTTAGCGGGGATTCCTAAATGGCAGCGGGGTTGGGCTGGATGAGCCCTGGGTGCCCCTCTCAACTCTTTGAAATAAAACAATCCATTTAACAACGAGGAGGACTGCAGCGATTCAGCTGGCTCGATGGGAAACCTCAGCCGCCCACCCGGCGCCCGGAAATCGCCCCGCAGTCGTGTCAGTAGCAAAAGCTCCTCACTTTACGATACAGGAAATCGCTTTTCGTCGTTGTTGTGCTGTTGTTGTGTTTTTTTCCATTAGAGCACAATTTTTATTAATTGAAAAAGACTACGAGCTTTTAGTACAGTTCCTTGCAGCAGCTTCAATAAAGGTGAAGGTACCCCTGACCATTAGGTCCAGTCGTGGCCGACTCTGGGGTTGTGGCGCTCATCTCGCTTTACTGGCCGAGGGAGCCGGCGTACAGCTTCCGGGTCATGTGGCCAGCAGGACTAAGCCGCTTCTGGCGAACCAGAGCAGTGCACGGAAACGCCGTTTACCTTCCCGCCAGAGCGGTACCTATTTATCTACTTGCACTGGTATGCTTTCGAACTGCTAGGTTGGCAGGAGCAGGGACCGAGCAACGGGAGCTCACCCCGTCGCAGGGATTCGAACCGCCGACCTTCCGATCGGCAAGTCCTAGGCTCTGTGGTTTAACCCACAGCGCCACCCGCGTCCCTAGCAGCTTCAATACAGGTGTTATGAAGAACAAAGTTTAGTCAGTTAAAGGGAAAGATTGCAGGGGAGGGTTGTGGGTTTTTTTTTGCAAGATTAAGAAAGCAAAGATGAACTAGGGAACGTTTAAATGACCGTTCTCCAGACCTTTTGCTTTAGTTTAATCAAAACTTATGCAACCATACATTGCAGCATTATGTTAGGGGAAATAGGAGGAAACACTATGGAAAACACTTGTTGCAAATTCTGACCGTAACGTTGTTGTTGTTTGAAGTCGAAAAGTTGCAGCCCGAATGGTGCACTCTGCGCATGCCCTGTCGGATGAGTGGCAAAGAGCCGGGGTGGGTGGCGGGGAAGTGTGGGATGTGAAACACAACAGCAGTCAAGTACAACATTCCTAGAGTGTACATGTTTACACATGGGGAGGAATGTTTGTCCAGCCAGCAGGTAAACTTTCTGTTTCCTTTTAGGCTGGGACAGACTTCCTCTACATGTGACCAGAGGTGGGCGTGGCCTCACCTGTGCAGGTAATGATAAAAGCACAGGGCAGGGCAGCCATCTCTCTCTTCTTCCTCCTCTTCATCTTCTTCCAAGCAACATCTACTGAGTGAAAGATGCCCTCTTGGCTCCCAGCCGAGAGAGGACAAAGGGACTGTCTTCTTATAAGATAGATTCCAAATGTACGTTACTTCATTAAGCTTAAGTCTGCCTTCTGGGATCTGACTGTGAACAGAATGTGAGTAAACTCTTTTTATACTTTTGTAAAAGACTGTCTTGTCTCTTCTATTTTATGAGGGAATAAGGGGAAATAACCAGAATAGTTATTATAGAGGCTTTAGCGAGCCTGAGCAAATGCTGCCGTTGCAAACTAAAAATAAAGGGGAATGTTTTACTCTGCTGAAATTGGGGGACTTGTTAACACAAGTTGGATAAGGATATAATCAGACAATATATCCTCTCCTGCGTCCCTGAACATTCCCACAGGAAAAATAAAAAAATTCCTTCCAGTAGCACCTTAAAGACCAACTAAGTTAGTTCTTGGTATGAGCTTTCGTGTGCATGCACACTTCTTCAGACACACTGAAACAGAAGTTGCCAGATCCTTCTATATAGTGAGAAGGTGGGGAGGGGTATTACTCAGAAGGGTGGTGGGAATGGGAGATGGGCAGATAGCTGAGATGAGCCTGTTGACGACTCTTAACGACTGTAATAGGTCTTCCAGGAAAAGGCAAGGGGTGAGAAGGTGAAAAATGGCTTAGTCATGTATAATGGGATAAGAATCCATACCAAGAACTAACTTAGTTGGTCTTTAAGGTGCTACTGGAAGGAATTTTTTTATTTTGACTGTGGCAGACCAACACTGCTACCTATCTGTAACATTCCCACAGGAAGACGCTCACCTTGAGGATGAGGACCAGCAAAGCGGCGCTGGCCAGGAAAGGGATGAAACTGCTCAGGAACCAGCTAAACCACAGGGTACCGCTGCTGAGCCCCATGATCTTCATCGTCTCCTTCAAACGGGCTTCCTTCTCGTGGACCACCCCCTTGATGATCATCGCGACTGAGTAGATCCACGCCAACGTCATGAACAGCGGCAGGGAGCGGTTGAGGACGCGCAGGAATCTGGCAAAAAGCAGGTTGGGAGGGGAATCCACGTCAATCGATGGAGCGACAGAAGCAGTCCTAAGCCATTCAATGATCTTATTATCTAAAGGCTGAATGAATGAATGTTTTTGTAGTGGGGGTCCCAGGAACTCACTGGGACTAAACAACAACAACTTACATGTCGTCGACGTAGCAGGGATAAGGCATCTGTTGAATGTAGATCCCCACGCGACCCTGCGGAGACGGCTCCCCGCCTTGGACCCGAACCACGGCTTGCTCCACGAGGTCTTGCACGTAGGCAAAGCCGCCCCAGACATACCGCAGGTCGTCAAAGGGGTCAGCCGCCGGCCCCGGGTCCCAAAACCTGGTCAACGTTCGCAGGAGGAGGAAAAGGGGTTGAGAGTCCCTTTGAGCAATCCTGAGTGCACAATCCATTATTATTATTTTTGTTCTGTGATCAGGAGAACCTTTTATTCCATTTCTTAGCTGCTCTTCAAAAGATTCTCTTCCCCCAAAATAAACACAATCGTTTCTATTAAATACCCAAAAATATTCCAGAACGTTATACAATTAAACAAACCCCAAACCCTTAACTTTCTTATTGACTAGGGCTTAGTCGGTCGGAAATAGCATCCGGGCGGAATTTCCCGAAATTGGTAAAAATGTCTGGGAAAACATTTGGCAACCCATGTTGGAAGCGCTGATTTTTGTGTGTGAATTTCCTTAATAGCTCAACAATTTATTGGGGGGGGGAGGGATTTTGCAAAAAAGAGGAAAAAATGAGCTCAAATTTGGCCAAAAAAAGGAAAAGAAAGTTCAATAACTTTGCCAAGAAAAGCTCAAGAACTTTTGTGTCCGGATTTTCACTTTATGAAATGTGGCAACCCTGTTCTTGACTTACCATTTCCCGATGTTTGTTTACTCCATTTTATTAGCTGTTTCACTATCTAAACCCCAGAATCATGGATTCTTTCATTAACCCACAGCTTATGACACCACGCACTTCAAATGCACACTCGTCTGAGGTTTCTCTTTCCTCCTCCCTCCGCAATCCGCTTTCCTTTCATGCCGTGCCTTTTCAGGCTGCAACCCTAAGGGGCGGGATCCTCTGTTCCCTTCTAAACAAGAGGAAGGAAAGCGCACGCGCGATATTTACGCCCAGAAGGGGGGGTTGGACTAGATGACCCTTGGGTCCCTTTCTACGAATCTTTCTCAAACCGGGCGGGACGGCGGCAGCTCACCTGTCCTTGATCTTGTTGGTGCGGGTGACGTCATCGATGTCCATTCGGATTTTGAAGCGAACATGGGGAGGGAGGACAGCGCCGAAATCGCTCTGGTTGTCCGGCGGCAGGAACACCACCCCGGCCCAGAACTGGTGGTCCTCCAGTAGCCTCATGGCCCGCAGAACCAGCTGGTCCTCCGAGTCCACCGCCTCGATTTTGTTCAGGGAAATGCACTAGGAGAGAAACGTTCCCGTCGTCATGGGGTGGATCAAAGAGGAGGGCAGTTGCACCTTAGGCAGAAGGTTGCAGGTTCGATTCCTGACACCTTCAGGTTTGTATTTACCGTATTTTTTGCTCTATAAGACTCACTTTTCCCCTCCTAAAAAGTAAGGGGAAATGTGTGTGCGTCTTATGGAGCGAATGCAGGCTGCGCAGCTATCCCAGAAGCCAGAACAGCAAGAGGGATTGCTGCTTTCGCTGCGCAGCGATCCCTCTTGCTGTTCTGGCTTCTGAGATTCAGAATATTTTTTTTCTTGTTTTCCTCCTCCAAAAACTAGGTGCGTCTCGTGGTCTGGTGCGTCGTAGAGAGCGAAAAATACGGTAGTTAATCCCGGGCCCAATCCCTCCGGGTAAGAACCCCCTGCCCAAAACCGTCTAGAGTTGCTACCAGTCCGGGCGGGCAGTGCTGAGTTCGGTGGGCAGGCAGCCTCTCTCGCTCCTGCGAGGGGCAACGCACCTCGATAAACTGGGACAAGGTGCCGATCGCGGTGTCCACTTCGCCATAGGCCTGGCGCCAAGTGTAGGTGCTGCCGGCCGTCTCCGGCGACAGGAACTCTCTCAAGGCCGATAAGTTCCAAAACGTTCCTTCCAGCTGCTGTTCCAGAAACTGTGCCATGCCAGGGGTTTCCAGCAGGTTCTGCAAGGGATAATAATAAATAATAATAATAATTTATTATTTATACCCCACCCACCTGGCTGGGTTTCCCCAGCCACTCTGGGCGGCTTCCAACAAAATATTAAAACACAATAATCTATTAAACATTAAAAGCTTCCCTAAACAAAGCCCCCCATTGTGAGGGAAAGGGACATGGGTGGCGCTGTGGTCTAAACCACAGAGCCTAGGACTTGCCAATCAGAAGGTCGGCGGTTCGAATCCCCGCAATGACAGGGTGAGTTCCCGTTGCTCGGTCCCTGCTCCTGCCAACCTAGCAGTTCGAAAGCACACCAGTGCAAGTAGATAAATAGGTACCGCTCTGGCGGGAAGGTAAACGCCGTTTCCGTGCGCTCTGGTTTCCGTCATGCGCCAGAAGCGGTTTAGTCCTGCTGGCCACACGACCCGGGAAGCTGTCTGCAGACAAACACCGGCTCCTTCGGCTGAAAGCGAGATGAGCGCCGCAACCCCAGAGTCGCCTTTGACTGGACTTAACCGTCCAGGGGTCCTTTACCTTTTTACCGATCGTGGGGAGAGATGGCGAGGGGGATTTCCCGGGGGCAGGTTTGAGCTCGAGACAATGCCTCTCCAGACACAGAATCGCAGAGCTGTAAGCGAAAGCTCGAGCCGATCCGTCAAAATCCCATTTAGAACGGATAAATCCTGTTTCTTGCCCAAAGCCTTATATCCCAGCTGACCGGCAGGGAGTATAGCTGGTCATAACCAAAGCTGGCAAGGCTCATTCGACGGCAATGAGGAAACAGAGCCTTTTTAGTGTCATCAGCCCAGGCATGTGGAACTGACTGCCACTGGAAATTCAGCATGTGCTTCCTGCGCCAAACAGAAAGCATGTGGTGGCGGCAGCAGGAGGCCCCATTAGCTAAAGTGGTACCTCAGGTTAAGAACAGTTTCAGGTTAAGAACGGACCTCCAGAACGAATTATCATCAATCAATCTTTATTACGGTCCAGAGACGCAACAAATCGTTACCAAGCAATACACAATTCAGACAGCCTACCTCCAGGTTAAACAAGCATTTTGTACAATATAGGGATCATTGGTTCTTGCAACCACCGATAAAAACTACGCCACTGCTAATGTTCTAGCGTTTGCCCGTTCTTCCAATAGGAACCTGACATAGTGAGCCTCTGATTTTCCCGGGAAAAGTACCATCAAGGGTAATATCACTTCTGCCCTGGCTTGCTCGTATTTCGCACAGTGCAGCAAAATATGTTTTATGGAATCGACGTCTTGAGCGCACGAGCAAAGTCTGTCCTGGTAGGGAACTCCGAGGTACCACTGTAAATGTTTTAATTGATAAATACCTCCTCCCAGCACATACCCCTCCTCATACCTCCTCCCAGCACATACCCCTCCCCACTTGAAAGTTCAAGAGACAAACCTGGACAGCTCTCACTTCCGGACTCGAGTTCATGAACGTGTAGAGTTGAGGTCCCAAATCGTCCCACGCCCCCCTCACTTCTCGCAAGACGGCCAAGTTCTGGAAAGTCCGGTTCACCTGGAAAGTAGTTTCCCTTGAATTAGAACAGCTAACACCCCCCCCCCCAATGTTATTTTCACAACAGCCCTACGAGGTAAGCTAGACTGAGAGACTGCGAGGTTTATAATGCATGTTTCCCCCTGAATTCTGGAGATTTTTCTCTCTGATAGTCTGCCTACTGCAGCCTCCCTAGGTGCCCAGATTTCCCCCCCAAAAGCCCTTGATTTCCATAGCTGGGTTCTCCTGTAAACTGGGAAGACTGGGGAGCGGCTTATTGGTGCCTCTGATAGGTGTTGATTATCAACTTTTCAAAAGAAGTCTTTTTATTTTATTTTTTTATAATTTTTTTTGTATTTTATACTTTTTATTATATTTTATATAATTTTTTATAATTAGTCTTTTTATTTTTATTTTTATAATCAGATTATGGTGCCTCCGATTGGACTTTTTTTTGGTTGAAAGTCAAAAATAGGGGGGCGTCTTGTACCCCAATGGTGAACGCATGGGGGCCCCGTTGAAAGCTCAGCAACTTTTGGAGCTCCCCCCCCCAAATAACTCAATAAGTGACGTCATACTGCTTTTAATGTATGGGTGGGAATGTAGCTTTGGGGTCACAGGGGTAAACAGGGCTGCCTTCAGACGTCTTCTAAAAGTTTGGTAGTTATTTTTCTCTTTGACATCTGAAGGGCGGGCACCACCACCGAGAAGGCCCTCTGCCTGGTTCCCTGTAGCTTAGCTTCTTACAGTGAGGGAACCGCCAGAAGGCCCTCGGAGATGGACCCCAGTGTCTGGGCAGAACGATGGAGGGGGAGACGCTCCTTCAGGTCTACTGGGCCATTTAGGGCTTTCAAGGTCAGCACCAACACTTTGAATTGTGCTCGGAAACGTCCTGGGAGCCAATGTAGGTCTTTCAGGACCGGTGTTATATGGTCTTGGTGGCCAATCCCAGTCCCCAGTCTGGCTGCCGCATTCTGGATTAGCTGCAGTTTCCGGGTCACCTTCCAAGGTATACCCACGGAGAGCGCATGGCAGTAGTCCAAGCGGGAGATAACCAGAGCATGCACCACTCTGGCCTGACAGTCTGTGGGCAGGGAGGGTCTCATCCTGCGTACCAGATGGAGCTGCCCTGGGCACAGAACTGACCTGCGCCTCCATGGACAGCTGTGAGTCCAGAATGACCCCCAGGCTGCGCACCTGGTTCTTCGGGGGCACAGTGACCCCATTCAGGACCAGGGAGTCCCCCCCACCTGTTCGCCCCGTCCCCCAAAAACAGTACTCCTGTCATGTCAGGATTCAACCTCAATCTGTTAGCCACCATCCACCCGCCTCCAGACACTCACACAGGACCTTCACCACCTTCACTGGTTCCAATTTGAGAGAGAGATAAGAGTTGAGTATTATCCTACCTCTGCCATGACCTTCTGCGTGGCTGGCGTTGGAGGGGCGTACAAGATCTTTCCGACGAAAAGGGGCTTGATCCCCCTCCACAAGATGCGAGAGAACGGGTTGCTCTCCAAAGTCCGGATCAAATCTTTGCAGTAGGGGCCTGCGGAAAAAGTAATCTGTAATCGCGTTTTTTAAAGAAGCGTTTTGAAAAATACATTGAATTTGCCATAAGCTTCTTTCCATTTTCAGGCGAGTAACATTCTTGCTGCTGTAGTAGCATACACATACAGCGGTACCTCGGGTTACATACGCTTCAGGTTACAGACTCCGCTAACCCAGAAATAGTGCTTCAGGTTGAGAACTTTGCTTCAGGATGAGAACAGAAATCGTGCTCCGACGGCGCGGCAGCAGCAGGAGGTGCTTCAGGTTAAGTGGTGCTTCAGGTTAAGAACAGTTTCAGGTTAAGAATGGACCTCCGGAACAAATTAAGTACTTAACCCGAGGTACCACTGTATCAATTTCTGTACAATTTAGGTAGTTCTGTCCCTTTAATTCCCCAAAGAAAAACTTTGTTTACAAAGGTTATTTTGAACATCCGTTCCAATTCATTATCGATCATCTCCCAGTGAGCTTTGACCTTACTACAAGACCACATTGGATAAAAGGAACCTTCATTCTCTTTGCATTCCCTTCAGCCGAGACTTCTTCATTGCGGGGGTCAGACTATATGACTTTGGGGGTCCCTTTCAACTTGGCAATTTTGCGGAGATCCGCTTCCCCACCACAATTCTCGCTGTGCATTAAAAACCAAATGAAAAGACAAGTGTGTCTCTCTCACACACACACACACTCACTTGTGCCGTTGTCCAAAGTGATCTTTTGCTCCGATTCGTTGCGGCCGAGGAAGGACTTGACATCGTGGTCCTCGTACCAGTTCAAGGAGGGCACCTTGAGGCCTCCCCCTTCGGGGTGGCCGCAGACCAGGCGGGAGAAGACTTCGAAGGTTTGTCGGGCGGAAGACGCCGGGTCCTGGCCGGAGAGAACGCGGAGAGCCTCGCGGAACTCCACAAAGCTGGTCGCGGCGGAGATCTGGGTCGCAGGGAGGTGGAGTGGGTAATAACGATGTGAATGTATAATGGAAAAATAAATTATATATATATATATATATATATATATATATATATATATATATATACAGTGGTACCTCGGGTTACAGACGCTTTGAAGGGGGAAGGAATGGGTTTCTGTGCAGTCAGTCTGAAACGGGACCCAAAATCCACATTTTTCCTCCTCCAAGGGAACATTTCTAAAATGCATTAACTTGAGCTTTTGAGTCAATGTATAAACAGAAAGACAGCTGTATAAACAAGTGCTCAAAGCCCTCTCCTTTATCAGTCCGTGACGGCAATGGATGGCCTTGCCAGTTCCAAGTGGAGCAGTAATGGCGCGTCTGGGTCTTATTTTGCTTCCTGACCACAAAAGACGCACAGACCTTGTCAGGTCTGACAAGAGACCCGGGAATGGTGCCGGGAGTGTTCTCAGAGTTGGTGACCTCCTGCCCCAAGATAAGAGTATAGGAACAGGTACTCTTTTATGGTCAAGAGTACCGGAACAGGAATATCTGTTTATGGTCATGAATGTCAACTTACGTGTATAAGCTGACGTGGTTGGAAGGGGGGAGAGGGTGTCTGGAGGATATATATACTGCATAAAATTTCTCATTTCTTTGGACTTGCTGTGAACTGACCATGCAAGTGCCTTCTGCTATCCGGAGAGCAGAATAAACACTTTCTCTGAATCAACCTCGGTGTCATTTGACTCCTTCCTCCCTGTTCTGGGAGCAACGCTCACCCTACCATCGCTAAAGTCTAAGAAGGCTACAGCTTCAGTTTACAGACTCCGCTAACCCAGAAACAGTGCTTCAGGTTAAGAACTTTGCTTCAGGATGAGAACAGAAATCATGCGGCAACAGCCGGAGGCGCCATTAGCTAAAGTGGTGCTTCAGGTGAAGAACAGTTTCAGGTTAAGAACGGACCTCCGGAACGAATTAAGTTCTTAACCAGAGGTACCACTGTATATATAAAGAGACAAGCTCATCTCCATGCCACGAATTACCTCCTCGGCTAAAGATGAGGTCCCCTGAAGAAGGGTACGGAGGGAATCCACTGTGTTTGCAACCTCGGCCGACGCAGCACTCATGCGCTCCTGTTGGGAAGAAGACAGGTTTATTCCTTGTTTGGGGGCAGGCGGCCTTCGCTCGCAACTATCTCCCGTCGTTTTGGAAGTTTCCGAAAGGGCAGACGTGGTAGATCCACATTTTAAAGTGAGCTCCGTCAAATCTCTCTCGCTCCCCCTCTCTGCCCCGCCACACAGATTCCTCCTAACGGTAACCAAAATCATTACAGTGCTACCTTGGTTCTCAAACGCCTTGGTTCCCAAATGCCGAAAACCCAGAAGTGTTCCGGTTTTCAAACGTTTTTCGGAAGCCGAACGTCCAACGCGGCTGTCGGCTATTGTTTCCGTGGCGCCTGCGCCAATCAGAAGCCGTGCCTTGGTTTCTGAACATTTAAGTCAAACGGACTTCCGGAAGGGATTAAGATTGGCGCTTTTGTTTTTGCCATTTATTTTGCATTTTTGTTTTTGAGGCTTTTTCATTTGTTTTTGTGACTCTGCGGAACCCGGTTCAGCTACTGATTGACTGGTTGTGTGACGGCGGAAATGGATAAAAGCCCCCCATCCAAACCATGAACTATCATCAGTGCAAGTAACAAAATAATAATATTAATTTTAATTTTTATCATCTCCAATACTGTCTTATTTATTTTATAGCACAGTACATGGATGATTGCTTTCATTTCATTGATCAATGGTTTCGTTAGGTAGCAAAATTCATGTTAAAGTGCTGTTTTAGAGGTTGCTTTTAAAAGCCTGGAACGGATTAACCCGTTTTGCATTACGTTCTATGAGAAAGAACGCGTCGGTTTTGGAACGCTTTGGTTTCGGAACAGAATTTCCGGAACGGATTAAGTTTGAGAACCAAGGGACCACTGTATTATTATTTTTCATTTGTATGTTGTTGTTGTTTAGTCGTTTAGTCGTGTCCGCCTCTTTGTGACCCCCTGGACCAGAGCACGCCAGGCATTTCTGTCCTCCACTGCCTCCCGCAGTTTGGTCAAACTCATGCTGGTAGCTTCAAGAACACCATCCAACCATCTCATTCTCTGTCGTCCCCTTCTCCTTGTGCCCTCCATCTTTCCCAACATCAGGGTCTTTTCCAGTTCATTTGTATACCACTATACAATTGTATACCGCTCCACACCTACCGTGAGAATTTTGGCCCAGTCCACTTGGGACAGGAAGCGGCGTTCCAGGGCTCGGAGGGTGCCGTCCGGCAAAGCGCAAAGGTTTTGCCGAAGCCCCTCGGCCGCCTCCGCGTCTTCGGAAACCAAAAATTGGGAGAGGACGGAAGCGTTGCAAACGATCTGCGTCAAAGGCGTCCCGGCGAGGGAGAACTGGAAGAGGAGAGAGAGGAATCGGCACCGTGAGAACAAGCGACTTCTTGGCCCAAAAGTGGAAGCAAAAAGAATTACCGACATTAGAAGAATGGAGGATGAAATTGACGGACTACGCAGAATTAGACAAGCTAACAGGAAGGATCTGAGACCGGCGCGACCAGAGGTTTACCGAAGACTGGACTAAATTTACCGAGTATCTGAAAAGTATTTGCGATGATCAGATCACGTTTGTAGGACTACAAGAAGTTCTGTGAGGAGTAATTTAAGAAATATTGTAAAAATGGAAAGGGAGAAACGATTTGTTAGAAAAGGTAAAGGCAATATTAAGTTAAGAATTGCAGGAGAAATAATCAAGACGGAAGGCTATCAGAGATGCTGAAGGAAGTCCAAACAAGGACATATGCATAATAATTTGTGTGGTATGTCTTAAAAAAAACCGTATGCTAAAAATTAATAAAAAATATTATTTTTGCTCTTCTTTTCTTAAAATAATAATCATCATAATAATAATATTGGTGTTTGTTTAAGCTTCAAAGTATACACACAAATTGCATAAAAACACACACAAGAAAACACATTACAATACTAAAAGGAAACAAAAAATATAAGCACACGTTACTTGTAAAACGCAATTTAACTTTCACTGTTATGCAACTTCCTATTATTACTTTATTTATTGAATTTATATGTCGCCCAATACCCGGAGATCATCATCATCACTATTACTATTATTACTTTACTTATTGAATTTATATATCGCCCAATACCCGGAGGTCTAACATTCCCAAATTCTGCATCCCAGTGTTTTGTCGGCCTCAAGTTTCTAGTCCTCCTAAAGGAGCCTGCTATTCTCTTCTTTTAAAAAAAGAAATGGCAATATTGGTGCTTGTTTAAGCTTCAAGGCATGGGTATAATCGCACCTTACGTAAATAAATGACTTTCTTTTTCTTAAAAAAGAGATTTACATATTGCTCTATACCCGGAGGTCTCAGCGCGGTTCACAGAATAAAATCAAAATATAAAACCACAGAATACATAATTAAAGAAAAATAAAAACAACCACCCAATAACTCCCGCAACGGTTCCAAAATCAGCATCCCAATGTTTTGTCGGCCTCAAGTTTATAGTCCTCTTGAAGGAGGCTGCTCTTCTTTTAAATAAATAATAATAATAATAATGTTATTTGTTCCAGCTTCAAGGCATGCGCACAACTCACGCCTTTGCGTAAATACATGACTTTCAGGCCTAACGCTTCCAAAATCTGTACCCCAGTAATTTTAAAAACAGAAACACAAATTATTTGTTATAAGCCATACCAGTTCCTCGATTTAATTTGCCCATTTCCGAGACATTTCCACAGCCATTCCCCTATAGCTGGAACCTGAGACTCTCCCCACTTTCAAGCCCAGATTAAACGCATCAAGGCACTAGTCCTCAAAAAGGAGGCGGGCTCATTTTTCTCTCTCTCTTTTTTACTTACCACCCGTGGGTCAAGTCGGGACCCAAGCAGTTCCTCCACGGCGGCGGGTGGCAGGGAGGCGTCGGTCCGGAGGAAACGGGAAAAGGTCTCGTTTTCTTTCAGGTAGGCCCTCACCTGCAAATCTGGTAAAGGGGAGCGAGTTCGGATTACTTCCAGAAAAACAGGGTGCCTGAACGCTGACAAAACCGAAATAGGAAGCAGCTGAAACCAGGAAGACACGTGTAAATAGCTGCAAGGGGGAAATCTTGAACCCGGACCCGGTCGTACTATTGAAGAACTTGCGTTTTTCCTCTGCCCTCCTGGTCCCTTTCACCTCGCGTGTCGTGCAGGCAGGGACAAATCTTGCTTTTTAAACTTTAAACGGGAGCCTTTTTTCGCATCCTGGAAAGCGCTCCCAAATCACCCCTTAAGAATCAGTGCTTGCCTTTTTCCTCTGCCCTGCCCATCCCTCTCGCCTCATATGCCGTCGCGGTTTCCCCATATTGCAACCTGGTTGGGGAACGACGACTGCCTTGCTTTTAAAAACTGATCGATAGATGATCCATCCATCTATCTATCTATCATCTATCTATCTGTGCTGGGTCCGGGGGTAACCCATGAAACGCGGTCCAGGTCTGGTCCAGAATACGGAATCAGTCCGACAGGGCCAAGGCAGGAAACCAGGCAAGGACAGGTACAGGATCTCAGGTAAGATCTAGCATACAACAATGTTGCTCCCGCAACCTGGGGCGAGGTCCGACAGCTTTTTAACTTTGTCGGGGTAACGGCCGGTCCTGATCCCCTGGAGACTCACCTCCCTGTCTCGCCCGAAGGCAAGCACTCATCCTGCGAGTACTCAGGTCTCTCCTTCTCTCAGACCTGAGTCTCTGCAGCTCAGGAGACGTCGGTGGGTGACTAGACCCAGGGGCTGCCTCAGTTTCCCCTGACCCAACCGGTAGTGGAGCAGCTGTAAGCGATGGCCCAGCTGGAGGCAACAAGGTCATCCCCACATCTGGAGCCAGGGCAGGATCAGGCCCCTGACTCGGCCCAGCCGGGGCTTGTTGCAGGCGAACCTGTGCAGACTGGGACTCTTCAGGATGGTTCAGATAATGTCTGAGGCAAAGGATCCGGTGCAGACTGAGACTCCTCTGGTTCCGAGTCCGAGTCCCAGGCCATCACACTATCCACTGTATTTTTTGCTCTATAAGACTCACTTTTCCCCTCCTAAAAAGTAAGGGGAAATGTGTGTGCGTCTTATGGAGCGAATGCAGGCTGCGCAGCTATCCCAGAAGCCAGAACAGCAAGAGGGATTGCTGCTTTCACTGCGCAGCGATCCCTCTTGCTGTTCTGGCATCTGAGATTCAGAATATTTTTATTTCTTGTTTTCCTCCTCCAAAAACTAGGTGCGCCTTGTGGTCTGGTGCGTCTTATAGAGCGAAAAATACGGTATGTATCCATCCAAAATCATCGCAAGCTCTCACAAGCCCTTACCCGTTTGTGAGCTAACGTTTCCGCTTATCTGACGCAAGGCGGACAGGAGCCTGGAAAAACCGCTTTGCGCTTGTGGGTTGTTCATCCGATGGACGACTTTCTGGACATCAGCAAATAGGCGAGAAATACTGTTTGGGGAGGTGAGGGAGAAGAAGGAAGCAGGCTTTATTTTTATTCCGGTGAAGGTTTCCTTCTTTTCGTTTGATATAATATAATAAAAAATTATTCTTTATACCCCGCCCATCTGGCTGGGTTTCTCCAGCCACTCTGGACGGCTTCCAACATAATATTAAAATACAATAGTCTATTAAACATTAAAAGCTTCCCTAAACAGGGCTGCCTTCAGATGTCTTCTAAAAGTCAGGTAGTTGTTTATTTCCTTGACATCTGGTGGGAGGGTGTTCCACAGGGAGGGCGCCACCACTGAGAAGGCCCTCCGTCTGGTTCCCTGTAACCTTGCTTCTCGCAGGGAGGGAACCGCCAGAAGGCCCTCGGGAGATGGACCCAGGTGTCCGGGCTGGACGATGGGGGTGGAAACACTCCTTCAGATATAATGGACTATTTAGAGCTTTCAAGGTCAGCACCAACCCTTTGAATTGTGCTCGGAAACGTCCTGGGAGCCAATGTAGGTCTTTCAGGACCGGTGTTATATGGTCTCGGCGGCCGCCCCCAGTCACCAGTCTAGCTGCCGCATTCTGGATTAATTGCAGTTTCCAGGTCACCTTCCAAGGCAGCCCCACGTAGAGCGCGTTGCAGTAGTCCAAGCGGGAGATAACCAGAGCATGCACCACTCTGGCGAGACAGTCCGCGGGCAGGGAGGGTCTCATCCTGCATCCCAGATGGAGATGCCCTGGACACAGAATTGACCTGCACCTCCATGGACAGCTGTGAGTCCAGAATGACTCCCAGGCTGCGCTCCTGGTCCTTTGGGGGCACAGTGACCCCATTCAGGACCAGGGAGTCCCCCACACCTGCCCCCCTGCCCCCCCAAAACAGTCCTTCTGTCTTGTCAGGATTCAACTTCAATCTGTTACATGATAATGCATGTAAAACAGAGATGAAAAACACATGCTGAAAATTGCAGAGGGTTAGACTAGAGAACCTCTGGAGGGCCCTTTTCCCAACCTTACAACTCTTACGGGCACCATAAACCAGGGTGGTTTTGATTTAAATCACTAGTACGTAAGACTTGATTTTAATTTTTTTTTTCTTTTTACAGAAATACTCATTCTCGCTGGTATCACCTTAATATTTACAACCAGACGAAGGATTCCTTTTTGGAATAATAAATTTCCAGAGCATTTTTTTACATTTTTATCCAAAATTACTGATTTGATTACCCTATTCAAAATGCACAGATAATTATGGAATTACCGTGAGGTTTAATAAATTGGCTCTTTATATCGGGACAACTTTTCCGCCGCGCTTTGTCGGAAGGAGAAAAACAAATGTTTCTTTCGTAACAATTTAAACAATTGATTTAACTAAAACAATAGCATTGCGGTATATGTATCCATGTTTGTTAACTGATGTGGTTAAACAATGGAAAAAAAACAACTTAGACTGAGTTTTGGAACACATTAAAAACTTAAAACAAACCTTTATTTCCTTATGAATAGCTTTTGGACTATAAATGTAACTTAAATAGAAAACCTTTAGGAAGATTTTTCCTCCTAAAGCATTTTATTTTAAAAATCCGATTGAAACGGGGGGGGGGGGAAATCCTACTTAAATGGGGGGGAAAAATCCTATTTAAATATTTAAAAATCTGATTTAAATATTTAAAAATCTGATTTTTTTTTTCCATTTTTCGTTTAAAAAGTAATCAATTTTTAAATCCGCCCCGTCACAAACTCACATGGATCGGTTGAAGTTATCCACCAAGCCGGGAGTCTCACCGGCCGTCAGATTTCGGAAGCATGGGTTGTTGATGTTGCAGACGATGCCCTGTAGCCAGGGCAAAGTCCCAGCGGACGGCAGAGCCTTGTTGGGAAAATGACCTGTGTGGAAAGACCCAAAAACCAAGCGGATAGATAGATAGATATATTTATTGTCATTGTCCCCTGCAGAACAATGAAATTGAAAAACTACACAAAACTACATAATACATTCAAAAACCCCTAAAAACCCTGAAACCCCATTTTGAAATACAATATACTATAGAGACTCCTTACTGGGGATAATTTTTGGGGGGGACACCCTGCGTTCTAGGCTTAGGGCATCTTAGATGAACCAATGAGAAGCTAACACCATACTTCAGTATACTATTTTTTGCCTGCAACTGTTAATTAACAGGTTTTAATTTTTCTTAAAAAAACCGAAGCAACAGTCTAGAAGAGGTGTCCGATTTCATTACCAAACTTAAAACCATGGAGAGACCTGGTCTGAACAAAGACATTGGATTCTTATACATGACTAAGCCATTTTTCACCTTTTCACCCCTTGCCTTTTCCTGTAAGACCTATTGCAGTCGTTAAGAGTCGTCAACAGGCTCATCTCAGCTATCTGCCAATCTCCCATTCCCACCACCCTTCTGAGTAATATCCCTCCCCACCTTCTCACTATATAGAAGGATCTGGCAACTTCTGTTTCAGTGTATCTGAAGAAGTGTGCATGCACACGAAAGCTCATACCAAGAACTAACTTAGTTGGTCTTTAAGGTGCTACTGGAAGGAATTTCTTTATTTTGACTATGGCAGACCAACACGGCTACCTATCTGTAACTGTGTCCGATTTCTGTTTTCTATGTCTTATCACGGAACCACGACTCTCGCCATCCCCGGCTCGTTCGGAATGCAAAAAGGCTCCCTTCTACTTTCACCAAGGTTTTCCATAAGGAAAGACCTCCGGCTGCAAAGGGCTAGAAGTGTTTCATCCAGCAGGGGGTGTTCCTTTCACACTTACATTCATGTTGCTCGAACGGCGGGTGGGATTGTCTCACGGAGATGAGGATGAAAAACAAGAACAGGGGCCAGAGGACCTCGATGACCAGTTGCAACTGGGGAGACAAAAAGGGCGGGAATCAGGATCTTCTATTTGCCAAAAAAATATATAAACAATCGCGTCCATATTTTTCCTCATCCCCCCGCAGTCCTTTTTCCTTTCGTGCCACGGCCTTTTCAACAGCAAAATATGAAAGCAGAACTCAAAGCGCCCGAAAACGCAGGCAACCCAAATTAATAAGAATAATAATAATATCTTTATTGTCATTGCCCCCTTTGGGGACAACGAAATTACTTGACTGCTCCATAAAAACACTAATTAAACAATACAGTATAATACAGCAAGGGAGATTAGATGACTTTCGAAGTCCAGGCTTCCCATTCAGGGCCGAGATCGCTCTGGAGAAGAAGCTGTTCTTAAGACGGCTCGTTCTTGTCTTCATCATCCTGTATCTCCGTCCCGACGGCAAGAGCTCGAAGAGACAGTGACCAGGAAGCGATGGATCTTTTACTATGTCCAGTGCCTTCCTATGGCACCTTGTGGCATAAATCTGCTCTAAGGTGGAGAGTGGGCAGCCAACAATGCTCTCTGCTGCCTTAACAACCCTGCACAACCCCATCCTGTCCCGGGTAGTACAGCTTCCGTACCACACACATAAGCCATAAGTGAGCACGCTCTCAATGGCGTGCTCTTAATAAATTCCTCTAGCCGTGGCGCTACGACTCACCGTCTGCCTGCGCCGGTAGGTGAAATTCTTCCAGAGTAACAGCGCCAGTTGGATGCCAAACCCCATCATGCGCCAGGAGGTCTGTGGTCCCCAAACATACTCTATCGCAGGCGGCGCATTGGGGCGATCTTAACGCAGGAGACCTTGAAAAAGAAATCAGCGTGCCATTAACGAACAACGACAATAAATATTAAAAATTATAGCCGACCTTTGCGGTCCTTTCTGATTCTACAATTCCGCGAAGCAATTCCCCCAACCAGGGCCGGATTTAGGTTTTATGCGGCCCTCGGCCACTGAAGATAATGGGGCCCTTTCTATGTCCAGCTGTCCTTTGCCAACAACAAATTGTCGTTGTTGTTTTGTGTTGAATTTACGCTATATGGTCATTGATGGGCCTAATAGGCATCTAAAGCCATTGGCACTTGCATTTTATCAAAGTCTTTGTTGAGCTGAAATACAATCAAGAAGTATATCAACAGTGAAATGCAATTAAGAAGAAGTATATTAATAGTGAAATACAATTAAGTATATTAATAGTGAAATACATTTAAGAAGAAGTATATTAATAGTGAAATACAATTAAGAAGAAGTATATTAATAGTGAAATACAATTAAGAAGCATATTAACAGTGAAATAATTATTAAGCTCTAACTTAAAATGATTTTTTTATCCATAACAAACTGAATAACGCAAACGCATTTGGCAATGACAAATGTCCCTTTAGAAACACAGTTTGCAAAGACTCATCATCTGGTCTCTAGAAACTTGCTATAACGTGAAATAATAAGAGGTGTAAGTATATGATGCAAACTACTAATAATTATAAAGAGCAGAATGTAGGCACCCTATATATTATTGTTATTGTTTAGTCGTGTCCGCCTCTTCGTGACCCCCTGGACCAGAGCACGCCAGGCCCTCCTGTCTTCCACTGCCTTCCACAGTTTGGTCAAACTCATGCTGGTAGCTTCGAGAACACTGTCCCACCATCTCGTCCTCTGTCGTCCCCTTCTCCTTGCACCCTCCATCTTTCCCAACATCAGGGTCTTTTCCAGGGAGTCTTCTCTTCTCATGAGGTGGCCAAAGTCTTGGAGCCTCAGCTTCAGGATCTGTCCTTCCAGTGAGCACTCAGGGCTGATTTCCTTCCGAATGGAGAGGTTGGATCTTCTTGCAGTCCATGGGACTCTCCAGAGTCTCCTCCAGCACCAGAATTCAAAAGCATCCATTCTTCGGCAATCAGCCTTCTTGATGGTCCAGCTCTCACTTCCATACATCACTACTGGGAAAACCAGAGCTTTAACTCAACGGACCTTTGTTGGCAAGGTGATGTCTCTGCTTTTTAAGACGCTGTCTGGGTTTGTCATTGCTTTTCTCCCAAGAAGCAGGCGTCTTTTAATTTTGTGGCTGCTGTCACCATCTGCAGTGATCATGGAGCCCAAGAAAGTAAAATCTCTCACTGCCTCCATTTCTTCCCCTTCTGTTTGCCAGGAGGTGATGGGACCAGTGGCCATGATCTTTGTTTTTTATATATAGAAAGGAGCAAAGCAGTGATATTTTAGGGAGCAGGCTAGCAGGCCTTCTGATCTGAGTGTTACCCTGAGGTCTGTTTTTTTTTTTGCTATTTTTTCTTTGCGTTTCTGTTTTTGCAGCTCTTTTCCGTTTTGTTCTCATGACTGCGCGGAACCCAGTACAGCTACTGACGGATCAATTGTGCGACCGCAGCACATTGATTATTGATTTCATTTTACGGACCAATGGTCTTGTTAGATAGCAAAATCCACGTTAAGTTGCTGTTTTAGGGGTTGTTTTTAAAACCCCGGAACGGATTAATCCGTTTTGCGTGACTCTCTATGGGGAAAGCAGTGTGCCTTGGTTTTGGAACGCTTTGGTTTTGGAACGGAATTTCCGGAAGGCATTAAGTTTGAGAACCAAGGCGCCACGGTAGATAAATTTATTTTAGAAAGCGGGGAGGGGAAAACGAAGGGTCGGCTCTCGACGAACGGCAAAAACTTGCAAAGAGATGTTCCATCACGGCGAAAAACACCTGTGCACCCACAACGCCGGAGGTGGTTATGGCATCATGGCAATTGTGCGCCAATTATGTGTCTCTCTCGAGGGTGGGGAGAATCAGAGTGCAGGGGCCTTTTCAACAAGCACCCTTGGGAGCCACAAATCATTTCGTCCGTCCCACCACCCAGCTCCACAGAGAGAAATTTATCCGGGCCCCTTAAGAAGCAGGCGAGCTTGCAAGGTGATTATCCTCCCGGGCAAAATATCAATTAAACCACTGTCGCCAGGGAAACAGATCTGCCAGGCAAAGTTAAGAGGATTTAGCCCTTACCATCTCCAGCAAACTTTGCACACACACCCCGGCTGCAAACACCAGGCATCTCATTTGACCAGACTCCAAGTTTCTAGTCCCTAGGAACGGACGGAGGGCTCAGATTTCTGCCTCCGGAGATTTTTGCCTTCGTTTCGGCAGCCGGCTTATTCATTTCCTAGAATCCCAAACCGGATTGCCGGAAGAAATATCAACAGCCTCAGATATGCAGATGACACAACCTTGATGGCAGAAAGTGAGGAGGAATTAAAGAACCTTTTAATGAGGGTGAAAGAGGAGAGCGCAAAATATGGTTTGAAGCTCAACATCAAAAAACCAAAGATCATGGCCACTGGGCCCATCACCTCCTGGCAAATAGAAGGGGAAGAAATGGAGGCAGTGAGAGATTTTACTTTCTTGGGCTCCATGATCACGGCAGATGGTGACAGCAGTCACGAAATTAAGAGACGCCTGCTTCTTGGGAGAAAAGCGATGATAAACCTTGACAGCATCTTAAAAAGCAGAGACATCACCTTGCCAACAAAGGTCCATATAGTTCAAGCTATGGTTTTCCCAGTAGTGATGTATGGAAGCGAGAGCTGGACCATCAAGAAGGCTGATCGCCGAAGAATTGATGCTATGGAATTCTGGTGCTGGAGGAGACTCTGGAGAGTCCCATGGACTGCAAGAAGATCAAACCTCTCCATTCGGAAGGAAATCAGCCCTGAGTGCTCACTGGAAGGACAGATCCTGAAGCTGAGGCTCCAAGACTTTGGCCACCTCAGGAGAAGAGAAGACCAAGCCCCCCACAAGGCAGGAATACACAGGGACCCAACCCGGGACATCCTGCGTGCAAAGCCATTGCTCTACCCACTGAGCGACACTCTCTTTTCCCCATTGCTGCAAAAAAACAACCCTGCGCTTACCTTATTAAGTTGGCACGGAAATGTTTGGCGGTGCTTGCCGTTTCTGGAACTTTCAGCCCGAGGGGGGGTATTTATACTGACCGAATCTGTCCCACAGACCTCACCTCCCTACAAGCAGCCTGTCTCTCTCTCTCTCTCTCTCTCTCTGCCAGCTCCTTCGACCTTGCAGAATTCGAGAAGGAGGATGAGGCGAACCACAACGAGTCGGTTCCGCCTCTTGCCGGCAACGCCTACCAACTGGGCTCCCAGTCCACCGGCCCCAGTGGGGACCAGTTAACCACCTGCATCTCACAGAAGCACGACAACCTCCCCCTTTTCAATTGGAAATTTGATTTAATTTTAAAAGCCCTCTTCCTAGCAAGGAGCACGGAGAGACCCTCTCGCCCACGGAGCGAGGAAGCAGTGCCCCTTTTGTGCCCCCGCAACCCTAATCGGGCGATCCCTCTTGCCCGCATGGATAAAGGGTTTTGGAAAGAGCCGGAGGCAAAGGTTGAATTCCTTTTCCCTGGGCTAATCTCCTTACAAAAGGCTGATCTCCTCCGGGGGGGGGGGGGGAGATTTCGCAGAGGGAACTGCCCCACATCTCGGGGCCTGGAGGTTTCGCTCTCGAGAATTCAGAGCCCGACGGGGCCGGGTGTCCCCAATGGCTCCAACTCGCCGGGCAGTCAGTGGCCAGGAGTTCCACAGGCCCCATAAGGAAGGCTAGATGCGCCCTTTATTTGAAAAACGGCAAACAAGTGAAAAGCCTAGCAGAATTTAGGTATATAACACAGGTAGGCAACCGAATCCAGCCCGGTCGCCTTCTCAATCCGACCCGCGGACGGTCCAGGAATCAGCGTGTTTTTACATGAGTAGAATGTGTCCTTTTCTTTAAAATGCACCTCTGGGTTATTTGTGGGGCATAGGAATTCGTTCATTCCCCCCCCCAAAAAAAATATAGTCCGGCCCCCCACAAGGTCTGAGGGACATTGGACCGGCCCCCTGCTGAAAAAGTTTGCTGATCCCTGGTATATAATGTAGTTATAAACTGGACTTTATAATACAGCGGCACCTTGGTTCTCAAACGCCTCGGTACTCAAACAACTTGGAACCCAAACGCTGCAAACCCAGAAGTAAGTGTTCCGGTTTGTGAACTTTTTTTCGGAAGCCGAACGTGCTCCATTTTGAGTGTTACCCAGAGGCCTGTCTGTTTTTGCTATTTACCGTATTTTTCGCTCTATAAGACGCACCAGACCACAAGACGCACCTAGTTTTTGGAGGAGGAAAACAAGAAAAAAAATATTCTGAATCTCAGAAGCCAGAACAGCAAGAGGGATCGCTGCGCAGTGAAAGCCGCAATCCCTCTTGCTGTTCTGGCTTCTGGGGTAGCTGCGCAGCCTGCATTCGCTCCGTAAGACGCACATACATTTCCCCTTACTTTTTAGGAGGGAAAAAGTGAGTCTTATAGAGCAAAAAATATGGTATTTTGAGTTTTTGCGACTCTTTTTCAGTTTGTTTCTGTGGCTCTGCAGAACCCAGTTCAGCTACTGATGGATCGATGGCGTGTCTGCGGTACATTGATTATTGCTTTCGTTTATGGATCGATGGTCAGGTTAGATAGTAAAATCCACATTCGATTGCTGTTTTAGAGGTTGTTTTTAAAAGTCTGGAACGGATGAATCCGTTTTACATTACTTTCTACGGGAAAGCAGCGCGCCTTGGTTTTGGAACGGACTTCCGGAACGGATTAGGTTTGAGACCCAAGGTACCACTGTAGTAATAACAACAACATTTATAACCGGGAACTTTTAAGGGAGGGGTTTTTTGGACTCGGCCCTTTACTATCCTATGTGCTATGGCGTCTTGGGACTTGGAGCTTTGAAGATGGTTTTTAAAAGACGGTTAATGCACACTTAATGCATGGCTTAAGAAACTTTTGCCGGGAAGCCATCAATAATTCCACCATCAGCCCAAGACCAGGAATTCCATGAAACCTTAACGATCTGGACTGTTTTGAAACCCGGGTATCTGAAATGCCATATCTATGTTAAACAAGTGTCCAGAGGAACAGCTTCCCAATATACCGTATTTTTTTGCTCTATAAGACGCACCAGACCACAAGACGCACCTAGTTTTTGGAGGAGGAAAACAAGAAAAAAAAAATATTCTGAACCACAGAGCCTAGGGCTTGCCGATCAGAAGGTCGGCGGTTCGAATCCCCGCAATGTCGCGGTGAGCTCCCATTGCTCGGTCCCTGCTCCTGCCCACCTAGCAGTTCGAAAGCACGTCAAGTGCAAGTAGATAAATAGGTACCTCTCCGGCGGGAAGGTAAACGGCGTTTCCGTGCGCTGCTCTGGTTCGCCAGAAGCGGCTTAGTCCTGCTGGCCACATGACCTGGAAGCTGTACGCCGGCTCCCTCGGCCAGTAAAGCGAGATGAGCGCCGCAACCCCAGAGTCGGCCACGACTGGACCTAATGGGGGTCCCTTTACCTTTAGATCAAGACCACCCCCAGAAACATCATACCTACATCTAAGACCTCAAAACTCCTATCACAGTAGAAAAGGCAAAAAGTCCTTTTCCAAGTTTATTCAACAAGCCACTCACAAAGTTGCACGTTTCTTAGAAGGTTACAAACAGAAAATAAAAACGTTGTAAAATGTAACTAGCTAAAACTATACTCACAGCAACAATAGTTCAAAACACAGCGAGCAGTCAAGAGTCCTTTCACTGGTCAAAAGCACCAGGGCAAGACCTTCTGCAATTTGAATCGGGACTCCCAAGTCCTTTATCCTTGCAAACCCACCTGCAAAACAGGCTAGGGACCAATCATCTCTTTAGATTAATTACCAATCTACCAATGGCTGCATGGTGAGAATATATCTCCTGATTGACAGGAGGCCAGCACAGCTGAACTTTGTTTAGGCTCAGAGACCTTGAGAGCCAAAGGCTCTCCTGCCGTTCCCAGGCCTCGCTTCCACATCAGGTAAAGGCAAAGGGACCCCTGACCATTAGGTCCAGTTGTGACCAACTCTGGGGTTGCGGCGCTCATCTCGCTTTACTGGCCGAGGGAGTGGGACGCGGGTGGCGCTGTGGGTTAAACCACAGAGCCTAGGGCTTGCTGATCAGAAGGTCGGCGGTTCGAATCCCCGCAATGACGCGGTGAGCTCCCGTTGCTCAGTCCCTGCTCCTGCCAGCCTAGCAGTTCAAAAGCATGTCAAAGCGCAAGTAGATAAATAGGTACCACTCCGGCGGGAAGGCAAACGGCATTTCCATGCGCTGCTCTGGTTCGCCAGAAGCGGCTGAGTCCTGCTGGCCACATGACCCGGAAGCTGTATGCTTCCACATAAGGTAAAGGGACCCCTGACCGTTAGGTCCAGTCATGGCCGACTCTGGGGTTGCGGCACTCATCTCGCTTTATTGGCCGAGGGATCCGGCGTACAGCTTCTAAAACAACCCCTAATTTGACACGAATTTTGCTATCTGACGAGACCCTCGATCCATCAAATGAAAGCAATAAACGATGTACTGAAGTCACAAAATCAATACATCACAAAAACAAAAAGTGCTGCAGAAACAAAAACACAAAATAAATAGCAAAATCAGACAGGGGGTGGGGAGGGAGAGAAAATACAGCATATAATTTATATTTTAAAAGTGACCGGAAAGTTGGGTCCTTTTGAGGTGTTAGGAGGGTGGGGGACTTAAAATGGGGTGGAGGGGTTATAGGGTTGTTGTTGTTTATATATTTTGGGGTTTTATATTTTGATTTCGTTCTGTGAACCGCCCTGAGACCTCTGGGTATAGGGTTATATATAAATTCAACAAATAAATAATAATAATATTGATTGGCAGGGAAGGGGAAGGAGAAAAAATACAGTGTATACTGTAATTTATATTTTAAAAGAGTGACCTGAAAGTTGGGTCCCTTTGAGGTGTTTGAAGGGGGGGGGGACTTAAAAGGTTTTATATCTTGCTCTTGATTTTATTTTACTTGATTTTATTCTACCCTGAGAACCCCAGGTATAAAAATTCAGATTAATAATAATAATAATAGGAAGGAAAAATGTTTCCTAAGGCATCCGTTCCCCGCCCCCCCCCCCTTCCCTAAACCCAGCTCCCTTCAAGGGGGTTTCAACTGACTGACTGACTGATTGATTGATTGATTGATTGCTTACCTGCCCGGCTCCTTTTTTTTTGCGGCGCGGCCCCTTTAAGGGGAGACCCCCTCGCCGCCTCTCCCCCGCATTGTTCGCAACAGCGGCGGAGGATCAAAGGGAGTTGTGTAAGCAAAGCCACGCCCCCTCGCCGGCCGGCGTTCGGATTTGGAACGCCGGTGGGCGGAGGCCCCGCCCCGATTTAAAGCGGAGGGGTTACTGGAGGGCGCGTGACGTCAGCCCTCAGCATCCTTAAAGGTGACGCAGCAGCTTATTTTGATGGTGATGGTGATTTTATGATTTATACCCAGCCACTCTGGGCCGGCTTGCAGCACATTAAAAATTTGGAAACTGTACACAGCTGTCATACACAAGTGATTGCAATTATTGATCTCAGTTTATTTTTATATTTTATATTTTTAAAAATAAAAACCCACTGTGTGTGTTTTATAGAGAGAGAGAGAGAGAGAAATATATAATGTGTAATATATATATATATATATATATATATATATATATATATATATATATATATATATATATATATATATTATATATATATATTACACATGTAATATATACATATATCAAATCTATATATATAGAGTAATAGATAATGTAATATATCATGTGTAATATATGTGTTTTATATATGTGTGTAATACTTTATATATATATATATATATATATATATATATATATGTAGATATATATAGTATTATATATATATATGTAGATATATATATGCATATACAATATATATATATAATCACACACAGAGAGTATACACACACACTGTGTGTTTGTATTATATATATACAAACACACACACAGTATGTATATGTGTGTGTATATATATATATAGTCATACCTCATGTTATGTTTACTTCATCTTACGTTCTTTCCATTTACTTCTGGGTTTGGCTCTTTTGTTTTTGCTATTTATTTTGCGTGTTTGCTTTTGAGGCTTTTTCGGTTCATTTGCTTTTGTGAGTGTGTGGAACCCAGTTCCGCTACTGATTGACGGATTGTGTGACTGCGGAAATGGATAAAAGGCCCCCCCCCATCCGAACAATGACTATCATCAGTGCAGGTAAAAAAAAGAAGAAGTAATTTTAATTTTTATCATCTACAATACTGTCTTATTCATTTTATAGCACAGTGCATTGTTTATTGCTTTCATTTCATGGATCCATGGTCTGGTTAGATAGTAAAATCCACGTTCAATTGCTGTTTTAGGGGTTGTTTTTAAAAGTCTGGAACGAATTAATCCATTTTGCATTGCTTTCTAGGGGAAAGCGCACCTTGGTTTTGGAACGCTTTGGTTTTGGAACAGATCTCCAGAACAGATTAAGTTTGAGAACCAAGGTGCCACTGTAAAGGCTCTTCTGATCTATCCGTGTGTCCAGATGTTTAGCGGATGGTCTATTGCAAAATGGAAAACCAGGGATCACCCAACCCTAATATAAACACGCAATGTCATCACCCTTTTGACACACACACACAACTGAAAAAAAACGCGGACACCAAGGTTTGTTCTGCTTTTGAAGCATTTTATTGCTTATATTCAAATATTGCAGTTTCACATTTATTTATTTTTTTGTCCCAGTTACGTCCCTCTTCCGTTTCACAGGATAAAATGCTCTCCACCGAGGAAAATAAAAGTTTGCGGCGGCTTTTATCCGTACAGTTATGGGGGGGAAACTGTCCAGTTTCCGTTTTAAAAAAAGGGAAGACGTTTAGCAATAAAGAAAGAACCACATTTGGGGGGGGGGTGAATAAGCCTTTTTTAAAAATTAAGACACACAGAAGGAATGGCATTGGCCTCAAGATTTAAAAAGCAGAGAAGGGAGAATTTGGAAGTCCATCTGGAAAGGCCAACCCCAAATTTAAATACAGCGGGAACCTGGCGCCGTGAACTAGAACTCCCGGCAGCCGATGTGGCAAATGTCGAGAGTGGCCTCAAGGTTTAAAAAGCAGGGGAGGGAGAATCTCGAAGTCCAGAAACTATCTGGAAAGGCCAACTCCTAGTTTAAATACAGCGGAAACCTGGCGCCATGAACTAGAACTCCCGGCAGCCGATTTGGCAAATGTCGAGAGTGGCCTCAAGGTTTAAAAAGCAGGGAGGGGAGAATCTGGAAGCCCAGAAACCATCTGGAAAGGCCAACCCCAAATTTAAATACAGCGGGGAACCTGGCGTCGTGAACTAGAACTCCCGGCAGCCGATGTGGCAAATGTCGAGAGTGGCCTCAAGGTTTAAAAAGCAGGGGAGGGAGAATCTGGAAGTCCAGAAACCATCTGGAAAGGCCAACCCCAAATTTAAATACAGCGGGAACCTGGCGCCGTGAACTAGAACTCCCGGCAGCCGATGTGGCAAATGTTGAGAGTGGGGAGCCCAGGGCATCAGACTCCCATGCTTGGAATAAGAGGCTTTTTATAGCAAAAAGAACCCCCAACATCTTCGCTGAAATCATATTCCTAAGGACTAGCGCCCCTGTTATTGCAGCGAGCGCAAACCAAGAGACTTCTGCGACAAAATAAGAATTGCAGGCAGTGCTTTTTTCCTGGGGGAGTACGCAGAATGGCAGAGCTGGAAAAGACCCCCCATTTTGTGAATCTTTGTACTTTTGTCCATTTATTTGTTTTCCCCCGATTTGAACGGTAAAATCGTGATTTCCTTGAGTAAATGCTTTTTAAAGAAAAATAAAAATTATTATTATTATTATTATTATTAAAAGAAAAAAAGCACTGATTGCAGGAGATTGTGGACGGGCAATGTGAGTTGTTCATAGGCGGCTAGTGTTCCCCTCACTTCTGGAATTAGAAACAGACTTTGTCTCTGAAGAGACACAGATCAGATTCTGTAGATTTTAAGTCTTTGGAGAAAGTCCTCTAGAGATCTGTGTAGCTCCGAAGTCTGCAACTATCCCCCCAAAGTCCTACTGAGAGCAGACCCACAGAAATCGACGAGACGTTCAGATATAGGTCTACTCAAGAGTATGAGTTACTAGGAAACATCTTAGTGGACTATAGCTTTCTACTTTCCCCAAACTTGGGTTTGGTTTTTTAAAGACTACAATTCCCATCGTCCATGACCACAGATCCGGCGAAACTTAGGGTGATGGGAGTTGTAGTCCAACGAGAGCTGGAGACCCAAATTTGGGAAAGTTTGGGAAATCTAACGGGTTCCTCGGCTGTGGGCTTTTTTCACATCCATTAGCAAGCAGACAATTTAGTGACTCGTATCATCCTAAGATTACCTACGTAGAAATTAAGGCTATTGATGGAATGCTTATAAAAGATTTAAGATGTGCGGACATATTTTTAAAACAACAACATATTGGTCCATCAGTGTCACAACAAAAATAGATCCTTTAAGCATTATATAAAGGCTTACAAAATTATTTTCAATTTCTTTCTTTTTTTAAAAAAAGAGGAGTTTTGGTTTTATTTAGGAAAGGAAGAATTCTTGGTCCCTTAAAAATAGTTATGTAGCAGCAAGAAATGGGCACCTAAGGCCTCTGAGGAGAAGGGGGGGGGAGAGAGAGAAGGAGAAGTTGCAATCTTGAAAGCTTTTTCAAGTGGCTAGACCTCATTGAGTTAGGCAACCGTCAACCCCATAATATAAGACCTCTGCTGTCCCAAGCACTACGCAAATAGGCTATAGCGATCCCAGCACAATCAAAAATCCCCAAAGACAGGGACGGCAGCTAGATCTTCCTAAAAACATTAAAACCGGATCTCGCCCCCATGCGACAATTTGAGCTTTCAAACGAGCTTTTGATAGGTATCGTCGTCGACATGTGAATCGAGAAATTTGCAGGGCTGCAGTTTCGACTGAACGTCAAGGTCTAGCGGCAGAAAAAAAGTTTTCAACCTGACTTCAAAATCGAAGGCACCAAGGTGAACTGTAAGTGCTGTAGATTAAAAAAATGTTAATTTTTTTACCTTCCACAAGCCAAGTTTTGGTGTGAAATCTGCTGCAGATTCCACAGGCTTCATATTTTAAAAAAATAATAATCTAAGTTTCTGGTCCTCGTGACGGACGTATTTAGAAAACACGTATTGTCCTTGAAGCCGGTGGGGTTTCTAGGCGCTTCCCTCCAGTTAATCTTCCTTTTCCCGGTTCGCCCCTCGCTTATACGCATGCCTGAATCGACGTTAATATCCCTTGCACAAAAAAAATAAAACAAAGGACCCCCGTTCTGAAAAGACACCAATAAAATGCGTGCGACGGGTCGTCAATTTTGCATAATTCGGGTTCCAGCAAGGAAGGAAAAATCAAATTGACCTTGCAGGATAATTATGATTATTTTTTAAAGTGGGGGCAGTTCAAAAGGCTATATGTGTACACCACCATTCCATGTGAGCACAGAAGGCTGGGCTGTTTTGTTGCTACAAAAAAACACACAACAGGATTTGCAGAGTTTTCTAGACCATATGGTTGTGAACACTGTGCTCTCCGGACAACGCAGGATTCCTCGCCAGTTCAGGAAAGCGATTGCACGACATCAGGCTTATTTTGCCTGCCCAGCCCAATTTATCTCTGGCTCTCCAGAGCCTTGTGGAATCATAAAGTTGGAAAGGGACCCCCAGCGTTCATCTAGTCCAACCCTCTGAAATGCTGGAATCTCAGCTAAAGCATCTGTAACAGAACATTTCCGAGCACAATTCAAAGTGTCGGTGCTGACCTTGAAAGCCCTAAATGGCCCAGTATACCTGAAGGAGCGCCTCCACCTCCATCGTCCAGCCCGGACACCGGGGTCCATCTCCCGAGAGCCTTCTGGTGGTTCCCTCCCTGCGAGAAGCAAGGTTGCAGGGAAGCAGGCAGAGGGCCTTCTCGGTGGTGGTGCCCACCCTGTGGAACGCCCTCCCACCAGATGTCAAGGAAATAAGCAACTATCTGACTTTCAGAAGACATCCGAAGGCAGCCCTCTTTAGGGACGCTTTTAACGTTTGATGCATTACTGCATTTTAATATTTTGTTGGAAGCCGCCCAGAGTGGCTGGGGAAGCCCAGCCAGATGGGCAGGGTATAAATAATAAATTATTGTTGTTAATGCCATCGGAGTGCATTTCGCTCCGAGTAAACCCACTGGAAAATCAATCGGCCAGGGTTTCAACGGGTCGACTCAGCAAATGGCTAATGTCGGATGGCAACAACCCCTATTGCAGGAGCGTCTAACTCTCACAAGTCTGCGATCTACTCCCAGTATAAAAAAAGCTTGTCCCTTTATATATACAGTGGTACCTCGGGTTAAGTACTTAATTCGTTCCGGAGGTCTGTTCTTAACCTGAAACTGTTCTTAACCCGAAGCACCACTTTAGCTAATGGGGCCTCCTGCTGCCGCTGCACGATTTCTGTTCTCATCCTGAAGCAAAGTTCTGAACCCGAGGTACTATTTCTGGGTTAGCGGAGTCTGTAACCTGAAGCGTATGTAACCCGAGGTACCACTGTACATCCACCGTCCACCCATAGCTGTCAACTTACAGATTTGAAAATAAGGGAGCAGCAGCCTCGAAAATAAGGGATCAGCAGCCCAAATAAGGGATTTTGCCGTTGTAAAGAGTTACCGTATTTTTTGCTCTATAAGACTCACTTTTCCCCTCCTAAAAAGTAAGGGGAAATGTGTGTGCGTCTTATGGAGCGAATGCAGGCTGCGCAGCTATCCCAGAAGCCAGAACAGCAAGAGGGATTGCTGCTTTCGCTGCGCAGCGATCCCTCTTGCTGTTCTGGCTTCTGAGATTCAGAATATTTTTTTTCTTGTTTTCCTTCTCCAAAAACTAGGTGCGTCTTGTGGTCTGGTGCGTCTTATAGAGCGAAAAATACGGTACATACATTGGTAGGATTGACAGATGCTGTCAATCCGGCATGAGGCGGTTGCGGCGCCACGGCGGCCGCTGAAGCGCCACCCTTCTGCGTCCCTCCCCATCCCCTCCTCTTCCTCCTCCCTCAGGCCGCCTCCTCAGCCGTCACCACCGCTGCCACCTCTGAGCTCGCGGGTGGCATGGGCGAGAGTCTCTTGGGCGGGGAAGGGCCGATGGAACTCCTCGCGCCAGGACAACGGTGCCAGCGTGCGCACTCTCTCACGGCGGAGGACCCCAATCCGCCGCTTCCCTCCCGAGCCGGGCGAGCATGAAACCCGGGAAATTTAAGGGACATCATCAATAAGGGACAAGAGCGGGACACGGCGCTGGGATAAGGGAGTTTCCCGCCAAATAAGGGACGGTTGACAGCTATGCAACTACAGGAAACTACAGTCATACCTTGGGCTACAGACGCTCCAGGTTGTGCTTTTTCGGGTTGCGGACCGCCAAAACCCGGAAGTACCGGAACGGGTTGCTTCCGGGTTTCGACGGTTGCGCAGAAGCACAAAATTGTGCTTTACACATGCACAGAAGCGCCGAATCGCAACCCACGGGTTGCGAACGCTACGGGTTGCGGACGTGTCTCCCGCACGGATCACGTTCGTGACCCGAGCGTCCACTGTACTGCCAGTCGTCAGCAGCAGACACCAAACGACCGACCGACCCCCGGACACGCCGTAGGGACAGAGAGGGGTGGGGTTGGGGGCCGGAGACCTTAATTCCACGGCATTTTCCATTCGGCGATAGGTCATGATCCCGCGATCGACCCAGATCTCCCTGGGACCTGCCTGTCGACTGCGGCCGACCGCTTGGACATCTCTGCACCACGGCGTATTAAATGAGATTTCCAGAGATCAGGCGGGTTGGTGGTGTAAACACATATAGACTCCCTTTCTTAAAAAAAGAAACAAGGAACGGAAGACCTTTGTTTTATTCCAGGCTTCTGCAACCTTAGCCCTCCAGATGTTCTGAGACTACAATTCCCATCATCCCTCACCACTGGTCCTGCTAGCTAAGGATGATGGGAGTTGTAGTCCCCAAAACATCTGGAGGGCCGAAGTTGAGGGAGCCTGTTTTCATCTCTGCTACGCGGAGAAAGGACTCTCATTCTTTTTAAAGACGCAAATATGTAAAGATTGCAGTATCTGTGGCAATTAAGAGGCAGGAACTGTACAGTGGTGATTTGCCGGGGAGGGGGAAATCGGAGGGGGACCCACCCCCCCAATTCCCCAAACTCATTGCTCCTCCCCTTCCTGGTAGTAGTAATATTCCGCCGAATTCCCGTCGTTATGCGCCGCGTTGGCCGCCTCTCCGGCGTTCCCCTGGGGGCAGTATTTGGGGTCGTAGATTTGCCGCCCCAAGCCGAAAACCTGCCCGCTCTGGTTGGCTCCCTGGTTGTAGCCCATCTGGAGAGACATGGAGCTGTCGTCGCATTTGTCCGTCCCCAGCTTCGAATCGTAGATGTGCCGCCTCGTTCCCGGAGCGGTCATCCCCACCTGTATTAAAAAAGAAAGGAGGAAGAATTTGAGCTCGTATGCACAACACCGTTAAGAGTTAGGGTGGGCGATAGCAGAATCAGGAGGAGGTCTGAATACTGAAAATGATTATAGTTTGTGAATTTGGACTAATGTTTACATGTAGACGCGGGTGGCGCTGTGGGTTAAACCACAGAGCCTAGGCCTTGCTGATCAGAAGGTCGGCGGTTCGAATCCCCGCGACGGGGTGAGCTCCCGTTGCTCGGTCCCTGCTCCTGCCAACCTAGCAGTTCAAACGCACGTCAAAGTGCAAGTAGATCAATAGGTACCGCTCCAGCGGGAAGATAAACGGCGTTTCTGTGCACTGCTCTGGTTCGCCAGAAGCGGCTTAGTCCTGCTGGCCACATGACCCGGAAGCTGTACGCCGGCTCCCTCGGCCAGTAAAGCGAGATGAGCGCCGCAACCCGAGTCGGACACAACTGGACCTAATGGTCAGGGGTCCCTTTACCATTACCTTACATGTAGAACACCTGAGCATGGACTAAGTTTGTTTCACCTGGTATCAATTGGCAAGGAGTTCCAAAGATCAGAGTTCTTACCGACGTGGAATTGGCACAATTATGCGGCAACTGTCCTTACCTGACTAGCACATTTGTTTGTTCCCATTTGGAGGCTGATGGTGGAATGGTCCATCGGAGGTAAGATCTGGTTTTTGGGGTCGTAGAGGTGTCTCCGGGTTCCGTAGGCGGTCATCCCAGACTGGCTGGCGCATTTGTTGGTGCCCATCTGAAACCATAGAGGTTTGAGAGTTACTACGGCTAAAAGCAGAGACACCACCTTGCCAACGAAGGTCCGTATAGTCAAAGCTATGGAGGAGACGCTTGAGAGTCCCATGCTCCTGCCCACCTAGCAGTTCGAAAGCACCTCAAAGTGCAAGTAGATAAATAGGTACCACTCCGGCGGGAAGGTAAACGGCGTTTCCATGCGCTGCTCTGGTTCGCCAGAAGCGGCTTAGTCCTGCTGGCCACATGACCCGGAAGCTGTACGCCGGCTCCCTCGGCCAGTAAAGCGAGATGAGCGCCGCAACCCCAGAGTCGGCCACGACTGGACCTAATGGTCAGGGGTCCCTTTACCTTTATTATTATCCATGAGGCCAGACGTCCCAGGAATGAGCTGATCTTCATTAGGCCTGACAGTCCACCAAGTCTGTGCAAATCCGTGTTCTTGCTAATACAGTGGTACCTCGGGTTACATACGCTTCAGGTTACAGACCTCCGCTAACCCAGAAATATTACCTCGGGTTAAGAACTTTGCTTCAGGATGAGAAGAGAAATTGTGCGGTGGTGGCAGGAGGCCCCATTAGCTAAAGTGGTGCTTCAGGTTAAAAACAGTTTCAGGTTAAGAACGGACCGCCAGAACAAATTAAGTACTTAACCCGAGGTACCACTGTAAAGAGTTGAACTCCAGCTAGGTCAGTGTGATTTATTGCTGGCTCGCTTAGGAGGAAACCTCCAGGTAATTGCTGGGCTCCGGCGGCAACAGCATCACCCACCTGCAAACCGATGACACACTGCCCGGCTTTCAGCTTCGCGTCGTCAAAGCACCGCTCCTGCTTCTCGGAATATTTCACACCAATGTCGACTCCGCTGTCAATCCCCTTCGTCTTGGCCTGGGAGGGGGAGTAGAAGCCCGGTCAGTCTCAAAAGTGGCTTAAAACCTCTGCAGATTTTGATTGCGTCTCCGCAAGTCTCTAGTCCTCATGGCCCATGAGGAATAGACTCTGCAAACAGAGGGGGGGGGGACTCTTCCTACAGGAAGAGTCTTCCACATTTACTTAACATACCATATTTTTTGCCCTATAAGACTCACTTTTTCCCTCCTAAAAAGTAAGGGGAAATGTGTGTGCGTCTTATGGAGCGAATGCAGGCTGCGCAGCTATCCCAGAAGCCAGAACAGCAAGAGGGATTGCTGCTTTCGCTGCGCAGAGATCCCTCTTGCTCTTCTGGCTTCTGAGATTCAGAATATTGTGGTCCGGTGCATCTTATAGAGTGAAAAATACGGTAGCTCTTTGGGTGTTTTGCCGGCCTCCTCTTGCCACATCCTTGCAAAGAATTATTCAGGACAAGCCTGGAGCTACCAAACTGAATATTAAGGAATTTATATTTTAAAAACACCATAGGCTAGGAATTAAATTTCTTACAGGGTTCTTTACTCACTAAGTTTTGGAAGCAAGCCCTGGACCAAATAAAGAAGACTGTACGGAAAGAGTTAAAATTTTCATCAGCCACTACCATGCTGGTGCAGACCAGTCAATCAGCCACCCCAGTGTGGTGCAGCCAATCAGCTGCCACCACCCTGGCACAGCCCAGCCAATCAGCCATCCCGACAGTGCAGCCCAGCCAATCAGCCACTACCACCCTGGCACAGCCCAACCAATCAACCACCCCATTGTGTGATGCAACCAATCAGCCGCCACCACCATGGCACAGCCCAGCCAATCAGCCACCGCCACCCTAGCACAGCCCAACCAATCCATCATCCCATTGTGTGGCGCAACCAATCAGCCACCCTATTCTGCAGCACAGCCAATCGGCCACTACCACCCTGGTGCAGCCCAGCCAATCAGCCACCCCATTGTGTGGCACAACCAATCAGCCGCCACCACCCTGGCACAGCCCAGCCAATCAGCCTCCCCATTCTGTGGCACAGCCAATCAGCCACCCCCACCCTGGCACAGCCCAGGCAATCCACCATCCCATTATGTGGCACAACCAATCAGCCACCCTATTCTGCAGCCCAGCCAATCAGCCACTCACCCCCCGGTGCAGCCCAGCCAATCAGCCACCCCATTGTGTGGCACAACCAATCAGCCGCCACCGCCCTGGCACAGCCCAACCAATCCACCATCCCATTGTGTGGCACAACCAATCAGCCACCCTATTCTGCAGCCCAGCCAATCAGCCACTACCACCCTGGTGCAGCACAGCCAATCAGCCACCCCATTGTGTGGCACAACCAATCAGCCGCCGCCACCCTGGCACAGCCCAGCCCATCAGCCACCCCATTCTGTGGCACAGCCAATCAGCCACCCCCACCCTAGCACAGCCCAACCAATCCACCATCCCATTGTGTGGCACAACCAATCAGCCACCCTATTCTGCAACACAGCCAATCAGCCACTACTACCCTGGTGCAGCCCAGCCAATCAGCCACTCACCCCCCGGTGCAGCCCAGCCAATCAGCCACCCCATTGTGTGGCACAACCAATCAGCCGCCACCACCCTAGCACAGCCTAGCCAATCAGCCTCCCCATTCTGTGGCACAGCCAATCAGCCACCCCCACCCTGGCACAGCCCAACCAATCCACCATCCCATTGTGTGGCGCAACCAATCAGCCACCCTATTCTGCAGCCCAGCCAATCAGCCACTACCACCCTGGCACAGCCCAGCCCATCAGCCATCCTGACAGTGCAGCCCAGCCAATCAGCCACCCCCACCCTGGCACAGCCCAACCAATCCACCATCCCATTGTGTGGCGCAACCAATCAGCCACCCTATTCTGCAGCCCAGCCAATCAGCCACTACCACCCTGGCACAGCCCAGCCAATCAGCCATCCTGACAGTGCAGCCCAGCCAATCAGCCACCCCCACCCTGGCACAGCCCAACCAATCCACCATCCCATTGTGTGGCGCAACCAATCAGCCACCCTATTCTGCAGCACAGCCAATCAGCCACCCCATTGTGTGGCACAACCAATCAGCCGTCACCACCCTGGCACAGCCCAGCCAATCAGCCTCCCCATTCTGTCGCACAGCCAATCAGCCACCCCCACCCTGGCACAGCCCAACCAATCCACCACCCCATTGTGTGGCGCGACCAATCAGCCACCCTATTCTGCAGCCCAGCCAATCAGCCACCCCATTGTGTGGCACAACCAATCAGCCGCCGCCACCCTAGCACAGCCTAGCCAATCAGCCTCCCCATTCTGTGGCACAGCCAATCAGCCACCCCACCATGGCACAGCCCAGCCAATCAGCCTCCCCATAGAGGCCATGGGCACTGTCAATCAGCCCCTAGAAGGCGCCCGGTTGCGCAAGCTTGACTCACCATGCCCGCCAGCGCCAACAGCGACACCTGAACCTGGGTCATGTTCCCGTTCTCAAACAGGTCGTTGGCTTCGAAGACGTCCACGGGCTTCAGGCCGTAGCTCATCATGGCTTTGATGAAGTTGGAGAGGTTCTCAAGCTGCCGAAGGAAAGGGCAGCTGGGTCAAGGCTGGCGACAACAAAAAGCCCCTTCTCACAAAATTAGGGGATTCCTTCTAAATCATCTGGGGTTCCCGTTGGGAATTATCGGTCCGTTTCCAGAAGGGGCAGAGCTCACCCCCGATATAAGTACCAAGGTGGAGGTTGGCAGATTGTAAAAACAGTGGTACCTTGGTTCCCAAATGCCTTGGTTCCCAAATGCCTTGGTTACCAAATTCCTTGGTTCTCAAATGCCTTGGTTACCAAATGCCTTGGTTCCCAAATGCCTTGGTTCTAAAATGCCTTGGTTCCCAAATGCCTTGGTTCTCAAATGCCTTGGTTCCCAAATGCCTTGGTTACCAATTTCCTTCGTTCCCAAATGCCTTGGTTGTCAAATGCATTGGTTCCCAAATGCCTTGGTTCCCAAATGCCTTGGTTCCCAAATGCCTTGAATCTCAAATGCCTTGATTCTCAAATGCCTTGATTCTCAAATGCCTTGGTTCTCAAATGCCTTGGTTCCCAAATGCCTTGATTCTCAAATGCATTGGTTCTCAAATGCCTTGGTTCTCAAATGCCTTGGTTCTCAAGCGCCTTGGTTCTCAAATGCCTTGGTTACCAAATGCCTTGGTTCCCAAATGCATTGGTTCCCAAATGCCTTGGTTCTCAAATGCATTGGTTACCAAATGCCTTGATTCTCAAATGCCTTGGTTCCCAAATGCCTTGGTTCCCAAATGCATTGGTTACCAAATGCCTTGTTTCCCAAACGCCGAAAACCCGGAAGTGAGTGTTCCGGTTTTCGAACGCTTTTCAGAAGCCAAACGCCCGATGCAGCTGTCGGCTATTGTTTCTGGGGCGCCTGCGCCAATCAGAAGCCGCGCCTTGGTTTCCGAACATTTCGGAAGTCAAACGGACTTGCGGAACGGATTAAGTTTGGCACTTTTGTGTTTCCTCTTTATTTTGCGTTTTTTTGTGGCTTTTTCAGTTCATTTGCTTTTGTGACTGTGTGGAACCCAGTTCAGCTACTGATTGATTGATTGATTGATTGATTGATTGATTGTGTGACTGCGGAAATGGATAAAAGCCCCCCAGCCAAACAACGACTATCATCAGTACAGGTAAGGAAAAAATAATAATTTTAATTCTTATCATATACAATACTGTCTCAATTATTTTATAGTACAGTACATTGATTTAAGGGACGCGGGTGGTGCTGTGGGTTAAACCACAGAGCCTAGGGCTTGCCAATCAGAAGGTCGGCGGTTCGAATCTTCTGCAACCCCAGAGTCAGTCACGACTGAACCTAATGGTCAGGGGTCCCTTTACCTTACATTGATTTATGCATTTTATGGCTCAATGGTCATATTAGATAGTAAAATTCATGTTAAATCGCTGTTTGAGGGGTTGTTTTTAAAAGCCTGGAATGGATTAATCTGTCTTGCCTTACTTTCCATGGGAAAGCAGCGCGCCTTGGTTTTGGAACGCTTTGGTTTTGGAACGGAATTTCCGGAACGGATTCAGTTTGAGAACCAACCCCCAGAACACAGGTCAGCCTTAAAGGCATTCCTGAAGCCACCTCCCTAAAAAAGAATAAAATCCCTTCATCGTATCAAATTCGCATCGAACATACCTGGTGCCAATTAAGGCCTGAGCGATTAATTTTCCTTATCGAACCCGGCTGAAGTTTGTTCATTAGCCTGGGGAGAGAGAACATAAACACACACACACATGTAAGGTTTCAACGCCATGTTGGGCAGCAGCAGGATTCTTCCCAATTAACTAAAGAACGGTTTTTCAACCATTTTGCCCATCGTTACAAATATGCCAGTGAGTGAGCTTGTGTGTTGAAGCGATGATTCTTCAACATCAACATCGTTGGACCGGTCATGTTGTTCGGACGCCCGATTATCGTCTTCCAAAGCAACTCCTCTATTCCGAACTTAAAAATGGAAAGCGTAATTCTGGTGGTCAACAAAAGAGGTTTGAGGACAAGGCAAATCTTTAAAAATGTAGTATAAACACCGACAACTGGGAAACTGCGAGCGCTCCAGTTGGAGAACAGCCTTGACCAAAGGTGTCATGGGCTCTGAAGACACTCGAACTCAGGACAAGAGGGAGAAACGTGCTAAGAGGAAGGCACGCTTGGCAAACCCTCACCGGGATCAACTCCCACCCGGAAACCTATGTCCCCACTGTGGAAAGATGTGTGGATCCAGAACTGGCCTCCCCAGTCACTTACGGACTCACGGTTAAGACCGTATCTGAAGAAGTGTGCAAGCACATGAAAGCTTATACCAATAACAAACTTAGTTGGTTTCTAAGGTGCTACTGGAAGGAATTTCTTTATTTTGTTTTGACTACGGCAGACCAACACGGCTACCTACCCGTTAAGACCGTGCTCATGGAAGACAATCTTGGGTAAATGTAAAGGGACCCCTGACCATTAGGTCCAGTCGTGGCCGACTCTGGGGTTGCGGCGCTCATCTCCCTTTATTGGCCGAGGGAGCCGGCATACAGCTGGTCATGTGGCCAGCAGGACTAAGCCGCTTCTGGCAAACCAGAGCAGCACACGGAAACGCCGTTTACCTTCCCGCCGGAGTGGTACCTATTTATCTACTTGCACTTTGACGTGCTTTCGAACTGCTAGGTGGGCAGGAGCAGGGACCGAGCAACGGGAGCTCACCCCGTCGCAGGGATTCGAACCACCAACCTTCTGATCGGCAAGTCCTAGGCTCTGCGGTTTAACCCACAGCGCCACCCAGGTCCCTTGGCTCACCTGCATCCGTTATAAAATGAAATTTTAAAAATATATACCACGCTTGAAACACACGTGGCTACTCACTCGCAAAGTGCAACGCCATCTTTCAGCCCCTTCTGAAAATCGGGGCCGATGTCTCTTCCGGTGATGCTTTCTATCCATGTTCTTAATTCTGCTTCCTTCTGAGGGTCGTATTTCAGCGCAAGCTGGAGGGGGAAAGAGAAGAGAAACAGGTTCAAAATTCCACAAAGCGCACTTCCTAAGGGCTGGCCAATGGTGTTAGAAATCAAGTCACGTACAAGGTGTGACCGGAAAGTTTGGTGAATGGTCACAGAAATGAGATGGCAAGAAATATCCGAACATGCAACCGGCATTGGAAACCCACAAAATTACAATTATGTACGGAGGTGAAAAGCAATGACAAACCTAGACAGCATCTTAAAAAGCAGAGACATCACCTTGCCAACAAAGGTCCGTATAGTTCAAGCTCTGGTTTTCCCAGTAGTGATGTATGGAAGTGAGAGCTGGACTATCAAGAAGGCTGATCGCAGAAGAATGGATGCTTTTGAATTCTGGTGCTGGAGGAGACTCTTGAGAGTCCCATGGACTGCAAGAAGATCCGACCTCTCCATTCTGAAGGAAATCAGCCCTGAGTGCTCACTGGAAGGACAGATCCTGAAGCTGAGGCTCCAAGACTTTGGCCACCTCAGGAGAAGAGAAGACTCCCTGGAAAAGACCCCGATGTTGGGAAAGATGGAGGGCACAAGGAGAAGGGGACGATGGAGGACGAGATGGTGGGACAGTGTTCTCGAAGCTACCAGCATGAGTTTGACCAAACTGCGGGAGGCAGTGGAAGACAGGAGGGCCTGGCATGCTCCGGTCCAGGGGGTCACGAAGAGGCGGACACGACTAAATGACTAAACAACAACAACAAATGTTCAAATATTTCTCGCCGTCCGATTTCAGTGAACATTCCGGTCATGCCTTGTATTTTTTAACTGGTGCGGGTCCAGTTGCAACCGTGTGGAGATCTCGGGGCACCAGGTTGGCAATGGACGTTTCCATCTGTCTGGCCCTTCCATCTTTCTTAAGCAGGGAACCAGAAAGAGCTTATTCCTTGCATTTTTCTATCTCCTTTTTCTCCATCATGGTTCTCCAGATGTTTGGGGATGTGCGTCCATTTTCTGCTTGCGGACAGGCCTCCAGAACAGATCCCGTCCACAAAACAAGGTTTGACTGTATTATTATTTAAACCTGCTTCCATTTCCCCCAACTTACAAAAGCAACATTTAGCAGGGCTATGAACCATTCTATCTATCTATCTATCTATCTATCTATCTATCTATCTATCTACAGTGGTACCTCGGGTTAAGTACTTAATTCGTTCCGGAGGTCCGTTCTTAACCTGAGACTGTTCTTAACCTGAAGCACCACTTTAGCTAATGGAGCCTCCTGCTGCTGCCAGAGCACGATTTCTGTTCTCATCCTGAAACAAAGTTCTTAACCTGAAGCACTATTTCTGGGTTAGCGGAGTCTGTAACCTGAAGCGCCTGTAACCTGAGGTACCACTGTATTTAAAACCCTTTTCAAAGTTCTGCTACTTAAATCTGGGAAAAGAAAACGAAAGCGCAAAACAGCTCAGCGACGAAGCAACTTAAGTTTTCCCCCATTTTCTCACAGGGGAGCTACAGGAGAAAAGGAAGTTAAGTCAAGGGAGCCGTCGACTGGGAAAGATTGAGAATCTCTGGCTATGCTGGCTGGCAACAGCAGCTCTCCAGGGTTGCAGACTCAGGGGGATACTTTGAGATTCGAACTCAGGACCGGCACGTTCTATAGCACCAAGCTCCAGCCCTTCCCCTGGACAATTATGAGTTTGAGCACTTGCGTCATCAAAAGCCTTTCTTGCCCCAATGTGCTTGCCAGTTACAAAAGAAGAAAGAAAAGAAAAAACCCGGAGAGAATGAAGAAATCCCATAATAACCTGGACGAACAGGGCAAGCTTGATGCCGCAAGCTGGCGGCATGTCTCAACTTCCTGCTGAATGAGCAAGAAACAAGGAGAGGGGTGTGGCCAGGCCTTCGTGGGCAAAGAAGTTTGTTCCTTTCGGGGTCGTTTCTCGGCCTCAATAAAATTTGAAAGTTTGCTATTTGGGCAAAAAATATGCCGCTATGAACAAAAACACGCCTGATCCAGCCACAGAGGTCCACGTCCCTGCAGCCCTGGCACGAGACAGAAACTGTCTTGTTATATAAGCTGGCACATCTTACAAACAGATCTGGCATCTGTGCCAACTTTCAGGGTGTCTGTAGAGACGCTCAGAAGACGAGATTTGGGCAGCGCCAGATTTACGTATAAGCTAAACAAGCTATAGGGACGTGGGTGGCGCTGTGGGTTAAACCACAGAGCCTAGGACTTGCCGATCAGAAGGTCGGCGGTTCGAATCCCCGCAATGACAGGGTGAGCTCCCGTTGCTCGGTCCCTGCTCCTGCCCACCTAGCAGTTCGAAAGCACACCAGTGCAAGTAGATAAATAGGTACCGCTCCGGTGGGAAGGTAAACGGCATTCCAGTGTGCTGCTCTGGTTCGCCAGAAGCAGCTAAGTCCTGCTGGCCACATGACCCAGAAGCTGTATGCCGGCTCCCTCGGCCAATAAAGTGAGATGAGTGCCGCAACCCCAGAGTCATCCGCGACCGGACCTAAAGGTCAGGGGTCCCTTACTTTGTTTACGAACTTAATCCATTCCGGAAGTTAGAGGGAAGGAAGGAGTTGATGCTTTATTTAAGCAATGTCTTAAGTTATTTTTTTGATCCTGAAATGTAATAAAATATGGAAAACCTAATAAAAATTATATTAAAAAAGAAAACGTCAAATCTTCACCAAGGCCAACTATCCAGACTGGTCCTACGCGGGCCAGAAAAAAGCCGGGGAAGTCCCCAGATAGGAGTTCCAGTACAGAAGGAAAAAGAAAAGAGGGGGAATTCAGGAACCTGAGTTTAAGAGTCTCTGCCAACTGAGCTAAACCCTCACGAAAACAAAGGTGCCAAGTGAAAAAAGCTCTTGGCTTTGACGCAAACTTGAGTTGCGTGCCCTTTGGCAAGTCTCTCCGGTTCCTTAGCTGATGCCCATATTACCTGAGCCGCCCCGGTCCTCGGGGAACGCTTAGGGGTCAGTTACGCGGCGCCATCAAGCACGCAAAGCGTTGCCCCCGTTGCTTGCAAGCTGAGTTGGCTTGCAACGAAAGGGCACCCGGTTTCCAGCCGATCAGCACATTTTGAAAGGAGAATCTCGCCGCCCGATGGCTCAGCGCTTCTCCTCCTCTGCAACCGCGTTCCGCGCCCAAGCCAGAGGGGGGACAGACAGTATGCCACAACTGCTGCACGGCTCTTACTTGCCAAAAAATGGAAAACACAAGAACTACCAACAACTGAAGAATGGCAGATGAAGATGATGGAGGTTATGGAGCTGGCTGATCTCACCGGGAGAATCCGCGACCAGAAAGAAGAGGAACATCAAGAAGACTGGAAGAAATTTAAAGGCTATTTGAATAAATGTTGTTGTTTAGTCGTTTCGTTGTGTCCACCTCTTTGTGACCCCCTGGACCAGAGCACGCCAGGCCCTCCTGTCTTCCACTGCCTCCCGCAGTTTGGTCAAACTCATGCTGGCAGCTTCAACAACACTGTCCCGCCATCTCGTCCTCTGTCGTCCCCTTCTCCTTGCGCCCTCCATCTTTCCCAACATCAGGGTCTTTTCCAGAGAGTCTTCTCTTCTCAGGAGGTGGCCAAAGTCTTGGAGCCTCAGCTTCAGGATCTGTCCTTCCAGTGAGCACTCAGGGCTGATTTCCTTCAGAATGGAGAGGTTGGATCTTCTTGCAGTCCATGGGACTCTCAAGTCTCCTCCAGCACCAGAATTCAAAAGCATCAATTCTTCGGCGATCAGCCTTCTTTTTGGTCCAGCTTCCATACATCACTACTGGGAAAACCAGAGCTTGAACTAGACGGACCTTTGTTGGCAAGGTGATGTCTCTGCTTTTTAAGATGCTTTCTAGGTTTGTCATTGCTTTTCTCCCAAGAAGCAGGCGTCTTTTAATTTCGTGACTGCTGTCACCATCTGCAGTGATCATGGAGCCCAAGAAAGTGAAATCTCTTTTGAATAAATACTGTAATATTAAAAATATGTAACCACTTGCAAGAAACAATTAGGCCTAGGGTTAAACTGGGATTCAATCTATAAATAAGAAAATGTACGAGAAGGAAAGTGATGTAATATGATTAGTACTGTGATACGGTTTTTTGAAATACTGATATTGGAAACTGCTACATATAACTACTAAGAAATTCAGATGGAAGAGATTTGAGGAAGTCAGGTACTATGTTTATGAAGATGGATGGTACTTAATTTTAATTAATTAAGTGGTAATATGCTGCATGTATCTTTTTTCTTTTTTCATCGTTTTTCTGTTTTATTCTCTGTTTGTTTTTATTACTGTTAATTCTTTTTTATTATGTTTATCTACTGAAAATAATAAATATTATTTTTTAAAAAGCAACAGGGGAGGGGGACAGAGGCTCCAATTCTTGATCCGAGAAAAAGAGAGCGTTCCTTTCAGATGTGCGCTCTCATTGTTTTGCAGGGGGTTGGTGATTCTCTCGAGTCAAAATGAGAGTAGCCCCTAAACATTTTTTTTAAAAGAAAAAAAAAAGCACTGGCTGAAATAAAGTTGGGGGAGCGATTCCCACGAGCGGAACGAAATAAAAATAAATAGCGACCCCGGTGGGAAAACTCAGGACCCAAACCAGGCGCTAGCTACAGAAGTGCCGGGTTCAAATCTCGCCTTTCCCAGGAACTCAGCGAATGCCTGCGTCAGACACAAGTCAGCAGCCCGTTTATTGCTGTTCTAATGTCTCCGCACTGCTACATGAGCGACTCATGAGGAAGTGGAACGAGATACACTTGGATGGCAAGGATTCAGATTTGCTCACACGCACAAGTTTGGGAGAAGACCAAAATTGCCTGAGCGTGGAAACTCCCTTCCAGCCTTTTCAATAGATTGCTTCTTTCCAGATTTGGTCTTGTCCTTGATTTGAAAAAAATACTTTCGCAACAGGCCATGCCCTCAAAGGCCAGTCTCCATCCAGATAGCTGCTAAAACCCCGCTGAAAAAGATGTCATAAATAAACTGCAACCTGTCAGCAATAACTAGATCTATTCGTAAATTCGGGCAGGTGCAGGTGGCGCTGTGGGTTAAACCACAGAGCCTAGGACTTGCTGATCAGAAGGTCGGCGGTTCGAATCCCCGCAATAACAGGGTGAGCTCCCGTTGCTCGGTCCCTGCTCCTGCCCACCTAGCAGTTCGAAAGCACGTCAAAGTGCAAGTAGATAAATAGGTACCGCTCCGGCGGGAAGGCAAACGGCGTTTCCATGCGCTGCTCTGGTTCGCCAGAAGCGGCTTAGTCCTGCTGGCCACATGACCCGGAAGCTGTACTCCGGCTCCCTCGGCCAGTAAAGCGAGATGAGCGCCGCAACCCCAGAGTCGGCCGCGACTGGACCTAATGGTCAGGGGCCCCTTTACCTTTACCTAGTGCTAGGTGAGAGATCTGCAACGTCTGACGTTTCATCTCCTTCTATTCCTCCACCCCAGCTGCTCATTACAGCAGCTTACTTCAGTGAAGACTCGAATCTGAGTTTATTTCCTCCGCCCTCCTCGTCCATTTTCCTTTTATGCCTCGTCTTCTCAAAAAATTAAAAATAAAAGACTTGGTGATTTTGCAGGCCTCCTTGGGCAGAGGAGTTAAGTAGTCTGCATAACTTTTCATACAAATAAATTTTAAAAGCGTGACTTTGCTGCCGCATTAACCAGTGTTCTCTCAAGCTTTTTTGGTTAACAGGGCGACCTGCGATTGCACCCAGAATGCAGGGATTAAATCAACACACGCTCGCTGCCCTATGGTGGAATCGCACGGGGTGGAAAAACGGGAATTCCTTCTAGACTTTTCCAAGTCCCGGCACGATCGGATGGCTCTGACGAGACTCCAGAACAAAAAACAAAAGAGATTCCCAGGCAGTTTCTGGGACACAGCCAGAACACCAGACTGAAGCAACTGGGAGTGGGCGGGAGGAAACCGGGGAACCGAGCGCAGCTCTAGGATTTGCAAGATTTCAAACTTAAAAGGGGTCAGAGCAGTGTCAGAAACACAGGTATACAGGTGAAACTCGAATAATTAGAACAGCGTGGGATAGTTCCTTGATTTCAGGAATTCAACTTAAAAGGTGAAACTAATATATGAGATCGACTCGTGACATGCAAAGCGAGATATGTCAAGCCTTGATTTGTGATAATTGTGATGACCATGGCGTATAACTGGTGAAAACCCCAAATTAACCATCTCAGAAATTTAGAATATTCAAGGAAATCAGCAAAACAAGGATTGCAAGATTGGACCTCTGAGAAGCGGAAACACATCGCGCTTTGCATGTCACGAGTCGATCTCATCTATTAGTTTTACCATTCTAGTTGAATTCCTGAAATCAATGAACTCTCCCACGATATTCTAATTTTTTGAGTTTCATCTGTATAAGACAGGCACCGAACGTGGCACCTCGAATGCCTATTCACCCTGGGGTTGGACTGGATGACCCTCGGATCCCTTTCCACAGATTCTACGATTCTGTGATCTCAGCTTGACTGTGGCTTGTTCTGACAACAATTCACTTAGTCCCAGTATGCGAGGAGGAGGAACACACAGAAGAAATGTAAATGGCATTAACTGAGGACTAAGCCAGAGGTTTTTTAAACCGTTTGCCAATTACATTTCGAACTACAGCCAAACGCCTCTGCCCTCTCCGCCTTGCTCTTAACTTTCCTTGATGTGACGATGGAGGACTTGTGTGTGAGTCGACTGGCTTGGCAGAGATAATAATACAGTGGTACCTCGGGTTACATACGCTTCAGGTTACAGACTCTGCTATCCCAGAAATAGTGCTTCAGGTTAAGAACTTTGCTTCAGGATAAGAACAGAAATCGTGCTCCGGTGGCACGGCAGCAGTAGGAGGCCCCATTAGCTAAAGTGGTGCTTCAGGTTAAGAACAGTTTCAGGTTCAGAACGGACCTCCAGAACGAATTAAGTACTTAACCCGAGGTACCACTGTAAAATTTATTATTACAGTGGTACCTCGGGTTACATACGCTTCAGGTTACAGACTCTGCTAACCCAGAAATAGTGCTTCGGGTTAAGAACTTTGCTTCAGGATAAGAACAGAAATCGTGCTCCAGTGGTGAACCGGCAGCGGGAGGTCCCATTAGCTAAAGTGGTGCTTCAGGTTAAGAACGGACCTCTGGAATGAATTAAGTATTTAACCAGAGGTACCACTGTATGTCAAAAGCAAAAGGAACTGCAACTGATTTTTATGTATTAGCAACTTTGTATTAATGTAACCTTTTCATCTGTAGCTCTGTATTTTTGTCACATTTTGTTTAAGCTTGTTATTGGGATAAGCGATAACAAACTTAGTTGGCCTCTAAGGCGCTAATGGAAGGAATTTTTTAATTTTGTTTCGACTACGGCAGACCAACACGGCTCCCTACCTGTAACTTTGTTTAAGCTGTCTGCTGTTGCCTTGGGGTTTTTGTACACTGCTTAGAGATGTTTTCAAATAGATCAAGCAGTACAGAAATCAAATGCCAACAAGGGTCCGTATAGTTAAAGCTATATTTTCCCCAGTCGTGATGTATGGAAGTGAGAGCTGGACCATCAAGAAGGCTGATCGCCGAAGAATGGATGCTTTTGAATTCTGGTGCTGGAGGGGACTCTTGAGAGTCCCATGGACTGCAAGAAGATCCAACCTCTCCATTCGGAAGGAAATCAGCCCTGAGTGCTCACTGGAAGGACAGATCCTGAAGCTGAGGCTCCAAGACTTTGGCCTCCTCAGGAGAAGAGAAGACTCCCTGGAAAAGACCCTGATGTTGGGAAAGCTGGAGGGCACAAGGAGAAGGGGACGACAGAGGACGAGATGGTGGGACAGTGTTCTCGAAGCTACCAGCCTGAGTTTGACCAAACTGCGGGAGGCAGTGGAAGACAGGAGGGCCTGGCGTGCTCTGGTCCAGGGGGTCACGAAGAGGCGGACACGACTAAACAACAACACGGAAATCAAATAATCGAAATCAAGTCAAATAATTACACCGGGGACTCTCAGCTCCAGGCTCAAAGACTCTGCAGCTACAAGGCCAAAAGCTGAGAAAACAACCCAGGACTCAAGAAAACAAAGTCGGAGTCTCCGAAAAAAGGAAAGGGAGAAGGAGCTGGTTAAAAAAACAGAAGCCATCCTATTTCACTGAAAGGCCCAGTTACTCAGAGGTAATCGAAAGGAGACCCATCACAAAAGCGAAGGGCCAGTTGCAGGTCAATTTCACAAGGGACTAGCACCTCTCGCAGGCTTTTAACGAAAGATTATTTGCTTGTCCTTTCTAATAATAATAATAATAATAATAATAATAATAATAATAATAATAAATTTTATTTATATCCCGCCCTCCCCAGCCGAAGCTGGGCTCAGGGCGGCTAACAACAATCAAAATAGTTCAACATTCTAAAACATTCATTATAAAATTAATTAAATCAAATTAAAATCAAATTAATGGCAACCATCAAACAAAATTTTGTGCAGATTGCCAGAGGAGGGGGTCAGGCTGCGCCCTGACAAAAGGCCTGGTGGAACAGCTCTGACTTGCAGGCCCTGCGGAAGGATGTCAGGTCCTGCAGGGCCCTAGTCTCTTGTGACAGAGCGTTCCACCAGATTGGAGCCGCGGCCGAGAAGGCCCTGGCTCTAGTTGAGGCCAGCCTAACCTCTCTGAGGCCTGGGATCTTTAGGATCTACACGCCTTTCCTCCAAAAACCTCAAACTTGGCCTACACAGTTCTTCGCAGTTTTGATCCTCACAGCAGCCCTGCAGGGCTGAGCCCTAGCGGCTGGTCAAAACAAACGAGATCCACGTCTGGAGTGGAGAGACTCGAACTCAGTTCTCCTGCCACTCTACAACCCACTATGTTGGCTGCAAGGGGGAATGAGGTATGTGAGATTCAATTCTGGGAGTGTAAACCTTCAGCAGGAACCATCCCCGCTTTCACTTTCAGGCATCAGTCAAAAACTTGTGATACTCCCAGACAGGCCTGGGAAATTAATTAATTTCCCCCCAGTGAGCTTCCAGGGGGGGGGGCAGAAAAGTCACTGCAACTTTCTTGTACAACCTTTTTGTATTTTTTTAATGAAAAGTGAAGCCTATAAATAATTGAATAAACAGGATATACATTTTGGTGTGTATGAAATAAATAAAAATACAAGGATCCGTCTAATTCAGCCAAGATGTTTCATTTTATACCATAGTTTTCTAAATATTCTTTAAAGATTAGTTGTATCGTATAAGTTCGTAGGGAGGTAAAAAGAAACTATATAAGGAAAATGTAACTGTGGATGGACAGATAAAAGAACTGTGAGATTAACTGGAAGTCATTTTTAATTTTCTTCTCTATAAGTTTTATAATTGCTTTCAGTAGCAGGAGTATATAAGATGATAGTTATATTAATCTTGCTGTATCTTATAGTGTGGTGGTTTGTTTGAGTCTTCTGCTACTTGTTTGTTTACTTGTTTGTCTTTTTTTAATAAATGTATTCATTTTAAATTAATAAAGATATATATATATATTTTGAAAATGAAACAAATAAAAATAAAATGCACCCACAGCGCACTACTTCTCCACCTCACGGGGTTGTCGCTGGGATTAAATGATCCATAAACGTTGCCCCTTGGGAAGAAAAATGTGGATATGTTTGTGTGCACATGGGCATAGCTGCGCCCCCCCCCTCAATAAAAATATTTAACTGAGGTTCTGCCTCCCCGCACAACATAAAGCCTGCCCCCCTAACATAAATCCTGTGTGTGTGTATAATAAATAAATTAAATAAATCCAGAATGCTCATGGAGAAAGCTGCGTTTTCAGAGCTGCCTAGCTCGCAGGGTTGGTGTGGGATTGAATCAGTGCTGGGGGGGGGGGAAAGACCCACATACGCCAGCTTGAGTCCCTTGTGGGTTGTGGGGGGGGGGGAATGGGCTCTGGACTGCATTAAATGAATGCAATTTGTAGAATAAATCAGGAGCGCTCCCGGCGCCACCTCTCCAAAGCCGCCTACTTCGCAAGGTTGTGTTGGGGATTGAATCAGCGCTGGGGGGGGGGGGGCAGAGACCGACACACGCCACCTTGAGACGGGGTGGGGGGCGTGGTGGCTCTAGACTGCCTTCAATAAACGCAAACCGCCCGTCGGATAAACCCCATGCGCTCGCGGTGCCGCCTCTCCAAAGCGGCCTAACTCGCGCGGTTGTTGTGGGGATTGAATCGGCGCTGGGGGAGCGGGGGGGGGAGAGAGACCCACATACGCCACCTTGAGTCCCAGATGCGAATGTTTGTGGGGGGGGGGAGTGGGAGCTAGACTAGGCAACCCGTCGGCCGAATAAACCCGATGCGCTCGCGGCGCCACCTCTCCAAAGCGCCCTACCTCGCGAGGTTGTTGTGGGGATTGAATCGGCGCTGGGGAACTCGGGGGGGAGGCAAAGACCCACATTGAGATCCTTGTGGGGGGGACGGGAAGTGGGGTCTAGCCTGCGTTCAGTACAGGCAAGCCGTCGGTCGAATGAACCCGATGCGCTCGCGGCGCCGCGTCTCCAAAGCGGCCTACCTCGCGAGGAGGTTGTTGTGGGGATTGAATCGGCGCTGGGGGACTCGGGGGGGGGGAGGCAAAGACCCACATTGAGATCCTTGTGGGGGGGACGGGACGGGAAGTGGCTTCTAGACTGCCTTCAATAAATGCAATCCGTCGGTGGAATAAACCCGGAGCGCTCGCGGCAGCGCCTCTCCAAAGCGGCCCCTCCGTGCGCCCAGGGCGCATTTGCGCATTTGGCGAGGGGGCGCGCGTCGGGACCCCTTACCCGGTTCTTGACTTCGGCCGACAAGCCGTAGCTGGGTCCCTTGTTGAACTGGTTGTTGCTCATCCTGTACCGGGGCAGGGCGCTGTCTGGCGGGCAGGCGCGCTCGCCACACGCTCCAAAAGCAAGGGAACCCGCTCCGCGCGCCTCCGCCCGCCCTCGGCCAAGTTTTTGGGGGCCAGACCAGCGCCGCCTCCCGCGCGCTGATTGGCCGCCAGTGGAAATAGCCTTATAAGGGCAGAAAGTGCCGAATTCCTGCAGGATGGTAGTTTCCTGTGTGTGGGTCTCCTTCGAGAGGAAAAGAAAGCGAAAAGGAAAAGCGAGAAAAAGCGCAAATTCCCCGCAAAGGTCATAGAAATCGTGGAGTTGGAAGGGACCCTGCGGGTCATCCAGTCCGGCCCGCCCTGCAATGCAAGAGCGTCCAGTTTTGCGGGCATTGCTCCCCACTTCCTCTCTCCCTGCGTCTTTGAAATAGTTTTGGGGACAGGTAGACATTCAACCGGTGAAGCTGAAACTTAAAACGGCTTTGAATCCTGCCGACTGTGATAAAGTCCCCTCTTCCCTGAGCCTTATAATGGGCTCCTAGCAGGGTTTGTGGGTCCTCCAGTTTTGGGGACAGACAGGCGTTCAACTGGTGAAGCTGAAACTTAAGTTGCTTAGGGGAAAAGCGTGGCCCTGCACCCGAAACCGTGTAATGGGCTCCTGGTGGCCTCCTGTGTCTGTGACAGGTAGACATTCAACTGGGGAAGCTTTTGGTCACGCTGCTTAGGTTACGGTTCACACCATAACAGATTTTTGCCATTGTTTATGGGGTGAGGACACTACTATAATTATGATTATTACTTTGCCCTGTTAAGACTTGATATAGATTGGGAAGTAAGGCAGTCGTTCAAGTGGTGAAGCTCAGGTCAAGCGGTGAGGTTTGTGGGTTGGCTGCGTGGCCGCTGGGTGCACTGATGGGTTGGTGCTGACCTTGGAATCCCTAAACGGCCCAGTATCCCTGAAGGAGCGTCTCCACCCCCATCGTCCAGCCCGGACACCGGGGTCCAGCTCCGAGGGTCTTCTGGCGGTTCCCTCCCTGCGAGAAGCCAAGTTACAGGGAACCAGGCAGAGGGCCTTCTCGGTGGTGGCGCCCGCCCTGTGGAACGCCCTCCCTTCAGATGTCAAGGAAATAAACAACTATCTGACTTTTAGAAGACATCTGATGGCAGCCCTGTTTAGGGAAGCTTTTTTATGTTTGATCGCTTTATTATTATTATTATTAATATTCTGCCGGGAGCCGCCAAGAGTGGCTGGGGAAACCCAACCAGGTGGGCAGGGTATAAGTAATAAATTAGTAGTAGTAGTACTAATAATAGTAATAGTCATAGTCATAGTATGTCACCTTGATATCTTTGATGAAAAGGTGAGATATAAATGAATAATAATAACTATTCATTTGACAATTATTCATCTGACAAGGTCAGAATACACACACACACACACATACATATGTATAGAAAGATATATAGATATATACGCACACACGTCTTAAACGCAGCTCTCCAGGAAACCCAGTCAAATGGCTGCATATAAATATTAATACAGTGGTACCATGGTTTGCATACTCAAACCCTGAAGTGCGGGTCGTGGTTTGCAAACCTTTTTTGAATTACAACCTTTTTTTTTTATTACAAACAATTTTTTTGGGGGGGGGAGGCCCCATTGGCGAAAGTGCACTTTGGGTTACAACCTGTTTTGGTTTACAAACAGACCTCCGGAATGGATGATGGTTGTAAACCAAGGTAAGGTAAAGGTAAAGGGGCCCCTGACCATTAGGTCTGGTCGTGGCCGACTCTGGGGTTGCGGTGCTCATCTCGCTTTATTGGCCGAGGGAGCCGGCGTACAGCTTCCGGGTCATGTGGCCAGCAGGACTAAGCCGCTTCTGGTGAACCAGAGCAGCGCACAGAAACGCCGTTGACCTTCCCGCCGGAGCAGTACCTATTGATCTACTTGCACTTTGATGTGCTTTCGAACTGCTAGGTTGGCAGGAGCAGGGACCGAGCAACAGGAGCTCACCCCGTCATTGCGGGGATTCGAACTGCCGACCTTCTGATCGGCAAGTCCTGGGCTCTGTGGTTTAACCCACAGCGCCACCCGCGTCCCAGTAAACCAAGGTATACCACTGTAATTGTTATTAAGAAGAATAATTATTATTACAGTGGTACCTCGGGTTAAGGACTTAATTCGTTCCGGAGGTCCGTACTTAACCTGAAACTGTTCTTAACCTGAAGCACCACTTTAGCTAATGGGGCCTCCTGCTGCCGCCGCGCCGCCGGAGCACGATTTCTGTTCTCATCCTGAAGCAAAGTTCTTAACCCAAAGCACTATTTCTGGGTTAGCGGAGTCTGTAACCTGAAGTGTATGTAACCCGAGGTACCACTGTATTTAGAAAGCTTACAGAAGGGCGGGGGCATTTAGAGAAGGGCCAGACTTTGAATGGCATAAAAGGCCTTATTTAAAACAACCGGGGGGGGAACCACCTTGCACCCCTTTAACCGGCTCAAAAACTTCCTGCACCCCTTTAAAACCATGCACAATTTGGCCGAGCTGAGATTTTGGGCGGGAAGGCACCGCCTCCCTCCCTCTTATCTGATTTCCTCGGAACTGTGTCCTGAAAATTTGATCTCTTAGGAGGCGTGTCTCTGAAGAATCGGACGTCATGGGACTGGCAGAGGCTTGGGATTTTTGGAATAGCTTCTGTTGTTCACCAAAGGTTCCTCCATCGCCACCCCAGGAGAGCCGATCTCCTTACACAAACATACTTTTCAGGAGAGTGTTTTTTGTGTGTGTGTGCTACAATTCCCTCCCACCCCAGAGAAAAGATTCTGCGCCATCCCGGGAGGGGGGAAACAACAAACACCCCTGCAAGGTTCTCCTCCCTCGCCCTGTGACTCCCCTGTTTTGGATGCCAAGCCGGTGACGTCATGAGGACTAGTCGCTCAAGGCCAAGTGGATCGACAAAGCAGGATGGGGGGGTCTCCATGGGCAGAGGGGCAGGGAGGCAGCTGCTCCCCCTAGATCAGGGGTCAGCAAACGTTTTCAGCAGGGGGCCAGTCCACTGTCCCTCAGAGCTTGTGGGGGGCCGGACTATATTTTGAAAAAATAATAATGAACGAATTCCTATGCCCCACAAATAACCCAGAGATGCTTTTTAAAGAAAAGCACACATTCTACTCATGTAAAAACACCAGGCAGGCCCCACAAATAACCCAGAGACGCATTTTAAATAAAAGCACACATTCTACTCATGTAAAAACATGCTGATTCCCAGACCGTCTGCGGACTGGATTGAGAAGGCAATTGGGCCGGATCCGGCCCCCGGGCCTTAGTTTGCCTACCCATGCCCGAGATCAATGACGGCAAACCTTTTAGAGACCGAGTGCCCAAACTGGAACTCAAAACCCACTTACTTATCGCAAAGTGCCACGGCCATCTAACCCGTATCTCTCATTTTTTTCTGTGTGTTTCATGTTTCTTCTTTAGGACTGCGGTTGTAATAAATAATCCTTCACAAAAGTTATTGCATTACATTCTCCATTCAATTATCTTTCCATCGGTATATAATTTTATGGTATAACTCAGTGCTTCTTTTCTTAAAAAATGTTTAGGGGTACTCTCGTTTTGGCCCAAGTCCGTGGGACTCTCAAGAGTCTCCTCCAGCGCCAGAATTCAAAAGCATCAATTCTTCGGCCATCAGCCTTCTTTATGGTCCAGCTCTCACTTCCATACATCACGGCTGGGAAAACAGTAGCTTGAACTATACGGACCTTTGTTGGCAAGGTGATGTCTCTGCTTTTTAAGGTGCTGTCTAGGCTTGTCATTGCTTTTCTCCCAAGAAGCAGGCGTCTTTTAGTGCTGATTATGACCTATAAAACCCTCAAAAGACTCGGCAGCAATACATTCCGTGGTAGACCCAAACCCCCGTCAACAAAACCTGGTAGTATTAGTATTGCAATGTAGTAATACATTAGTAGCAATGACAATGACAAACCTAGACAGCATCTTAAAAAGCAGAGACATCACCTTGCCAACAAAGGTCCGTATAGCTCAAGCTATGGTTTTCCCAGGAGTGATGTATAGAAGTGAGAGCTGGACCATAAAGAAGGCTGATCGCCAAAGAATGGATGCTTTTGAATTCTGGTGCTGGAGGAGACTCATGAGAGTCCCATGGACTGCAAGAAGATCAAACCTCTCCATTCGGAAGGAAATCAGCCCTGAGTGCTCACTGGAAGGACAGATCGTGAAGCTGAGGCTCCAAGACTTTGGCCACCTCATGAGAAGAGAAGACTCCCTGGAAAAGACCCTGATGTTGGGAAAGATGGAGGGCGCAAGGAGAAGGGGACGACAGAGGACGAGATGGTGGGACAATGTTCTCGAAGCGACCAGCATGAGTTTGACCAAACTGCGGGAGGCAGTGGAGGACAGGAGGGCCTGGCGTGCTCTGGTCCAGGGGGTCAAGAAGAGGCGGACACGACTAAACAACTAAACAACAACAGTAGTATTGCAAAAAGAGCAACAAAGGAAACCTCAAACTAAAGCAGAAAAAGCCTGCAAACTGACATTTTTGCAGTTGGTTTTACACTTGTAAAACTGCTTGAAAGCCACTGTGGCCTTTAAGCAAGATAGAAAATGATTGCCTGTCCCTTTTTTATAGCTTGATGACGATTGCCTCCAGTAGGGGGCACCAACATAGTAGAATTCCCCCCAGCCCGGAACATGGGAAAGGTCTGATTAAATAGCCCTTCATATCTGCAGCAAAATTTGCTCTCCCTCCAAATTCAAAGTTCTGCACATTCTCCTGTGCCTCTTTTTTTAGCAAGTGGTTTCCTCCAAATTTCGTACATCATTCTTACCGACAAGTGCATTTTAATGCACAGCTAACAGACAGACCCCCCCGGCACGCACTACTGGGTTGGAAAAGCATGTTGCAAAATTCAGGGAAGTGCGCCAGTCGAAGGCACAATTACCGTCTCATTTTGGAAAACACGGATGCCATAAGGTAAAGGGACCCCTGACCGTTAGGTCCAGTCGTGGCCGACTCTGGGGTTGCGGCGTTCATCTCGCTTTACTGGCCGAGGGAGCCGGCGTCCAGCTTCTGGGTCATGTGGCCAGCAGGACTAAGCCGCTTCTGGAGAACCAGAGCAGCGCACGGAAACGCCGTTCACCTTCCCGCCGGAGCGGTACCTATTTATCTACTTGCACTTTGATGTGCTTTCGAACTGCTAGGTTGGCAGGAGCAGGGACCGAGCAACGGGAGCTCACCCCGTCATCGCAGGGATTTGAACCGCCGACCTTCTGATCAGCAAGTCCTAGGCTCTGAGGTTTAACCCACAGCGCCACCCACGTCCCTAATCAATCAATGTAAAGGTAAAGGTAAAGGGACCCCTGAACATTAGATCCAGTCGTGGCAGACTCTGGGGTTGCGGCGCTCATCTCGCTTTACTGGCCGAGGGAGCCGGCGTACAGCTTCCGGGTCAGGTGGCCAGCAGGACTGAGCCGCTTCTGGCAAACCAGAGCAGCGCGCGGAAATGGCGTTTACCTTCCTGCCGGAGCGGTACCTATTGGTCTACTTGCACTTTGATGTGCTTTCGAACTGCTAGGTTGGCAGGAGCAGGGACCGAGCAATGGGAGCTCACCCCATCATCGCAGGGATTCAAACCACTGACCTTCTGATCGGCAAGTCCTAGGCTCTGTGGTTTAACCCACAGCGCCACCCACGTCCCTCCCAACACATATATAAAAACACTATAAAACATTTTTCTTAAAGGCAAAATACAGGGTTGCCTTTGGACGGCTCGCACGTCTCTCTCCCGCAGGTTGCGGCCCGCAAACCGGGGTTAGGGAGGGAGAGGAATCGGCCGAAAAAGGGGCAGAAAGAAGAAAGAAAACAACTACAACTTCCCCTCTGCTCCTAACCACACTCTCTCACACACTGAGCTTTTCCTGTGTAGATTTGAAGGGTGTGTGTGTCAGACAAAACCGAGCCAGGAAGTAAGTTTGCAAGCGTGTGCTCTGAGCCGCAGGCAGCCGTGCCAAATCCTGAGCCCATTTTGCACCCGGAAACGCCTTTTTGGGGGGAGCTGTGGTCCATTGGATGGCGGGGAAGACAACCCCTAGCCAGTGAAGGCACCCCGGGGTGCCGAATCGTCCGGGACGGGTTTGGGGTTCAGAGAGCACCATGTTTTCGAGGAAGAAGCGGGAGCTGATCAAGACACCGTCGATTTCGAAGAAGGGCCGGGGAGGAAGTCCTGTGCCGCCGTCCTCTCTGGTGAGTAACGGGGTTGCGTCCGCAGGGCGTTGCGAAACGGGGGGGGTGGGCACCCCGGGCGGCGTTTTCGCAAGAGGTCGCTCGGCTGCGCCTCCCCTCTTGCCGCGCGGCGGCCAACGGATCGCGGCGGCCGTTCATTGGCTCTGACTCGCCCCGAAAAAAAGGGCATCGTGGATTTGGAGGGAAGGGTTCAGGGCGGCTCAAATGTTTCAGGGGACGGAAGAAGTCCTCTGCGGAGGAAAGGTTGCAGCTTTGGGGGGGGGGCTTCTTAGCTTAGAGAAAAGGTAATAATAAGAATAATAATATAATTTATTTGTACCCTTGGTTGTCACTCTGAGTGGCTTCCCGCATATATAAAAACATAGCAAACCATTCAACCTTGAAAACTTTGAAATAATAATAATAATAGTAATTTATTTGTACCCTTGGTTGCTCCAACCACTCTGGGCAGCTTCCAGCATATATAAAAACATGACAAACCATTTAACCTTGAAAACTTTGAAATAATAATAATAATAATAGTAATTTATTTGTACCCTTGGTTGTCCCAGACACTCTGGGCGGCTTCCGGCATATATAAAAACACGGCAAAACATTAAACCTTGAAAACCTTGAAATAATAAAATAATAATAATAATTTATTTGTACCCTGAGTTGCCCCAGCTAGCGTCTTCCAGCACATATAAAAACACAGCAAAACATTAAACCAGGTTTCTTCAACCTCGGCCCTCCAGATGTTTTGGGACTACAACTCCCATGATCCCTAGCTAGCAGGACGAGTGGTCAGGGATGATGGGAATTGTAGTCTCAAAAGCATCAATTCTTCGGCGATCAGCCTTCTTTATGGTCCAGCTCTCACTTCCATACATCACTGCTGGGAAAACCAGAGCTTTTACTCTACAGACCTTTGTTGGCAAGGTGATGTCTCTGCTGGTTTTAAAAGAGGGCAAATTCACGAAGGAGAGAGGGCTATCAATGGCTACTGGGAGCTGGAGTCCGTGGTCGTTTTATTTCCCGCACCCCCCTTTCAGGACAGATCCGGCGGTGCCAATATTGGGCGTGTTTTGTTTTTTTGCTTTTCGTTTTTGCGGAAAGCACTCTGAGCGAGGTTTCACTTCCCGTCGGTGGGCAAGACATCAAGCCTGCAAGATCCAGTTGTCTGAGTGGGTGTTTTCGCTACAGGAACCTGGCAGTGGACCCGGGTTCAAAATAACACCCGGCGGCTGGAGCCGGGTGTGAAATAACAGCCAGTGAGGCGGGTGGAAGATGGGAGGGCAGATATTTTAATGTATTTTTAATCTTTCGTTGGAAGCTGCCCAGAGTGGCTGGGGAAACCCAGCCAGATGGGCAGGGTGTTAATAATAATAATAATAATAATAGCAGGGAGGTCAACAGTAGAGGGCGCCAGAGCCCCTCCAATTCTGCATAATGGGGGGGGGCTATCTCTCATTTCACAGAGCGCTGTAGAGGCTTAATAGAGGCCCCTTACTGACAACCAGCCCTGCCTGTCATTTTCCTCCTATCTCTCTCTTTTTCTAAAAAAATAAGAATTTGTTACAGTTTTTTGCCACGAAGGAAAAGCATCAAATCCAGATAATTGCAGAGAGAGAGAGAGAGAGAGGGGGAGAGAGAGAGAGAGAGAAAGGAAATAAAAGGGGGCGGGATTTAAAAAACTGTATTCTGCTCTGGTCAGACCTCACCTGGAGTACTGTGTCCAGTTCTGGGCACCACAATTCAAGAAGGACACTGACAAACTGGAACGTGTCCAGAGGAGGGCAACCAAAATGGTCAAAGGCCTGGAAACGATGCCTTATGAGGAACGGCTAAGGGAGCTGGGCATGTTTAGCCTGGAGAAGAGGAGGTTAAGGGGTGATATGATAGCCATGTTCCAATATATAAAAGGATGTCACATAGAGGAGGGAGAAAGGTTGTTTTCTGCTGCTCCAGAGAAGCGGACACGGAGCAATGGATCCAAACTACAAGAAAGAAGATTCCACCTAAACATTAGGAAGAACTTCCTGACAGTAAGAGCTGTTTGACAGTGGAATTTGCTGCCAAGGAGTGTGGTGGAGTCTCCTCCTTTGGAGGTCTTTAAGCAGAGGCTTGACAACCATATGTCAAGAGTGCTCTGATGGTGTTTCCTGCTTGGCAGGGGGTTGGACTCGATGGCCCTTGGGGTCTCTTCCAACTCTAGGATTCTAGGATTCCTTCTCTATAAACTCAGCACTGCTTTAAAGGATAAAGCGAAATACGGCGGCGTCATCTGGGTCTGAAACCCCTCCAAAAAACTCGCTTTTGTATTGATGTTCAGTTCTGCACAATTCAGAGCTGCAGAAAGAGGAAGCCGTCCGAACCGCCTTCCTCTTTGCTCAAGTTTGTGGCTTTTTTTCCTCCGCCCACCCCTTCTAAGAAGCTGCGCCCGGTGGGTGCTGGGTGCGTCGTAATTTTTTTCGAAAAAAGGAAAACCACCCCCCCAAAAAAAACCTAAAACCAGCAAGGTTTCCAGAAGTGAGCATGGGTGTGGCGGCTCTCAAAATCCGCCTGGGCGCTGCAGGGGCGCCCTAGGCCTTGAAATCATCCGCACCCTCTCTGCCTGGTGGGGTTCGTGGTTTTTTGGGGGGCTGCCGGATCGTGGCCATGCACGGAAACCGGGGCAAAAGCAGCTACAGCCCGTATTCGGCCGGACTGCGGAGGAAAGTCTCGAAAGCCGGCGGCCACGTCTTGGAGACCGTCTCCAACAGAGCCAGCGTTTGGCTGAAGGTACCAAACTCCCACCAGGTTTTCGGAAGGGCAGCAAGGGGCTGTGTATGTTTTGGTAATTTTAAACAATTGATTAAAAATATATATAAACATACAACAACGATTTAGACTCCAGATTGCTTTGAATCTCCCGGCTGCCCCTCATCCCTTCCACGGGGCCTAATGATAATATTTACAACGACATTTCAATATTTATCCACACTTCTAAATTAGCCACACTCTCTGTTACTTTGCAAGTGTGGTTAAAATCCTGCCAATGTTTGAACCTGCTTGCAGTAGTCTCATAAATAAATCGCAAACTTTCCCCATTGTTTTTTTAAACGTTATGGTCTTTGTGATTTCCGAGTTAACTTTGCCGCTGGGATAACCCCCCTCGAACAAATGCCTCTTCTTATTAAATTTGAAAATTGTGCAAAAGTGATACTTTCCCAAAACAAACGAATCAAGACTCCCCCTCCTACAAACACCTATTCATATTTCTTAAAATTGAAATTTCCCCCAAATTCAAAACAAAGAGTGAACCGAGTGCCTATTGGTTCTTCCAAGGCGTTCTGAAGTCGGTGGAGCCAAAGGCTCTGAGTTCTAATCCTGACTTGATTGCCTTTTGCTTCTTCCAAGGCGTTCTGAAGTTGGTGGAGCCAAAGGCTCTGAGTTCTAGTCCCGCCCTGAGTGATCTATTGGTTCTTCCAAGGCGTTCTGAAGTCGGTGGAGCCAAAGGCTCTGAGTTCTAGTCCTGACTTGATTGCTTTTTGCTTCTTCCAAGGCGTTCTGAAGTTGGTGGAGCCAAAGGCTCTGAGTTCTAGTCCCGCCCTGAGTGATCTATTGGTTCTTCCAATGAGTTCTGAACTTGGTGGAGCCAAAGGTTCTGAGTTCAAGTACTGCCCCGAGTGACCCGAATGCCTTTTCCTTCTTCCCAGGAGCTGCCGCGCCGCGATGGCCTGGACTCCTCGACCTCCTCCAGCCTGGCGGACCTCTCCGCGCCCACCCCGGCCGGCACCCTCAAGCGCCCCACCAGCCTCAGCCGCCACGCCAGCGCCGCAGGGTTCCCGCTCTCGCCGGCCGTCCCCCGGGGCCTGGGCAAGGCCGGCAAGGCCTACAGCCCCTGCGACGGTGGCGAGGGCAGCCTGATGGAGCCAGAGGAAATCTCCCAACTGCTGGCCGACGTGACCCGCTTGGCCGAGCCGCTGGAGAAGCTGCGGGACGTGGTTCTCCGGGAGGGTAAGTGGTCAGGGGCCGGATCGAGCTTTGATGCGGCCCTCAGCTCCTGGGGCCCTTTCTGTGCCCAACCACAAATTGCCGTTTGTTTTGCGTTAATAATAATAGAATAATAATAATTTATTTACTTATAAAGCTGTGTCGCATTGAGCGTTTTCTGCCCCTAGAGGTCTCTAGCGTGACACTGTATCGCAATGCGTATGTTCTGCCGCTAGGTGTCGCTGTTGTAGTGGGGCCCTAAATAAAAATATAATAGTAATAATTTATTATTTATACCCCACCCGTCTGGCTGGGCTTCCCCAGCCACTCTGGGCGGCTGCCAAGAAAACACTAAAACACAATAACCTGTTAAACATTAAAAGCTTCCCTAAACAGGGCTGCCTTCAGACGTCTTCTAAAAGTCTGGTAGTTGTTTTTCTCTTTGACATCTGATGGGAGGGCGTTCCATAGGATGGGTGCCACCACCGAGAAGGCCCTCTGCCTGGTTCCCTGTAACCTGACTTCTCGCAGGGAGGGAACCGCCAGAAGGCCCTCGGAAGATGGACCCAGGTGTCCGGGCTGGACGATGGGAATGGAGACGCTCCTTCAGGGATACTGGGCAGTTTAGGGCTTTCAAGGTCAGCACCAACACTTTGAATTGTGGTCAGAAACGTCCTGGGAGCCAATATAGGTCTTTCAGGACTGGTGTTATGTGGTCCCAGCGGCCGCTCCCAGTCCCCAGTCTGGCTGCCACATTCTGGATTAGTTGTAGTTTCCGGGTCACCTTCAAAGGTAGCCCCACATAGAGCGCATGGCAGTAGTCCAAGCAGGAGATAACCAGAGCATGCACCACTCTGGCCAGACAGTCTGCAGGCAGATAGGGTCTCATCCTGCGTACCAAATGGAGCTGCCCTGGTCACAGAATTGACCTGTGCCTCCATGGATAGCTGTGAGTTCAAAACGACCCCCGGGCTGCACACCTGGTCCTTTGGGGGCACAGTTACCCCATTCAGGACCAGGGAATCCTCCACACCTGCCCGCCTCCTGTCCCCCAAAAACAGTCCTTCTGTCTTGTCAGGATTCAACCTCAATCTGTTAGCCGCCATCCATCCTCCAACCGCCTCCAGGCACTCACACAGGACCTTCACCGCCTTCACTGGTTCTGATTTGAAAGAGAGATAGAGCTGGGTATCATCCGCATACTGGTGAACACCCAGCCCAAACCCCCTGATGATCTCTGACCCCTGGTCCTGTTACCTAGGGGTGATGGGAGTTGTAGTCCCAAAACATCTGGAGGGCCGAGTTTGGGGATGCCTGCTCCAGATGTTTTAGAACTACAATTCCCATCATCCCTAGCTAACAGGACCAGCGGTCAGAGATGATGGGAACTGTAGTCCAATACATCTGGAGGGCCGAAGCTTTGGGACGCCTGCTATATGGCAGCGGTGCCCAAACTTTTCTCAAAGAGGGCCACATTGGATGAAGTGAAGGGCCGCGAGGGCCGACCAAAGTTGTTGACCTTTATTTAGGATTGACGTTCTCAACCCCCTTTTTTTTAGGGTTTTACCCCAAAGCGGTTGAGCTTTTTTAAAGGATTTTTACTCAGAAATAAACTGAGACGGGGGCCGGATTAGGCTCCCAAAATGGACTTTGGACGTGCCTGATTTAAATCAAATCCAGCCTGATGGGGAGGGAGTGGGTTTTGATGCATGATTTAAAGACATTATTATTATTATTATTATTATTATTATTATTATTATTATTATTATTATTTCCATATTGCCAATGAATGTTTCATCTCCTTTGGGGAAAAGGAGCGGCGCATGTGCCTGGTTTTGCAACCGCCAGCTGGGCACGGCCTCTGGGGACAGAGAGAGAGGCGGTTGCCACATCAGACGGTGGCAAGAGGGATGCGATATTTGCCGCTTCCTGCCTCTATTTTCATCCGCCCGCCTTTCCTGTTTACGCCGAGCCCGCGGCAGCTGGCAGCGCCCTGATAAACCCTTCTTGGGCGTGCCTTGGTGCCCGTCGCCCTCCCCGCAATGTCCTCTGGCTCGCTTGAGCAATGGGCTTACAGTCGCGCGAGGCCTGGGTTCGAAATCTGACCCAGCCATGCAGTTGTGCGCCATCGGGCCCGCGAGACCCGGGTTGGAATTCCGACCCGGCCACAAAATTCGCCCCGGGTGGCTTTGCGGACGGGGCAGCCGCCGCCTCTCTCAGCCTAACCGACCTCCCACGGTTATTGTGAGGGCAGCACACTTGCTAGGAGCTGGGTGATCTGGGTTCGAGTCCCGACCGAGCCACAACAATCTCTTGGGGGGGGGCAGTCGATTGCCTCTCTGCCTAATCTACCTGTTGCAGGAGGATTAGTTGAGGAGGAGGTGAACCGTGCAGGGGAAAGGAAAAGGTGGAAATAATAAATGCTAAAAGCAAATAAAACGTATTGGGGGAAATTGCCGCCACCTGAAAAAAAAAGCATGTTAGTCAAAGCTGCGTACAAGACAGGAAATTGCACTAATATTTTGCTGAGTTTCTGTAAGGGTTTAGTTTAGTTTTAGTTTTAGTTTTCAGTTTAGTTTTCAGTTTAGTTTTCAGTTTAGTTTTTAGTTTAGTTTAGTTTAGAGTTTAGTTTAGAGTTTAGTTTTTAGTTTAGTTTAGTTTAGAGTTTAGTTTTTAGTTTAGTTTTTAGTTTAGTTTTTAGTTTAGTTTAGTTTTTAGTTTAGTTTTTAGTTTAGTTTAGTGTTTAGTTTAGTTTAGTTTAGTTTTTAGTTTAGTTTAGTGTTTAGTTTAGTTTTTAGTTTAGTCTAGTTTAGTTTAGTTTAGTTTTTATTTTGTTTTTATTGCAAACGGGTGCAAAACGTGCAGGACCCGAGTTTGAGAACTGGAGAAATTAGGAGGGAAAACCCGACGTTCGCTCCTTCCTTCCCTGGCGATGAGAATGCCCAGAAACGATGATACAATGATGGTTTAGGGATGGGGGGTCAGCGGTCAAGCGGGTTATCTCAAATGTCGCAAGAGGCGGTCACTTCCTTCTTTCCATCTTCCCTTCCTGAATGTAAACAGGAAGGGAAACATTCCAGAGAAGACCTTGGACAGAGAGAGGTTGCCAACTTACCGGGTTTGGGGGGGGAGGAACAGGGCTATGCTCCTCCCCACAGAATTGTGGGAGATGTAGTTTGGGACACGTGCTCCTCCCCAAAGAATTATGGGAGCTGTAGTTTCGGGCGCTTGCTCTGCCCCAAAGAATTATGGGAGCTTTAGTTTGCTCTGCCCCAAAGAATTGTGGGAGCTGTAGTTTCAGGCGCTTGCTCTGCCCCAAAGAATTGTGGGAGCTGTAGTTTGGGGCGCCTGCTCTGCCCCAAAGAATTATGGGAGCTTTAGTTTGCTCTGCCCCAAAGAATTGTGGGAGCTGTAGTTTCAGGCGCTTGCTCTGCCCCCAAAGAATTGTGGGAGCTGTAGTTTGGGGCACATCCTCTGCCCGAAAGAGTTATGGGAGCTGTAGTTTGCCATCTTGGCATCCTGTAAAAGGAATCTTGGGGAATGTAGTTTAAGGTGTGCTGAAAGTTGAAAAGCCCTATTTCCCCCCAACAAAGAGAACTACAACTCCCAGAGGGTGGGGGTTTTTTTTGGCAAGACAGATTGATTGTTAAACCGTTCTGGGTAATATAGCTTTCTGGGGGAATAGGGGGTCTTGCCTCCCCATGATCGCCCAGTGAGCTTTGTGGCGGAGAAGGGATACTCATCTCCATAGCTCTAACCACTACACCGCCGCTGCCTCCCGAAGCAGCGGCTGGATTTATGACCCCGTTTGAAGACGGCGCATCTCTCCTGCCCCGAGGGGCAAATGATAATGAAATTGTGGGTTCTGGGACTTGTGGGGAGGGAGGAAAGGAGCCCAAGAGGCAGGTGAGAGGCAGGTACAAATATTGGAACGATAGAGTTGGGAAGGGAACCAGCGGTCATCTAGTCCAACCCCCTGAAACGCAGCTGCCTTAGAAGTTTAAAGATTACCTGCAGAAGCACTATAAAATTAAGGAATGTTGAAATGACGTTTGATTGAAAATGAGCGGTACTGGTAAAGAGATGTTTAAGAAAATGTAAATAGAGATTGATAATTGGAAATGGATATCTATAATAATAGGTTAATATATGGAGTAAGGTTAAATGTTAGAGGGTAAGGATTTGCTGAATTTAATATTTGAACTGGAATACAAAATGGGAGGTGTGAGGAGGTCAAGAAACTAGTGAAGAAAATATAAGATTTGAAAATATTAATCTATTTTTAGTTTCGATTCTTGGCTTTTCTCTCTGTCCTTATTCTTTATTCTTTCTTTTTTCTTCCTTATTCTATCAACTTTTTTCCACTGTGTATTTCTTATTTGTATTGTTTTTGGAGTTTAAATGTTGGAATTTGTTTTTATTGTTTGTGAAATATTAATAAATATCATTTTTTTAAAAAAATGAAACACAGCTGCCTTAGATGGGTATCAAACCTGCAACCTTGCCCTTATCAGCTCCACGCTGTAGCCAGGCGAACTGTTTGGGGGTCCGTTCTGGTTTTGTCCTTCTTGCCAAGTCCCTGCTGCCGCATCAGAGGGACGTCAGGCAGAAATTGAACCGGTGCGGCGCGTGCTACGATTGCACCGACGGGCCGCAAGCCGTTTGGGGGTCCGTTCTGGTTTTCTCCTTCTTGCCGAGTCCCGCAAAGTGGACTGCTGCATCAGCAGGACGACAGACAGAAATTCAACAGGTGCAGAGCGAATTGCACCCACGGGCCGTAACCGGTGGGTCTTCTCTTGCTTTTGCAGACGGGCTGGAGTCCCGGCGGGCGCTGGCCCACGAGAGCCTGGGGGATGCATTGCGGATCTTGCGGCAAGTGGTCGCGAAATACCCTCTGCTCAACACGCTGGAGACGCTGACCGCAGCGGGGACCCTCATCTCCAAAGTCAAAGGTCAGTCAATAGGAGTATAGCATCTAGATCAAGGGAAGTAATAGTGCCACTGTATTCTGCTCTGGTCAGACCTCACCTGGAGTACTGTGTCCAGTTCTGGGCACCCCAGTTCAAGAAGGACACTGACAAACTGGAACGTGTCCAGAGGAGGGCAACCAAAATGGTCAAAGGCCTGGAAACGATGCCTTATGAGGAACGGCTATGGGAGCTGGGCATGTTTAGCCTGGAGAAGAGGAGGTTAAGGGGTGATATGATAGCCATGTTCAAATATAGAAAAGGATGTTCACATAGAGGAGGGAGAAAGGTTGTTTTCTGCTGCTCCAGAGAAGCGGACACGGAGCAATGGATCCAAACTACAAGAAAGAAGATTCCACCTAAACATGAGGAAGAACTTCCTGACAGTAAGAGCTGTTTGACAGTGGAATTTGCTGCCCAGGAGTGTGGTGGAGTCTCCTCCTTTGGAGGTCTTTAAGCAGAGGCTTGACAACCATATGTCAGGAGTGCTCTGATGGTGTTTCCTGCTTGGCAGGGGGTTGGACTCGATGGCCCTTGTGGTCTCTTCCAACTCTAGGATTCTATGATTCTATAGATGACACCAAACTGGGAGGGGTGGATAACACCCCAGAGGACAGGATCACACTTCTATGCTTTGAAAATGACGCGCGGCTGACATTTCGCACTTCCCCAAAACTCTCCTTTATTTTCTAAAAAAACGCCACCTCCGTAAATTTAATCCAAATGTGATATATGCACTAGGGCAGTGCTTTTTTTCTGGGGATGAGACACAGGTGTGCACATACCCCTAAACATTTTGTGAATCTTTGTACAGTGGTACCTCGGGTTAAGGACTTAATTCGTTCCGGAGGTCCGTACTTCACCTGAAACTGTTCTTAACCTGAAGCACCACTTTAGCTAATGGGGCCTCCTGCTGCTGCCGCCATGTGATTTCTGTTCTCATCCAGAAGCAAAGTTCTTAAACTGAAGCACTATTTCTGGGTTAGCGGAATCTGTAACCTGAAGTGTATGTAACCCGAGGTACCACTATAATTTTTTCCCCATTTACTGTATTTATTTTTCCCAATTTTTAACTATAAAATGGTGGTTTTCTTGAGTCTGAATGAGAGTACCACTAAACATTTTTTAAAAGGAAAAAAAAGCACTGCATATTGTGGGACGCGGGTGGCGCTGTGGGTTAAACCACAGAGCCTAGGACTTGCCGATCAGAAGGTCGGCGGTTCGAATCCCCACAATGACGGGGTGAGCTCCCATTGCTCAGTCCCTGCTCCTGCCCACTTGGCAGTTCGAAAGCACGTCAAAGTGCAAGTAGATAAATAGGTACCACTCCGGCGGGAAGGGAAACGGCGTTTCCGTGCGCTGCTCTGGCTCACCAGAAGTGGCTCAGTCCTGTTGGCCACATGACCCGGAAGCTGTACGCCGGCTCCCTCGGCCAATAAAGCAAGATGAGCGCCACAACCCCAGAGTCGGCCACGACTGGACCTAATGGTCAGGGGTCCCTTTACCTTAGGGTAATATCACTAGATCAATTTTCATAAGAATGTATGGGAGTATATGACATTGCAATTTTTTAATTTCTTTTTTATATATGCATATTTGTTTTCTCGTCCTCCCCCCTCATTTCCCCTCCCCCCTGTGTATCACTTTATTCCTTTATCATTGCAATACTTTCAATGAAGATATTGATTTTAAAAAAATATAATCCGTAGGTTTCCATTACGAATCCAACATCGAAGCTGACAAGCGAGAATTCGAAAAGGCATTGGAGATGATCGCCGTTTCCTTCAGCGGCACGTAAGCGGAGGACTTTTTTGTGCTTTCCCTAGAGGCGCATGATTCCGGGTCGTAGAATTGGAAGGGGCCCTTTAGAGGACATCCAGCTGAACCCCCACTCAGGGGATGAAATTTGGGGTTAGAGGAGGCTGGGCGGACTTTGCTTGAGGTTACAACAGCTTTTAAACAACTGGTGATACCCAGGCTTTGGCCAGAAATGATGGACACCCTAAACATTTTCCTGGGTATTTAGTGACTTTTGTGGCATGGAATCAGAAGGCGATTTTGGTCCCTGATTTTTTTTCGGGGGGGGGGGATGTTAAATTAACTCAAGGCAGCATTACCTGGAGACGATTTGGGGTTTGTGAATAAGGAGGAACAACATGATTTTCAGAACAAGGGATTCAGCTGAAAAAGTAATGTGCATTTTCAGCGCCCTGTACAAACGAGACACTAGGTGGCAATGGTGAGCTAAGGGCAAATTCAATATTTTTTTTGAAAAAGCATTTTTCACGGCTAGATTCCGCCCTGGTCTGTTGGGTAATGAATTAAGGCGAATGAACCACAGCGATCTGAGCAAAAGTGCAAAATCAATGTGCTTGTTTTGTCCCTCGTTTTGCTTTATGAATGTGCTTTCTCTCCCCCGAAACAGGGTCTCCGAACTCCTCATGGGGGAATTAGATAGCAGTACCCTTCTCTCCATCCCTCCTAGTGACCACAACCAGGTGAGGCGTCCCGGCTAATGAACGAATGACTGAAATCTTTATAGCTGAAAGCTAAAAGCCGTCACAATCAGCCACAATGCGTAGGATACAAAGAACTGGTTTGCAACTGAACCACAAGAACAGCAAAGCAAATATAAGGTAAAGGGACCCCTGACCGTTAGGTCCAGTTGTGGCCGACTCCGGGGTTGTGGCGCTCATCTCGCTTTACTGGCCGAGGGAGCCGGCGTACAGCTTCCGGGTCATGTGGCCAGCAGGACTAAGCCGCTTCTGGCGAACCAGAGCAGCGCACGGAAACGCCGTCTACCTTCCCGCCGGAGTGGTACCTATTTATCTACTTGTACTTTGACGTGCTTTCGAACTGCTAGGTTGGCAGGAGCAGGGACCGAGCAACGGGAGCTCACCCCGTCACTGCGGGGATTCGATCCGCCGACCTTCTGATCGGCAAGTCCTAGGCTCTGTGGTTTAGACCACAATGCCACCCGTGCAAAAATCATGCCTGCATAGATTAAGGACTCCACATGTCACTCCTGGTAAAGGGATGTGGGTGGCGCTGTGGTCTAAACCACAGAGCCTAGGGCTTGCCGATCAGAAGGTTAGAGATTTGAATCCCCGCCACAGGGTGAGCTCCCATTGCTCGGTCCCAGCTCCTGCCAACCTAGCAGATCGAAAGCACACCAGCAGAAGTAGATAAATAGGTACCGCTCCGGCGGGAAGGTAAACGGCGTTTCTGTGGCTCTGGTTTCCGTCACGGTGTCCCGTTGCACCGGAAGTGGTTTAGTCCTGCTGGCCACATGACCCGGAAAGCTCTCTGTGGACAAACGCCGGCTCCCTCGGCCTGAAAGCGAGATGAGCGCCGCAACCCCAGAGTCACCTTTGAGTGGACTTACCTGTCCAGGTGTCCTTTACCTTTTTACCTTTTAAATGTCTGGAACGGATTAATCCGTTTTGCATGACTTTCTATGGGAAAGCACACCTTGGTTTTGGAACGCTTTGTTTTTGGAATGGAATTTCCGGAACGGATTAAGTTTGAGAACGTGCGAGAATTTTAAAAACAACCCCTGAAACAGCAATATGACATGGATTTTGCTATCTAACGAAACCATTGATCCGTAAAATGAAAGGAATAAACAATGTACTGCAGCCACACAATCAATCAGTAGCTGAACTGGGTTCCACACAGTTACAAAAACAAAACGAAAAAGAGCCACGAAAACAGAAACGCAAAATAAATAGCCAAAACAGACAGACCTCAGCGTAACGCTCTATTCGGAAGCGCAACACTCCAAACGGAGCGCGTTCAGCTTCCAAAACCGGTTCGCAAACCAGAACACTTCCTTCCGGGTTTGCAGAGTTTGGGTTCCAAGTTGTTTGGGTTCCAAGGCGTTTGAGAACCAAGGGACCGCGGTAACACCCAGATGCACGTGCATCTCTGACTTTCGCGTGGTTGGAAATTCCTCGCTCGTTTGACTAACGACGTTTTCTCGCCCCCAGTCGATGGAAAATCTCTACGGGGGAATTCCTGGCCAAGGTGGCGAAGGGATCTCAGACGGCATGGAAGGTTTCACCTCGAGTAAGTGCGAGTCTCCCTCGTGGCTTTCTCACTAATACGCCTTTCCCACTAATACGCACTTTTTCATTAATGTTTGCGCATTGATCCAACCCCCCACGAATGCGACCTTGATAAGGCCATAGACAATCGAACGTCAGGCTGCTTTCGTGAGCGACAGCACGCTGGGGTTCCAAAGCGTAGCCCCGCCATGCTAAAATTATTTCCTTAAGAAATTCACCCTGGGGAAACCAGAAATAAGATCTCCTTCTGGGAAGTTCGGAAGCAGGTCCTCCTAATCATGTCAGACCTCACCTGGAGTACTGTGTCCAGTTCTGGGCACCCCAGTTCAAGAAGGACACTGACCAACTGGAACGTGTCCAGAGGAGGGCAACCAAAATGGTCAAAGGCCTGGAAACGTTGCCTTATGAGGAACGGCTAAGGGAGCTGGGCATGTTTAGCCTGGAGAAGAGGAGGTTAAGGGGTGATATGATAGCCATGTTCAAATAGATAAAAGGATGTCACATAGAGGAGGGAGAAAGGTTGTTTTCTGCTGCTCCAGAGAAGCGGACACGGAGCAATGGATCCAAACTACAAGAAAGAAGATTCCACCTAAACATGAGGAAGAACTTCCTGACAGTAAGAGCTGTTTGACAGTGGAATTTGCTGCCAAGGAGTGTGGTGGAGTCTCCTACTTTGGAGGTCTTTAAGCAGAGGCTTGACAACCATATGGCAGGAGTGCTCTGATGGTGTTTCCTGCTTGGCAGGGGGTTGGACTCGATGGCCCTTGTGGTCTCTTCCAACTCTAGGATTCTATAATTCTATAATCTAAACAGTATATTGAGACAATAACAACAACAACAACAACAACAATACTAAAAACTACACACACACACACACACACACAGACAGACACACACTGCCCATCTGGCCGGGTTTTCCCAGCCACTCTGGGCAATTCCCAACAGAATATCAAAAACATGCTAAAAGATAAAATATTAAAAACTTCCCTAAACAGGGCTGCCTTCAGATGTCTTCTAAAAGTCAGATAGTTGTTTATTTCCTTGACATCTGACGGGAGGGTGTTCCAGAGGGCAGGTGCCACCACTGAGAAGGCCCTCTGCCTGGTTCCCTGCAACCTCACTTCTCGCAGGGAGGGAACCGCCAGAAGGCCCTCAGGAGATGGACCCAGGTGTCCGGGCTGGACGATGGGCGTGGAGACGCTCCTTCAGATCTACTGGGCCGTTTAGGGCTTTCAAGGTCAGCACCAACACTTTGAATTGTGCTCGGAAACGTCCTGGGAGCCAATGTAGGTCTTTCAAGACCGGTGTTATGTGGTCCCAGCGGCTGCTCCCAGTAACCAGTCTGGATGCCGCGTTCTGGATTAGTTGCAGTTTCCAGGTCACCGTCAAAGGTAGCCCCACGGAGAGCGCATGGCAGTAGTCCAAGTGGGAGATAACTAGAGCATGCACCACTCTGGCCAGACAGTCCGCGGGCAGGGAGGGTCTCATCCTGCGTACCAGATGGAGCTGCCCTGGACACAGAATTGATCTGCGCCTCCATGGACAGCTGTGAATCCAAAATGACCCCCAGGCTGCGCAACTGGTCCTTCAGGGGCCAGATACAGCCGTACTTGGAGGTTGCTGGAAGCAGATAGGATCTTTTGCATGTTCTCGTGGAACCTCCAGCTCCCAAGCCAGTCTATCCGGATTCTTGGGTTCTTAGCGGCTCCTGCGAGAATATAGATGGATTTTTCGGAGCTAGCTGACCTGACTGGAAGAATCCGCAACCAGAAAGGCGTTTCAAGAGGACTGGAGGAAATTTAAGGACTATTTGACTAAATATTGTAATATTATAAAATTAGAAATTACTTGAAAGAAACAAATAGGCTTTGGATTAAGTTATAATTAAATAGCTGGGATTTAGAATATTAAGAAAAGGGAATAAGAGGGATTATAATTGGAAATGGTTTTAGTTTAATAATGACATTGGAAAGCTGTTGCTTTCAACTACAAGGAAACTCAGGAGGGAGGGACTAGAGGAAGTCAGCCAAGATGTTTAAAAGGTTGGATTTGTAAAAAATTAAGTTTGTTGTCATTGTTTATCTTTTTCCTTTTTTCGTTCGTTGATGTATTTTTCTTTTTTTTCTGCTTTTGTGTGTCGTTCTGCTTTGCGGTTTTCGTTAGAATTGTGGAAAATCTAATAAAATAATGACAAAAAAGAGAATGTAGATGGGCTTGTGGCCTAGATCCTGCAGGTAACCCCTTCTTACACCTCATGCCTCTCTTCCCTTTCCCTCCCCAGTCCGTCTGTCGGCGGAAGAGGTGGACGTTCTCCTGCAAAGGTGCGAGGGAGGAGTCGAGGCGGCTTTACATTACGCCAAAAACGTCTCAAAGTATATGAAGGACCTGATGTATTACCTGGAGAAAAGGACCGCCCTAGGTGAGTAGGGCGAGGGAGGGAGGGAAGTGGCAGGGATCTCCTCCGCTCTGTTGTGGACAGTGCTGGATATTTACTATAGCGGTGGTTGTTGTTTAGCCGTTTAGTCGTGTCCGCCTCTTCATGACCCCCTGGACCAGAGCACGCCAGGCCCTCCTGTCTTCCACTGCCTCCCGCAGTTTGGTCAGACTCATGCTGGTAGCTTCGAGAACACTGTCCCACCATCTCGTCCTCCGTCGTCCCCTTCTCCTTGCGCCCTCCATCTTTCCCAACATCAGGGTCTTTTCCAGGGAGTCTTCTCTTCTCCTGAGGTGGCCAAAGTCTTGGAGCCTCAGCTTCAGGATCTGTCCTTCCAGTGAGCACTCAGGGCTGATTTCCTTCCGAATGGAGAGGTTTGATCTTCTTGCAGTCCATGGGACTCTCAAGAGTCTCCTCCAGCACCAGAATTCAAAAGCATCCATTCTTCGGCCATCAGCCTTCTTGATGGTCCAGCTCTCACTTCCATACATCACTACTGGGGAAACCAGAGCTTTGACTACAGTGGTACCTTGGTTTAAGTACTTAATTCATTTCAGAGGTCCGTTCTTAACCTGAAACTGTTCTTAACCTGAAGCACCACTTGAGCTAATGGGGGCCACCTGCTGCCGCCAAAGCACGATTTCTGTTCTCATCCTGAAGCAAAGTTCTTAACCTGAAACTATTTCTGGGTTAGCGGAGTCTGTAACCTGAAGCATATGTAACCTGAAGTGTATTTAGCCCAAGGTACCACTGTATAAGCTAAACAAGCTCTAGCTTAGGGCCCCACTCTCTTGGGGGCCCCAAAAACATTAAAGGGAAAAAACCCTGAATGCATATTTCAAAAATATAAGATAAAAAACAAATGAAATAAAACCTACATCCAGCAACAGTGTTTTGTGTTGTGTAGGCTCCTCTGATGTAAGTCAGTGGTGGCCAAACTTGGCTCTTTTTGGGACTACAATTCCCATCAACCCTGACCACTGGTCCTGTTAGCTTGGGATGATGGGAGTTGTAGTCCCAAAACAGCTGGAGGGCCAGGTTTGGCCATCACGGATGTAAGTCATGGGCTCCACCTGCTCCCTAAAATATCTCTGGTTTGCTCCTTTTTATATATAGGGTGCCTACATTCTGCATGGACTGGTTGCAGGGCAACAAGTGCAAATGGCTTGAGATACCTATGAGGTCCATAAATGGCCATATGGCATATATTCAACACAAAAACCAGCGGCAATTTGTTGTTCGCAAAGGACAGCTGGACATTACCTTCAGGAGCTGAGGGCCTCATCAAACCGAAATCCAGCCCAAATATTTTACATCTCCATTATGCCCAAAATTCAATATTAACCTACAAGTGTTATTCCAATCCTGCTAACAGTTTTAACTGTTTGCAATGGGTTGTGTTTTTTTAAAAAAGATAAATTACAAATTTCCCCCATTCCTTATTTTGATCTTCCTAAATTCTGATTCTCCCGGTCATTATTTGCGAGTTTGGCACAATCCATCAACTGAATCTGCCATCCTTTTTCTGAAAATTATTTAAAAAGAATATTAGACTCCCAGGTGCTAGTCTGAAACAATAACCCAGGAAAGAGAAATCTAGAGTTTGCAAGAAAGGGTTTTTTAAAAAATATATTTTTTTATTTACAAAAATACACTCTCTTTTCCCTCCCTCTGCCCAGAAATGGAGTTTGCCAAGGGTCTTCAGAAGATGGTCAATTCCTGCAAACAGACCATCAGTCAGGAGGTAAGACCGTCATCCCATAATCCAGTTAGAGTGTAGCCCTTTCTGAATTTATTTATTTTTTATACCTGTTATCTCACCTTTCCTCCAAAGCCCAACCTTTTCTTATGGGGCTGGGGGCCGGGGAAGCAGACTAGTTGCAACCAACAATTCCATGTTCTGAATTTACCCCAAGATACCGTATTTTTCGCTCTATAGGACGCACTTTTTCCCCTCCAAAAATGAAGGGGAAATGTGTGTGCATCCTACGGAGCGAATGCAGGCTCCTTGGCTTCCGCGATAGCAACGCAAAGCCTCCGAAGCGCAGAGGGATGCTCTGAAAGGTGTTAAAATATGGTACAAAAATATCTTTATAGCGATTAGCATGAGCAGTTAAGGTGATTTTTTTAAGATTTATAGCGGAACAATTATCCGTTTGCTTTAACTATGAATTCATCAACTGCCTAGCTCTAGTCTTTTCACATAAATGACTTCTACGATGCTAAGCGATGCAAGATTTCTCTGTTTCGTTCGGTCAACACTGAGTAGAACTAAAGTTTTGGGGCAATTCTGTGAAAACAGGGTCAAAGGGCCAGGTGTTTTGTCTGCTTTCTGGTCCAGTTCTTTTCACTCCATACGCAAACTGACCCCCGTTTTTCCTGCTTCTCAGCCTTTCATGCCCTTTTTCTCCATCTACTCCCTGGCGCTGGAGCAAGACGCCGAGTTCGGAGTCAACTCGCAGCAAGCGGCCGTCACCTTGCGGTCAGAAACATTCCTTCAGGTAGGAGGGGAAGTGGTGGAAAGAGCACATTCCCTCTTCTTTCCGATGTGGCGGCAGTGACGCATTTACCTATCAGCTAACCTATCACAGAGCCCAGGACTTGCTGATCGGAAGGTCGGCGGTTCAAATCCCCGCGATGGGGTGAGCTCCGGTTGCTCGGTCCCTGCTCCTGCCCACCTAGCAGTTTGAAAGCACGTCAAAGTGCAAGTAGATAAATAGGTACCGCTCCAGCGGGAAGGTAAAGCGAGCCAGTAAAGCGAGATAAGCGCCGCAACCCCAGAGTTAGCCACGACTGGACCTAATGGTCAGGGGTCCCTTTACCTTTACATTTAATGTTGTACTTGACTGCTCAAGGGACGCGGATGGCGCTGTGGGTTAAACCACAGAGCCTAGGAGTTGCCGATCAGAAGGTCGGCGGTTCGAATCCCTGCAACAGGGTGAGCTCCCGTTGCTCGGTCCCTGCTCCTGCCAACCTAGCAGTTCGAAAGCACGTCAAAGTGCAAGTAGATAAATAGGTACTGCTCCGGCGGGAAGGTAAACGGCGTTTCCGTGCGCTGCTCTGGTTCGCCAGAAGCGGCTTAGTCCTGCTGGCCACATGACCCGGAAGCTGTACGCCGGCTCCCTCGGCCAATAAAGCGAGATGAGCGCCACAACCCCAGAGTCGGCCACGACTGGACCTAATGCTCAGGGGTCCCTTTACCTTTAATCAATCAATCAATCAATCAATCAGAGCTGAACTGGGTTTGTGACCAGCTGAACACAGTCACAAAAACAAATGAACCGAAAAAGCCTCAAAAATGCAAAATATATAGCTAAACAAAAGCGCCAAACGTAATCCGTTCCGGAAGTCCGTTTGACTTCCAAAATGTTCAGAAACCAAGGCGCGGCTTCCGATGGATGCAGGCACCCCAAATAGCCGACAGCCGCATCGGACGTTTGGCTTCCGGAAAATGTTCAAAAACCAGAACGTCTGGGTTTTCGGTGTTTGGGAACCAAGTCATTTGGGTACCAAGGCATTTGAGAACCAAGGTACGACTGTACTGCAGGGTTGAAAACCAGAAGTCGCCCAGTTACAGCCAAAGGACTTAGCCACTCCTCATCCCTCCCTGTTATTTTTCCTCTTCAGCCGTTGGCAACCCGGCGCCTTGAGCACGAAAAACGTCGGAAAGAGGTCAAGGAGCAATGGCACCGGGCTCAGCGGAAACTGGTGAGGATCTGGGGCTCGGGCGGCATTTAGCTGCGATTCCCACATTGCAGGGGGTTGCCCATAGACCTTCCAACTCCAAATGCGTGGTGTCCGAGTTTTGATTTTTCCTTCTCCCTCCCTGATCCACTTTCCTTTAATGCTGTGTCCTCTTAAGATCACAACCCCTGTTCTTTGGGTGAACCCAGGTGCTTTTAAACGGGCTGCATAGGTAGGATGGCCCGAAACAAAAGTATGCATCAATTCAAGATGCTGCAGACAGAATAGAAGAAAATAAATTCAAATCTAAGTGGCATTGAACAACGTTACCACTTTTCCCCACGATGGTGAGAAACCATTAGTGAGCAGTCTCCGGGTTCGGTCAGTTAACCTGATGCAAATTCACCTGACAGTTTCCTCGTTCAACCAACATTTTACCAACTTCTTAATAATAATATTATTAATAATAATTTATTTATACCCCTCCCATCTGGCTGGGTTTCCCCAGCCACTCTGGGCAGCTCCCGACAGAATATTAAAAACACGATAAAACATCAAACATTAAAAGCTTCCCTAAACAGGGCTGCCTCCAGATGTCTTCTAAAAGTCAGATAGTTGTTTATTTCCTTTACATCTGACGGGAGGGCGTTCCACAGGGCGGGCACCACCACCGAGAAGGCCCTCTGCCTGGTTCCCTGTAACCTCATTTCTCGCAGGGAGGGAACCGCCAGAAGGCCCTCGGAGATGGACCTCAGTGTCCGGGCTGAACGATGGGGGTGGAGACGCTCCTTCAGGTATACTGGGCCGAGGCCGTTTAGGGCTTTTCAAGGTCAGCACCGACACTTTGAATTGTGCTCGGAAACGTCCTGGGAGCCAATGCAGGTCTTTCAGGACCAGTGTTATGTGGTCCCGGCGGCCGCTCCCAGTCCCCAGTCTAGCTGCCGCAATCTGGATTAGTTGTAGTTTCCGGATCACCTTCAAAGGTAGCCCCACGTAGAGCGCATGGCAGTAGTCCAAGCGGGAGATAACCAGAGCATGCACCCTAAATAGGGCTGCTTTCAGATGTCTTCTAAAAGTCAGATAGTTGTTTATAGTTGACATCTGCTGGGTGGCCGTTCACAGGGCGGGCGCCACCACCAAGAAGGCCCTCTGCCTGGTTCGCTGCAACCTCGCTTCTCACAGGGAGGGAACCGCCAGAAGGCCCTCGGAGCTGGACCTCAGTGTCCGGGCTGTACAATGGGGGTGGAGACGCTCCTTCAGAGAATACCAAGGGGCTTTGCCGCAAGCCTTACTGAAATCAATACATACGATGTCCCTTGCGTTCCCCTGATCCACCGATCTCATAATTCTTACTGAAAATGAAACAAGATTTTAAAATGATGGAATATATGGAGCTGGCTGACCTTACTGGAAGAATCTGCGACCAAAAAGAAGAGGAATACCAAGAAGAGTGGAAGAAATTTAAGGATTATCTGAATAAACACTGTGATATCAAAAATTAGAAATTACTTGAAAGTACCAGAATAGGCCTAGGATTAAATTAAGAGTTAATTAAATAAAAAAAGATTTAGAACCTAAAGGAAAGTTAATAAATTTTATTTTAATTGGAATACTGTGTTTTTAAAGAATGATACCAGAAAACTGCTACATTTTAATTACAAGGAAATTCAGATGGGAGGGCTCAGTGGAAGCCCAAAATATGTTTATGAGGTTAGAAGTCTAATTAATTAATTAATTTGTGTTGTTTAGGTGATCAGGTTGTTTAGGTATTTAGGTACCTTGCTTTTTATTTTATTTTTTTGTTTATATTTGTGATATTGTCTTTTTTTCTTTTGTTTTCCCCCTCTGTTTTTCTTTTGCTGTGATATGTGTTATATTTGTAAGAAACTTAATAAAAATTATTTTAAAGAAAAGGAAATGAAACGAGATTTGTTTGGGATGGCATGTTTTTGGGAAACAAGGCCGGGTCTTAACCTGTGTGCCCCCCCCCAAAAAAAATAGCAAGAGGCTGAGAGCAACCTGAGAAAAGCCCGCCAGATGTACATGCAGCGATCGGAGGAGTCTGAAAAAGCCAAGCATGTGATGGTGAAGGCGGAAGAGGAGCAGCTGGGGTCCAGCGCGGGCAGCAGCACTGCGGCCACTAAAGCTCTGGACAAAAAGAGGCGACTAGAGGAGGAAGCCAGGAACAAGGTGAGTCATACACAAGAAGCTTAAATCGTTAGAGTCGTCCCCTTTTTTTTGAGCTGAAATAATGGGTCTCCCGTCCTCGCTGCCCATCCCATGCCTCTCTTGGCGATGCTAACTCAACTTGCCCGCTCCAGGCTGACGAGGCGATGGCGACTTACCGGACGTGCATCGCCGACGCCAACACACAGAAGCAGGAGATGGAGGATACAAAAGTGACCGCCTTGCGGCAGCTCCACGAAGTGGTCAAGCAGAGCGACCAGATCATCAAATCGGTGGGTCTCTCGAGCGCTCGGAGTCGTGCTTCCGAACATCTCCTTGCCACCACGACGACTGGCAACTTGCTTTTTGTTTAAACCACAACAGAGACACGTCCGTGCCCAACTTTGGTCGCACTGTGAGCCTCGGCCTCCTCCAGGTTAAACAAGCATTTTGTTCAGAATAATAGGGATCATTGGTTCTTGCGACCGCCAATAAAAACTTGGCCATTGCTAATGTTCTAGTGTTTGTCCGGTCTTCCAATAGGAACCTGACATAGCGAGCCTCTGGTTTTCCCGGGAAAGGTACCAGCGAGGGTAGTATCAGTTCAGCCCTGGCTTGCTCGTATTTTGCACAGTGCAGCAAAATATGTTTTATTGAGTCGATGTCTTGTGCACACAAGCAAAGTCTGTCCTGGTAGGGGACTCCTCTCAGCACTGCAGAAGGAACGACGCTTAGTCTGGCTTTGGTGAAAAGCCTTCGATAATTTGGTACTGTCAGGTTTCTAATGTAAGGTGTTAACGTAAAGACATGCCCATATTGTACCCCTACTGCCAGCCGACTACAGACTGCGTGTGATTGAGATCGCAAGTCACTGTGTGCATCATCCCATAATCTTTGCTTTAACGTCTTTAGGGCACCTTCATAACCCAGGTAATACGGTTGGGGGGTGACAGACCAATAGTGGTGGCTTTTTTAGCCATGGTTTTCTGCCATTTGCTGACAAATTCCTCATTGGTCAGGTGTTGGTACAAACCCTTTCCTAGATCAAACACTGAAATCCTGAGCCAATGTTTTAGGGCAGCCCACCACACTTTAGTTGAAATTGGGCATTCACCAGCTTCTAACAGAAGTATGGAGTTGGGGACACAGTTGGGTATATGCAGATTGGATCAGAGGCATATCGTGGGTTGCCAGTGCCCGGGGCCTTAGGGAAGGGAGGGGGATAGACGGAGCACGCATGCGCATTGCGACCACAGAGATAAGAAAAGAGTCGTTCTGGAGAGGTCCCTTCCTGGTTCGTTCTCAACAGAAGCGCACAGCTGTGTAGGCATAGCGCCGGGTGTCGAAATTCGGTGCCCCTAATGGTTCTGCGTCGCCACGAGCACCCCCTTCCCTTGCTACACCACTGCGATGGATCAGACCCATAGCTGTCAAGCGTCCCTTATTTGGTGGGAAAGCCCCTTATCCCAGCGCCGTGTCCCGCTGCTGTCCCTTATTGATGATGTCCCTTAAATTTCCCGGGTTTCGAAGGAAGCAGCTCCTCTCCCTCCCTCCCTGCCGGCCAGGGAGGAGGGAGGCTCCAACTGTGTTGCTTGGCTGCGTTGCTCACCCAATAAGGAGTCTGAGAACGACTGGGGGGTGGAGCTTGCATGCCTTGTGCTGATCAAATCGGCCGTGTTGCCTGGGGACTCGCCTTTGCTCAGCGCTTCCCAGCGGAGAGGTGACGGTGGTTTTCCTTCCTGCATCCCTTTGCCGGGTTGCTGCGCTGTGGGAACCACCACTTGAGGCTTCGTTTGGCTGCTGGCTGGGCTTTCTGCCTTTGACTCGGAGGGGCTCAGAAGTCGAACATACCTGTGCTAGGAAAATCCCTTATTTTGGCTGCTGATCCCTTACTTCCGAGGCTGCTGGTCCCTTATTTTCAAATCTGTAAGTTGACAGCTGTGATCAGACCTCCTGCTGCCTTCCCTCTGACGTGTGTCCCTCCTTTTTCCGTCCGCAATCTCCAGGCCACCATCTCCTTCTTCCAAACCATGCACATGCAGACAGCCCCTTTGCCCGTCTACTTCCAGACGCTGTGCGAGAGCAGCAAACTCTACGACCCCGGGCAGCAGTATGCCTCACACGTCAAGCAGCTGCAGCGGGGAGACGAGCCCGAGACCCAGTACGACTTCGAGCCCTACGTCTCCAACAACAGCTGGTGGGTGATCCCGGGTTCGAATCCTGCCCCTACCCCTTTCCAGTTCCCGAGGGAAGGCGCTCAGGGAAGGTCAGAGGCAGAACAACTGCTCTGCGTGTAGAAGGCAACGGGTTCAAACCCTCATGGGGGTTTCTGGGAAGGTTAGATGGAACGCGAGACTCTTGACCTCAAGGTCGCGGGTTCGAACCCCACTGTGCGCAAAAAAAATTCTAGCCTTGCGGGGGGTCAAACTGGATGACCCCCCCCCCCGAGGTCCCCTTCCAACTCTACAGTTCTGATTTTAAAGTACTGAGCGAGTGTTCTGCTACAACAGGGAACCTGACTTGCATTGCCAAGCTTTGCAGCTGCAGTATTTATTTTTATTATTATTATTATTATTATTATTATTATTATTATTATTATTATTATTATTTGCTTACACATGACCCATCTGTCTGGGTTTCCCCAGCCACTCTGGGCTGCTCCAGACAGAATATTAAAAACATAATAAAACATCAGACATTAAAAACTTCCCTAAACAGGGCTGCCTTCAGATGTCTTCTAAGATTCAGATACAGTGGTGCCTCGCAAGATGAAATTAATTCGTTCCGCAAGTTTTTTCTTCTTGCGAGTTTTTCGTCTTGCAAAGCACGGTTTCCCATAGGAATGCATTGAAAATCAATTAATGCGTTCCTATGGAGACCGTCCGGGGACAGAGGGGAAGCGCCGCTGTCCCCTCTTTTGAAGCAAGGGGCGGAGAGGAGAAGATCGCTTCTCCCCGTTGCAGCCCCTTGGTTCAAAAGGGGTCCGGGGAGAGAGGGGAAGGCGCGCGCTCGCCTTCCCCTCTGTCCCCGGAGATTGCGGGGCTGGCAACGGGGAGAAGCGATCTTCTCCCCGCCGCCCCTTGCTTCAAAAGAGGTCCGGGGACAGCGGGGAAGACGCGCGGCGCTTCCCCGCTATCCCCGGAGCTTGCGGGGCAAGCTTCATTTTGTGAAGCAAGCCCAAAGGGAAATTCGTCTTGCGAAGCAACTCGAAAACGAAAAAACCTTTCGTCTTGCGAGTTTTTCGTCTCGCGAGGCGTTCGTCTTGCGGGGCACCACTGTAGTTGTTTATTTCCCCCACAGGTCGCCTCTGGCCCGGGCGAGAAAAAGCAGTTTCACCACCAGCGATTTACCAGCAGCGAGCGGATCTGAAGCGTCCGGCAAAGAGGCAGCGGCTTCAGAGGGCGAAGGAGCGCATAGCCGGCCGGCCAACCCCGAGCGACGAGGTGAGTCTTCTTTCGCACTCGCAGCCCTCGATAATAGCTGCACACACACACACCTCAATTTTTGCAGTCAGGACAAATTCTGAAAATATTCTGAATCTCAGAAGCCAGAACAGCAAGAGGGATCGCTGCGCAGTGAAAGCAGCGATCCCTCTTGCTGTTCTGGCTTCTGGGATAGCTGCGCAGCCTGCATTCGCTCCGTAAGACGCACACACATTTCCCCTTACTTTTTAGGAGGGAAAAAGTGAGTCTTAAAGAGCAAAAAATACGGTATTTGAAAAATTAATTTAGGCAATAATTAAAACACTTGGGTAAAGATATATACATATCTATGAAAACAATTCTATACACATGTTATATATAAAATGAACACCTTTCCAATTCCTGAAAGGGACAGTCTCGCAAAGGCAGGGAATTCCGCCACGCCCAAACTCAAAACGACCCGGTAACAAAACCTTGCCCTGTAATTGGCTCCTCAGGTGGGCGGGGCCACCAGCTGCACAAATCGTGGCCGACGGCTATTGCGGAGACAAAGGGCAGCCTCGAATCCGGTCCCACCGCGAGCTCAGGTAGAGTCACAAAGACTTGGCCGGGACCCCGTGGGGTCATCCATCCCAACCCCCCGGCGATGCAGTAATTCGGGCCCACAATTTGGGTGGTCTTGAACCACCCACCTCCCTGGCTACTGGGAATCTCTGTAGGCCATGCCCCTTCTCCCCAGACCCCGCCCCTTCTTTGCGCCCGGGTGGGACATAAAGGGAGCCGGGTGCGAATGTGCTTTGGGCTTTGTTCTCCCCTCCTGACATCAGGTTTCCTTCTCGGGTAGGTGGGTTCCCCCAGAAGTCCCAGGCGGTGCCAAGTAACGGGACGTCTCCCGGAGACGAATCGGACGGGAATTCGCCTTCCTTTGAGCAAAGTACGTTCTGGGGGGCAGAAGTGCAGCCCGTTGTTAGCCGAGGGGTGGGGTAGGGGGTCCGGCGTGGAAGGGGGCAAGGAAGATACCCAGTGGTCCTGAGGACAAGAGACACAGTAGCATGGAATACGGGATTGCAGGGGGGCAGGGATTGCCTGCTAGCGGCAGAATATGTATAATACAACAGAGCCTTTGTACTTGGGGTCCACTGCAACAGCGACACCTAGCGGCAGATCGTATGCATTACAATACAGTGTCACGTTAGCGACCTCTAGGGGCAGAATGTACACAATACAACACAGCCTTTGTATTTGGGGTGCAACTGCAAACGAAAACGCAAAATAAACAGCAAAAACAAAAGCGCCAAACTTAATCCGTTCCGGAGGTCCGTTTGACTTCTGAAATGTTTGAAAATAGAGGCGCGGCTTCTGATTGGCGAAGGAGCCCCAGAAACAATAGCAGAGTCGGACGTTCGGCTTCTGAAAAACGTTAGAAAACCACTTACGTCCGGGGTTTTGGCGTTTGGGAACCAAGGCGTTTGTGAACCAAGGTACCACTGTATTTACATTCCAGTAGTTCGAATTGCTCTCGTTTGCACCTTGAAAGCAGGACTTTTGGGGCAGCTAATCCAGCTGTGCTGGTCCCGAGGGTTAACCGTGCGGCAAGGTCCGAGTCCAGTCCGAGAGTGTGGTATGGAGGCTGTCCGTCAAAGCTGAAGCTGGGTCCAAGGCAGGGAGTCGGGTGAGATCAGGAACTCTGGCAGGAGAGCAGGACAGGGTGAAGGCAGGAACAGGCTACCAACAATGTTGCTCCCGCAACTTGGGACTGGGGCTGGCTGGCTTTTATCTGCCCCGCGGCATAGGGCAGCCCCGGTCCACAGGTGACTCGCCTCTCCTGGCCTGGAGGCGAGCCCTCCTCCTGCAGGAACTTAGTTCCCTCCGCCTCTCTGCCCTGAGCCTCTGCAGCTCAGGAGAGGCTGGAGGGTTCCTGGACCCAGAGGCAACCTCAGCTTCCTCTGACGGGGCTGAGAGTGGAGCACCTGCAGGCAATGGGTCCTCCATTACCTCAGGAGCCAGAGCAGACTCACCTGAGGACCCAGCACAGGTGAGGACCCTTCAGGCTCAGGCTCCAGCCCCGGCTCAGCTGGTTCTGGAGGCGGGGACTCCTGTGCAGGCTGGGATTCCTCAGGTCCAGCCTCCGAGTCCGAATCCCAGGCCATCACACCGGACCTTTCCCTTCCCTGATTCCCAGGTATCGACGACATGACCCCGGAGATCTCGACGCCTACCGGCCCTTTCCGCCACATGGGTTTATCCAAAGCTGCGCAGACCCACCGACTGAGGAAGCTGCGGGCCCCTTCGAAATGCAGAGAGTGCAACAGCTACGTGTATTTCCAGGGAGCCGAGTGCGAGGAGGTAGGAAGCCTGTGGATTTGCAAGTTGCAGGGGAGTTGGGCTGCGACCTTTGGGGGAAACCCCACTTCCAACCCTACGATTCTACGATTCCATTTCGAGTGGGGGGTCCCACTCTGAGGGCCACATGGCCCACCGAGGGCCGCTCACTAGAGCAGCACACGGAAACACCGTTTTCCTTCCCGCCGGAGCGGTACCTATTGATCTACTTGCACTTTGATGTGGATTCGAACTGCTAGGTTGGCAGGAGCAGGGACTGAGCAACGGGAGCTCACCCTGTTGTGGGGATTCGAACCACCGACCTTCTGATCGGCAAGTCCTAGGCTCTGTGGTTTAACCCACAGCGCCACCCGCGTCCCTTAAGTTACCTAAAGGTAAAGTTAAAGGGACCCCTGACCATTAGGTCATTAGGTCGTGGCCGACTCTGGGTTTGTGGTGCTCATCTTGCTTTACTGGCCGAGGGAGCCGGCGTACAGCTTCTGGGTCATGTGGCCAGCAGGACTAAGCCGCTTCTGGCGAACCAGAGCAGCACACGGAAACACTGTTTACCTTCCCGCCAGAGCGGTACCTATTTATCTACTTGCGCTTTGACGTGCTTTCGAACTGCTAGGTGGGCAGGAGCAGGGACCGAGCAACGGGAGCTCACCCCGTCATTGCGGGGATTCGAACCACCGACCTTCTGATCGGCAAGTCCTAGGCTCTGTGGATTAACCCACAGCGCCTCCCGCATCCCTTAAGTTGCCTTGTTGTTGTTTAGTCGTTTAGTCGTGTCCGCCATAAATGTTGTTTAGTCGTGTCCGCCTCTTGGTGACCCCCTGGACCAGAGCACGCCAGGCCCTCCTGTCTTCCACTGCCTCCCACAGTTTGGTCAGACTCATGTTTGTAGCTTCGAGAACACTGTCCCACCATCTCGTCCTCCGTCGTCCCCTTCTCCTTGCGCCCTCCATCTTTCCCAACATCAGGGTCTTTTCCAGGGAGTCTTCTCTTCTCCTGAGGTGGCCAAAGTCTTGGAGCCTCAGCTTCAGGATCTGTCCTTCCAGTGTGCACTCAGGGCTGATTTCCTTCCGAATGGAGAGGTTTGATCTTCTTGCAGTCCATGGGACTCTCAAGAGTCTCCTCCAGCACCAGAATTCAAAAGCATCCATTCTCCGGCGATCAGCCTTAAGTTGCCTACCCTTAGTCTAAAAGCAGCCGGGGAGGGGCAGGGCAAGCAGTGCCACCTGGTGGCCCTTTCTAGAACTGGGGGGGCACCCTCCTCTCACGCCACTGTTTTTTCCCCTGCCGCCATCGCCCGCAGTGCTACCTTGCTTGCCACAAAAAGTGCCTGGAAACTCTGGCCATTCAGTGTGGACACAAGAAGCTCCAGGGAAAACTGCAGCTGTTCGGCAGAGACTTTGCCCAGCAGAGCCGCCTCAGTTCCGACGGGGTTCCCTTCATCGTGAAAAAGTGCATCTGCGAGATCGAGAGGCGGGCGATGAAGACGAAGGTGAGCAGGGTGGATATAAAAAAAACCCAATGTAACTGTGCGGTGTATAAAGTAATGGATAGTTAAAAGTACAGTGAGATTAATTGGAAGTCATTTTTAATTTTCTTCTCTATGAGAATTGATTTCAGTACCAGGAATATATATATAATGATAGCTATCATCATATTTATTCCTGGTACTGAAATCAAATCTTGACGTATCTTATAGTGCGGTGGTTTGTTTGATTCTTTTGTTATATGTTTGTTTGATTATATGTTTGTCTACTTGTTTGTCCGTCTGTTTTTTCATAAATCTATTTATTTTAAATGAATAATGATATTTTATTTAAAAACAGCATATGATAATGATAATAATAATAATATATTCTTTATTCCCCGCCCATCTGGCTGGGTTTATTTATTGATTTACATTTATTTTTTATGTGCGCATGCAGACAATCATTTATTTATTTATTCATTTTCCAAATTTTTTTTTATTGGTTTTCCAAAATTTTAAACAAACAGACATCTTAACTGTACTTGATCCAATCTTAGTAACATTGTTAAGTGACTTCCTCAAACCCCCCTGGCTGTGTATCATTGTAACAGTTTTCCAAAACCTATTTTCTCATAAAATTCACTTAATCCCTTAACCTCTTACTTTGTTTTCGTTTTGACTTTAAACATATTATTCTCTAAAAATCACACAATTAAATCCTAAGCCTATCTGGAATTTGCAAGCTTTTCCAATGAAGATTTAACTAAATAGTCTTTGAATTTCATCCATTCCTCCTAGTACTCCTCCTCCTTCTGGTCGCGGACTCTTCCAGTCATGCAGACAATCATTATTATCCCCTATTAAATTGCCCTGTTGTTGGAGCTTTGCGATCGATCGGTGGGTTTCGGGTTGCAAGTTTGGGCACTCTAAACGGTTTGCCACCTCTGCTCTAGGGCATCTACCGTGTCAACGGCGTGAAGACCCGCGTGGAGAAGCTGTGCCAGGCCTTTGAGAACGGGAAAGAGTTGGTCGAGTTGTCCCAGGCCTATCCTCACGACATCAGCAACGTTCTGAAGCTGTACCTGCGGCAGGTGAGTCTCCCCGGGGCTGTGCGTGGGACCTGGGCGCATAGCTGTCAACTTACAGATTTGAAATTAAGGGACCAGCGGCCTCGAAAATAAGGGATCGGCAGCCAAAATAAGGGATTTTAGTCACCCAGCAGCCAAATGAAGCCTCAAGCGGTGGTTCCCACAGCGCAGCAACCCGGTGAAGGGGATGCAGCAAGGAAAACCACCGTCACCTCTCTGCTGGGAAGCGCTGAGCAAAGGCGAGTCCCCAGGCAACACAGCCGATTTGATTGGCACAAGGCATGCAAGCGCCACCCCCCAGTCGTTCTTAGACTCCTTATTGGGTGAGCAGCGGAGCCGAGCAACACAGTTGGAGCCTCCCTCCTCCCTGGCCGGTAGGGAGGGAGGGAGAGGAGCTGCTTCCTTTGAAACCCGGGAAATTGAAGGGACATCATCAATAAGGGACAGCAGCGGGACACGGCGCTGGGCTAAGGGACTTTCCCGCCAAATAAGGGACAGTTGACAGCTATGCCTGCAGGGGTAGTCTTTGGGCTGCAAGGTGGCAATATTGAGGGCTCCCTTCTCCATGTGGAGAAGGAATAAACACTTGATTTTAGGACAGGCATAGGCAAACTCCGGCCCTTCAGATGTTTGGGACTACAATTCCCATCATCCCTGACCACTGGTCCTGTTAGCTAGGGGTGATGGGAATTGTAGTCCCAAAACATATGAAGGGCCAGCGTTTGCCTATGCCTGTTTTATGACCACAGTGTCCGCAGGTCGTAGAATTGTTGGAAGGGACCCCAGTCAAACCGCTTGCAATGCAGGAATCTTGGCTAGGGCACCCATGGCAGATGGCCACCCAACCACTGCTTTAAAAACCTGCCAGGGTAGGAGAGTTCGCTATCTTCCATCCCATGGCCGAACAGCTCTTACCGCCAGAAAATTCTTCCTGATGTTTAGTTGGAATCCCCTTTCATAGAATTGTAGGGGGGGGGTCCAATACTGTCCCATACAGAAATCAAACCCGTGACCTCGGTGTTACAGGCACCACACTCTTACTTGAATCTGTTGGTTCAGGAGTAAACAAGCTTGCACCATCTCCCATGTGACAGCCCTTGAGATATTTTAAGATATTTTCCCTCCTCCAGACCAGACATGTTGTTGTCGTTTAGTCGTTTAGCCATGTCGGCCTCTTTGTGACCCCCTGGACCAGAGCACGCCAGGCCCTCCTGTCTTCCACTGCCTCCCGCAGTTTGGTCAAACTCATGCTGGTGGCTTCGAGAACACTGTCCCACCATCTCGTCCTCTGCCGTCCCCTTCTCCTTGCGCCCTCCATCTTTCCCAACATCAGGGTCTTTCCCAGGGAGTCTTCTCTTCTCCTGAGGTGGCCAAAGTCTTGGAGCCTCAGCTTCACGATCTGTCCTTCCAGTGATCTGTCCTTCCATCTGTCCTCCTCACTGGAAGACCAGACATAGCTTAGTAATAATAATGATGATGATGATGATGATATAATATTAATTTATTACTTATACCCTGCCCATCTGGCTGGGTTTCCCCAGCCACTCTGGGCGGCTCCCAAATTATTAAAAACACGATAAAACACCAAACATTAAACACTTCCCTAAACAGGGCTGCCTTCAGATGTCTTCTAAAAGTCAGAGAGCTGTTTATTTCCTTGACATCTGACGGGAGGGCGCCACCACCGAGAAGGGAGGGAACTGCCAGAAGGCCCTCGGGAGATGGACCCCGGTGTCCGGGCTGGACGATGGCGGTGGAGACGCTCCTTCAGGTATACTGGGCTGATCAAGGACATTATATCATTGGCTGCAGCTCCCGGAACCCATCATGCCATTCCGCATGTACAACAGCCTTATGGGGTTGGCCAAGGAGAGTGTGCAGGGAGGAGCCGAGGGCAGGCCCGGGAAGAGCATCGCCGAGCTGGTGGACAGAGGACCCGAGACCGAGAAGGTGGTCGTGGCGCTGGTGACGAAGCTGAGGGAGCTTCTGAAGGAGCTTCCGTCGGAGAACTTGTCCACCTTAAAGTACATCGTTCTGCATCTGAGGAGGTAAGTGGGAGAGGGAGGGGACAGCTGGCTGGAGACCCTGCCTCCAATAAAAGGGGGGTGGTGAGATTTTCACTCCCAGTGTGAGAGCCAGTGTGGTGTAGTGGTTAAGAGCGGTAGACTCGTAATCTGGGGAACCGGGTTCGCTTCCCCGCTCCTCCACCTGCAGCTGCTGGGTGACCTTGGGCCAGTCACACTTCTCCGAAGTCTCTCAGCCCCACTCACCTCGCAGAGTGTTTGTTGTGCGGGAGGAAGGGAAAGGAGAATGTTAGCCGCTTTGAGACTCCTTAAAGGGAGTGAAAGGCGGGACATCTAATCCAAATTCTTCTTCTTCTTCTTCCTTCTACAACAGCCGGTACAGTGGTCCCTTGGTTCTCAAACTTAATCCGTTGCGGAAATTCCGTTCCAAAACCAAAGCGTTCCAAAACCGAGGCACACTTTCCCATAGGAAGTCATGCAAAACGGGTTAATCCGTTCCAGGCTTTGACAAGCAACCCCTAAAACAGCATGATTTTTACTATCTAATGAGACCAGTGAATCATAAAATGAATGTAGTGTACTGTAAAATGAAAAAGCCAGTATTGTAGACGATAAGATTTAAAATTACTCTTTTTTCTTACCTGCACTGTTGATAGCCATTGTTTGGCTGGGGGGGGGGGGGCTTTTATCCATTTCCGCAGCCACACAATCAGTCAACCGGTAGCTGAACTGGGTTCCACATAGTCGCAAAAACAAAACGAGCTGCAAAAACTCAAAATAAATGGCGAAAACAGACAGATCTCAGTGTAACACTCAAAACCATAGCTGTCAACTGTCCCTTATTTGGTGGGAACGTCCCTTATCCCAGCGCCGTGTCCTCCCGCTGCTGTCCCTTACTGATGATGTCCCTTAAATTTCCCGGGTTTCAAAGGAAGCAGCTCCTCTCCCTCCCTCCCTCCCTGCCGGCCAGGGAGGAGGGAGGCTCCAACTGTGTTGCTTGGCTGCGTTGCTCACCCAATAAGGAGACTAAGAACGACTGGGGGGTGGAGCTTGCATGCCTTGTGCCGATCAAATTGGCTGCGTTGCCTGGGGACTCGCCTTTGCTCAGCGCTTCCCAGCGGAGAGGTGACGGTGGTTTTCCTTGCTGCGTCCCCTTTGCCGGGTTGCTGCGCTGTGGGAACCACCGCTTGAGGCTTCGTTTGGCTGCTGGCTGGGCTTTCTGCCTTTGGCTCGGAGGGGCTCAGAAGTCGAACATACCAGCACTCTGAAAACCCCTTATTTTGGCTGCTGATCCCTTATTTTTGAGGCTGCTGGTCCCTTATTTTCAAATCTGTAAGTTGACAGCTATGCTCAAAACGGAAGCGTAAACACTCAAAACGGATCACGTTTGGCTTCCAAAAACAGTTCCCAAACCGGAACACTTCCTTCCGGGTTTGGGTTCCAAGTTGTTTGAGTACCAAGGCCTTTGAGAACCAAGGCAGTGGCGTAGCGTGGGGGGTGCAGGGGGGGCCGGCTGCACCGGGCGCAACATCTGGGGGGTAGGGTTAGGGGGCGCAAATCCACGGGTTAGGGGGCGCAAATTACTTGCCTTGCACCGGGTGCTGACAACCCACGCTACGCCACTGAACCAAGGTACCACTGTATTTAGAATTAGAAGACCCCGCTCCCTCGGTGCTGCAAATCAGACCTAAGTTCCCTTGTGAACTGTGTTTTTCTGCCCGTTCTCCCCCCAGGATCGTCGAAGTCGAACAAGAAAACAAGATGACCCCTGGCAATCTGGGCATCGTCTTTGGCCCCACGCTGATGCGCCCGAGACCCACGGAAGCCACCGTTTCCCTCTCCTCGCTGGTCGACTACCCGCATCAAGCCCGCATCGTCGAGGCCCTCGTAACCTTCTACCCTGCCATCTTCGAAACCGGCGGCGCTTTGCCGGAAAACCCCAAAGACGCGGTTCGGGAAGACGCCGACGCGGCCGAGAACCAGGTAAGGGGGGGACATTTCAGAGAGGGTTGCTGTTGCAGAGGGAGAGCTTCCAGCGCAGGGACTTCCGCTGCTTGATTTCCTTCCGCTCAGGCTGGCAGGAGACGATGTATTGTTTAATATCCTTCCTAACTTAACGCGGGTGGCGCTGTGGGTTAAACCACCGAGCCTTTTGGGCTTGCCGATCATAAGGTCGGCGGTTCGAATCCCCGCGACGATGGGGTGAGCTCCCATTGCTCGGTCCCTGCTCCTGCCCACCTAGCCGTTCGAAAGCACATCAAAGTGCAAGTAGATAAATAGGTACCGCTCCAGCGGGAAGGTAAACGGCGTTTCCGTGCACTGCTCTGGTTCACCAGAAGCGGCTTAGTCCTGCTGGCCACTTGACCCAGAAGCTGTATGCCGGCTCCCTCGGCCAGTAAAGCGAGATGAGCACCACAACCCCAGAGTCGGTCACGACTGGACCTAATGGTCCCGGGTCCCTTTAATTTTACTTTAACTTATGCTAGCAAGTTCCTTTATGTAGCAGAGTTACATTCCCCTTTTACATGCACAGATGTTTTTACATGCAGCAGATGGCTGGTTGCAGGCTCGTGTGAGCCTCTTTCTATTGTACAATTCAGTCTGTCCGAGAACCAAGGTTTTACCAACTAAATGATATTTTTAAGGCAGATAAAAAGGAAGGTTTTACTTATGAGATATCAAGATTTCAAAAAGACCTGTTAGAAAACAATAATAAATCGCTGTCGAAAATGTGTAATTTGCTCTTGGAAAGGCATACAAAAGATGAACAGGTCACATCTGTAATGACACACCAGGCAAAGGATTTGGGGCATAATATACAGGTGGCAGATTGGGAGAGGTTATGGGAAACAGATTTGAAATTCAGGGCACATTGTGCGCTGAAATAAAATGATGTGTAAATGATACGCAGGTGCTATTTGACTCCTGGTAAGTTAGCAAAAATGTATATAACAAGCACAAAAATCTGCTGGAAATGTAGATAAAAGTTAACAAAACTTGGTAATGAATACTATGGATAGCTCAGATGGATAATGGATTGATATGCAGTTGTAAATGTTGATATTCGGATCCACGGAGGGGATGAGGGGGGTGAAGTTTTGAGATTCAGAACAATCTCTTTATAATGGGTTTGCAATGGATATTGTTGTACGTTTATTTTTTGTAATCAAATAAAAATCATTATTTTAAAAAATAAATGAAATACCTCAGCAACGTCTTGCATTCTACGTGCAGGAAGACGCATGCCAGCCGTCGGACGACACAGACCTGTACCTCACGGCCTCCGCTGAACAGGCAGAGGCTGCTTTTCACGAGGACCTGTACAGAGGTGAGGCGGAACACACCTGTCCGAAGGTTGGACGCTGGGTGATAATACAGTGGTGCCTCGCAAGACGAAAAGAATCCGTTCTGTGATTCTCTTCGTCTAGCGGTTTTTTTCGTCTTGCGAAGCAAGCCCATTGACGGATTAGCGGATTAGCGCTATTAGCGGCTTTTAGCGGCTTATCTGCTGATCGGATCAGCTGATAAGCGGCTTAGCAGCTTAGAAAAAGGGGGGGAAGGGGGGGAAAACCCGCAGGAACTCGCAAAACATTGTCGTCTTGCGAAGCAAGCCCATAGGAGATTCGTTTTGCGAAGCACCTCCAAAACGGAAAACTCTTTCGTCTAGCGAGTTTTCCGTCTTGCGAGGCATTCCTCTTGCGGGGCACCACTGTACTATATTTTTCTTTCTACAATTTATTATACTCTCCCAGCTTCACCTTAAGGTCGCAGGCAGGTTGTGGAAATTAAAACACAATGTGGAAAGCAGTTTGAAACCGAGGCGGTCCCATAATTGTCAACGCAGGCACACACTCGCAGTCTCTCTCTCTCAGCCGGCCGGCCTCGCAGGGTTAGTTTGAGGATAAAATGGGGACACGGTGAGCCACGAATACAGATCTCCTTGGCAGAAGGACAAGGGAATAAAAAAAGGAAGGCAGTACAGTGGTACCTCGGGTTACATACGCTTCAGGTTACAGACTCCGCTAACCCAGAAATAGTACCTCGGGTTAAGAACTTTGCTTCAGGATGAGAACAGAAATTGCACGGCGGCAGCAGGAGGCCCCATTAGCGAAAGTGGTGCTTCAGGTTAAGAACAGTTTCAGGTTAAGAACGGACCTCCGGAAGTACTTAAGTACTTAACCCGAGGTACTACTGTAATGGGTTGCATGTCCAGAAAGTGGAGTTAGGGGGTGAGTTTTCAGACCCCTGGGCTCTCACTTGTGGGGTGCCTCAGGGTTCTGTCGTCTCCCCCATGCTTTTCAACATCTACATGCAGCCGCTGGGAGAGATCATCAGGGGGTTTGGGCTGGGTGTCCATCAATATGCAGATGATACCCAGCTCTATCTCTCTTTCAAATCAGAACCAGTGAAGGCGGTGAAGGTCCTGTGTGAGTGCCTGGAGGTGGTTGGAGGATGGATGGCGGCTAACAGATTGAGGTTGAATCCTGACAAGACAGAAGTACTGTTTTGGGGGGACAGGAGGCGGGCAGGTGTGGGGGACTCCCTGGTCCTGAATGGGGTGACTGTGCCCCTGAAGGACCAGGTACGCGGCCTGGGGGTCATTTTGGACTCGCAGCTGTTCATGGAGGTGCAGGTCAATTCTGTGTCCAGGGCAGCTCCATCTGGTACGCAGGATGAGACCCTCCCGGCCCGCAGACTGTCTGTTCAGAGTGGTGCATGCTCTGGTTATCTCCCGCTTGGACTACTGCAACGCGCTCTACGTGGGGCTGCCTTTGAAGGTGACCCGGAAACTACAACTAATCCAGAATGCAGCAGCCAGACTGGGGACTCGGAGCGGCCGCCGAGACCACATAACACTGGTCCTAAAGGCTCCCAGGACGTTTCCGAGCACAATTCAAAGTGTTGGTGCTGACCTTGAAAGCCCTAAACAGCCCAATATACCTGAAGGAGCATCTCCACCCCCATCGTTCAGCCCGGACACTGAGGTCCAGCTCCGAGGGCCTTCTGGTGGTTCCCTTCCTGCGAGAAGTGAGGTTACAGGGAAGCAGGCAGAGGGCCTTCTCGGTGGTGGCACCCGCCCTGTGGAACACCCTCCCGTCCGATGCCAAGGAAATAAAGAACTATCTCGGAAGGCAGCCCTGTTTAGGGAAGTCTTTAATGTTTGATGCTTTATGGCGCTTTTAATATTCTGTTGGGAGCCGCCCAGAGTGGCTGGGGAAACCCAGCCAGATCGGCAGGGTATAAATAATATACAGTGGTACCTCAGGTTAAGTACTTCATTCGTTCCGGAGGTCCGTTCTTAACCTGAAACTGTTCTTAACCCGAAGCACCACTTTAGCTAATGGGGCCTCCCGCTGCCGCCGTGCAATTTCTGTTCTCGTCCTGAAGCAAAGTTCTTAACCTGAGGTACTATTTCTGGGTTAGCGGAGTCTGTAACGTGAAGCGTATGTAAACTGAAGCGTATGTAACCCGAGGTACCACTGTATCATGATTATTATTACTATTATTATTATTGAGGATAAAATGGGGAACCCACACAGATCTCCTTGGCAGAAACACAAGGGAGTACAGAAAGGAAGGCAGTAATGAGTTTCATTTTATCCCAACACAGAAGACAGCACTCGTTTCATCGATTCCGACTCTGATCCAGAAGACTCTGCAGAGGCGGTCATCGAGGGGCCCCCGCGGCGAGGCAGCGAGACCAGCGGCGACGAAGAAACCCCGTCTGCGGACGAAGCCAGCGAGGAAGCGACGCTGAGCCGCACTTACAGCGTCGGTCAGTCGGACTCCGAAGACGTCTCTCCGCTGCAGCGCTGCCCGGCCCGGGAGGAAGGCCGCTGCGATGGGGACGAAGATGCGGTTTTCAGGAGAGAGGGCGACGGGGAGAGTGCGGAAGGGCAGGCGGGAAGGCCGCCGGAGGCTTGCAACACCAACCAGTCGAACAACGTGGCGTTTCCGCAACCGCCTTTCGGCTACAAGGCGTTAGAGTAGTTTCCCCAGCCTCGAAAACGGGAATGAAAGAACAGTCCGTATGCATAAGAGCTGCGAACGAAGAAAATCTAATTCCTGCAGTTCTTGGTGCCCTAACCCCCCTTTTCAACGCAAACCTGGTTATCCTTTCGCCCGTTTTTGGATCGGCCGTGAAACCGGAGCGTGCCGAGGTTTCCGTGTGGTTTAGCAGGCTCCCAACCACGTTTGCACGAGCGGCGTGTTAAAAAAGAACAGTCCTAGATACAACCCCGTCACAATATTATATTTGCCCTGTCCTTGTTTGCAGAGGTTCTCGGTTCTCTCCCAGAAACTACCCGGAAAAGCAGCCCCTTTATAAAAGTACTGATTTCAAGGTCCTTCACTTTAGCAAAGCAGAACTCTTTTTTGTTTCCTTTGCAACGGATTAGGGTTGGGTTTTTAAATGCCAGCCCCTTCAGCTATGTCATTGTGTTGTTTTTAAAAAAGTCAGGGTACAAACTGACCGTGGGGGAGGACTGCTGGATCACGAGGTACTCGAAAGGTTGTGATCCACACTTTCCGGGAAGCAAACGCCGTCGCGGACTTGCTACTGAACAGACAAGCGCCGATTGCAGCCTGCTGGCGACGGTCGCAGTTTGCTTTCTGCAGTCTCCTCCAAAAAAATACTCCTAGCTCATTAAGCTAGAAAAAGAAATAAGCAAAAGTCTTTCTTATACGAGGCTTATTCCCCCAGAGAGACTGGTTTGTTGGACGAGCGGATCCCAGCTCATGATTTCAAGCTAGCGTAACCTGTATCCTTTTGTGAACACAAGATGGGTGTGTTGATCACTTAGTTCAGATTTCAGGCGGCTCTTGCAATTGATGCGTTGCTGGGAAAATGCTGTGGCTCTGCGCTTTAGAGCATGTTTGGCGTTCAGGTGGCTGCGATCTCCGGTATCTCCCAGTTTAGACTGGGAGACATTCCCTTTCTCCGAAACCCTGGAGTCTTGTCGCTAGTTGGTGTGGCCAGAATTGAGCCAGATGGACCAGTGGTCAAGGCTCAGTATAATGCAGTTTAAATCGATTCAGGACAAATTCTTGGCATTAGGCAGTTTCCGATTTCTCCACTCCTAGGTACCCAAGAGAATATTTACCTCTGAAGAAAACGCGAGAGGGCAGTGACTGTGGCTCTCACTAGGGCTGGGCAAAACCTAGTTTTCAACACAGCGGCCAAACGCTGCGTTTATCTACTGATCTACCACGTCTGAAATAAAGATGGAGCTATGTCGAGGCGTCCGCCGGCTTCACGGTTTCCCCAATTGTGATTTTTTGCATACACAAACACCACGATCCGCGATGTATTGCCAGGTCAAAAATTACGAAAGTGGCACCACGATACAGACTTCAAACCGCTTTGGACGATATATGGATATATATGCCCAGCCCTATACAAACCCAGTCACCCCGTAGAAGTGTTTTATATATATACATGTTTTTAGCATTTTGTCGGGAGCTGCCCAGAGTGGCTGGACCAACCCAGTCAGATTGGTGGCATATAAATAATAATTATTATATTGCTTTAAAAAGGGGGCAGGTCTGGGACCCAGGGCAAAAGGTGGGGGTGTCAGGGGGGCCCCCGCTCCGCTTCCCGGTAATTCCTACAGTCCTGCGGGAAATGTAAGACAGCAACAGGGGAGAAAGCTTTCCCTTCCGTGAGGCCAACTAACTTGCCAAATCCTATGCAAAAACCACTTTCAGCATCATTAAGGAGAGCTTTGATTTGCTTCTGGCCAAAGAGACCCACCTAATCCAGCGCCCCATTCTCGCAGTGTCCTGGCAGAAGCTGAGCACGACAGCGCTGCCTAGTGGCAAGAGCTTCCGAAGAACCGAGGCGCCTCTTTCGAGACTCCGTCATGCTTTAATGAGATGGCGGTTCCCAGCAAAGGGTGGCACTGTGGGTTAAACCACAGAGCCTAGGACTTGCCGATCAGAAGGTCGGCGGTTCGAATCCCCGCAATGACGGGGTGAGCTCCCGTTGCTCGGTCCCTGCTCCTGCCAACCTAGCAGTTCAAAAGCACACCAGTGCAAGTAGATAAATAGGTACTGCTCCGGCGGGAAGGTAAACGGCATTTCCGTGCGCTGCTCTGGTTCGCCAGAAGCGGCTTAGTCCTGTGGCCACATGACCCGGAAGCTGGACGCCGGCTCCCTCGGCCAGTAAAGCAAAATGAGCGCCACAACCCCAAAGGCGGCCACCCCCTAATGGTTAGGGGTCCCTTTACCGGGAACAGAGGCAAAAGAAATCTCAGCTTCCGGAGAAGGCAGGAACGGTACCGTGTGTGAGAGTTTTGTTTCATATGTCAAGGGTGGATGAGAGGAAAGAGTGTGGAGGTTCTGGTCTTAATAACCTCGGCTTCTTAATTATTTGTACATAAGGTACCCCTCCCTGTGTTTGAAAGCTAGCCTGTGTGGCAGCCCGCTGGTTTGCTTTTTAAACTGCTGCACTCGCAATCCTGGACTGATGCTTTCGTTAGGTATGAAAATAAAGTAAGCGTACACCATCCAATGGCGTTGTGTCAATTTCCTTCCCACCCTCCTGCAACAATTAACAACCACCCTGGAAATGGCGTTAGCAAGAAGTCTCCAAAATACCTGCAATACCTCGCTGGTTAATAACAAAGTGTTGTTAAATTCAAAGTGTTGGTCCGATCTTGAAAGCCCTAAACGGCCTCGGCCCAGTATCCCTGAAGGAGCGTCTCCACCCCCATCATTCAGCCCGGACACTGAGGTCCAGCTCCGAGGGCCTTCTGGCGGTTCCCTCCCTGCGAGAAGCGAGGTTACAGGGAACCAGACAGAGGGCCTTCTCGGTGGTGGCACCCGCCCCGTGGAACGCCCTCCCGTCAGATGTCAAGGAAATAAACAGTTTAGGGAAGTTTTTAATGTTTGATCTTTTTCTGTGTTTTTAATATCCTGTTGGAAGCTGCCCAGAGTGGCTGGGGAAACCCACCCAGATGGGCGGGGTATAAATAATGAATTATTATTACACAACTGGGGCCATCTTTCCATCCATGGTTTTTCCCCTTTCAGTTTTTTTCCCTACAAAACGTTAGGCACTTTCCAAGTGCTCAATAATAATCCTAATAAAAATAAACATTATTAGTTCCAATGCTTTATTGAAATGATAACCTTATTAAGACAGTCGAGGCTCCTTTTGAGAGAGGCGGATTTCCCCCAGCAGTGATCAGCAAAACAGAGAAGGGAAGAGGGACGTTCTCAGGAGTCCAGAAAACCCTTTTCCTCGCAAACGGTTTACTGGAAGCACACTCTAAAGGCAGAGAGGCCTCTACATACGTCCTCCATCCACGCTTCTTCTTCCAAAGCACACAGCCCAAAGCTGCTTCCAGGCCACCCCATCAGCGTAAGGAAAATATACCCAGGCCCAGTTCAGTTGGGGGTGGAATTATCAGAAGGGTGCTTATATGTGGCGTTAGCAACTGGTTCCACTTCAGATCTTGAGATCTAGAAGCTTGGGTGGTCTGAAGCAGCAATCGTATGTCCAAGAAGATTCCCACCCACCTGGGATTTCCAGAAGAGACACAAACACGTACGCCCCAAATTCCAATCCTTGCGGTCACTGGGAAGGCAGGTTTGCCGTCTACGCGCTGCACGAAAAAATTGACGGAACCACGAGGCGGCACAGGAGAAGTGTTGGTATCTTGTCAGGTATGCTGTTCAAAATCTGTCAAAGAAGAGTTTCTCAGCAAAGAAGATCTCTCTGAAATGAGGCCGCCCACATTTCCTCTTAAGGTAAGGAGGTAAGAGTACCTTGCAAAGTAGTTTTGCCGGCTACTGCACCAGCCGGTAGGTGATATACCGTCCGGCCGTCTCGCTGGGACGGATGATCTTCACCACCTGGAAGTAGACAGTTCTCAAAATCAGGTACTGATTTGGGAGAAGACAGGTACTGGTTTCAGAATCAGGTACTGATTTGGGAGAAGGGAGGTGCTGGTTTCAGAATCAGGTACTGATTTGGGAGAAGACAGGTGCTGGTTTCAGAATCAGGTACTGATTTGGGAGAAGGCAGGTACAGTGGTGCCTCACAAGACGAATGCCTCGCAAGACGGAAAACTCGCTAGACGAAAGAGTTTTCCGTTTTGGAGGTGCTTCGCAAAACGAATTTCCTATGGGCTTGCTTCGCAAGACGACAATGTCTTGCGAGTTCCTGCTGGTTTTTTTCCCTCCCCCCTTTTTTCTAAGCCGCTAAGCCACTTATCAGCTGATCCGATCAGCAGATAAGCCGCTAAAAGCCGCTAATAGCGCTAATCCTCTAATCCTTCAATGGGCTTGCTTCGCAAGACGAAAAAACCGCTAGACGAAGAGAATCACAGAACGGATTCTTTTCGTCTTGCAAGGCACCACTGTACTGGTTTCAAAATCGGGAACTGATTTGGGAGAAGGCAAGCAGAGAGCCAGTAGCCTTTTTCACACAATACACGCGTAATGTATTGGAATCTGTTGGCAGCGGTGATGGCAGCTAATTTCAGTAGTTAAAAAAAAACATGAGACTAAGTCGAACAGACACTTTAATTTTACTGTAATGTTCTCTTTCCCATGACTGTAAAACAAGCATGTCCAACAGGTAAAAATGGGGCTTTTCCTCCTCCCTTAAAAAGGTCAACAACTTTGACTTGAACCCCAGTTTTTAGCTCTGTGAGTAGATCACAGTCTCTTGGGAGTTGCTATAGACCATGAACTGGTCCCATCCCCTTCAATTCATGTGTGGCCTGTCCGCAAGTCCTTACCTGGCCTCGCTTGATTCCAAAGTAGCGAGCCACCGGGTCCCCGGCCTGTATCCTGGGGAGCTGGTTCTCTCGGAGCTTACTGGGGGAAAGCAGTTAAGGGAAAGCAATCCATCTGTTTCACCTCCCCGGGAAGAAAGAAGGCAAATGTAACAAGCCAGGTTCAATTTGGGGAGAATCCTAGAGTTGGAAGAGACCCCAAGGGCCATCGAGTCCAACCCCCTGCCAAGCAGGAAACGCCATCAGAGCACTCCTGACATATGGTTGTCAAGCCTCTGCTTAAAGACCTCCAAAGTAGGAGACTCCACCACACTCCTGGGCAGCAAATTCCACTGTCAAACAGCTCTCACTGTCAGGAAGTTCTTCCTAATGTTTAGGTGGAATCTTCTTTCTTGTAGTTTGGATCCATTGCTCCGTGTCCGCTTCTCTGGAGCAGCAGAAAACAACCTTTCTCCCTCCTCTATATGACATCCTTTTCTATATTTGAACATGGCTATCATATCACCCCTTAACCTCCTCTTCTCCAGGCTAAACATGCCCAGATCCCTTAGCCGTTCCTCATAAGGCATCGTTTCCAGGCCTTTGACCATTTTGGTTGCCCTCCTCTGGACACGTTCCAGTTTGTCAGTGTCCTTCTTGAACTGTGGTGCCCAGAACTGGACACAGTACTCCAGGTGAGGTCTGACCAGAGCAGAATACAGTGGCACTATTACTTCCCTTGATCTAGATGCTATACTCCTATTGATGCAGCCCAGAATTGCAGTGGCTTTTTTAGCTGCTGCTGAACTCATTCAGGTCCTGGCTCGTGGCAACTAGCGTCAGACCAGGGCGGTGGGGGGGGGACAACCCCTTTTGGCCCGAGGGCCACGCTCCCTTCTGAGGGCCACCTTCGGAGGGCAAAAGGGGATGGAGAAATCAACACAGAAGCTGTGTGGTACGAGGGTTAGTGTCAGTGTTAATTATCTTCCTTATGTATTTTGTGTTTCTGTAACATGACCTTTGGGGCACGGGTGGCGCTGTGGGTTAAACCACAGAGCCGAGGACTTGCCGATCAGAAGGTCGGCGGCTCAAATCCCCGCAATGACGGGGTGAGCTCCCGTTGCTCGGTCCCTGCTCCTGCCAACCTAGTAGTTCGGAAGCACACCAGCGCAAGTAGATAAATAGGTACCACTCCGGTGGGAAGGTAAACAGCGTTTTTGTGCACTGCTCTGGTTCTCCAGAAGCGGCTTAGTCCTGCTGGCCACATGACCCGGAAGCTGTACGCCGGCTCCCTCAGCCAGTATAGCGAGATGAGCGCTGTAACGCCAGAGTCGGTCACAACTGGACCTAATGGTCAGGGGTCCCCTTTACCTTTACTTAGCATGACTTTTGAGACCTATGAGGATAGCGCAGGAGAACTAAAAGAAGGATACTATCGGGCCAGTAACTCGGTCACCTCCTCTTTGGTCATAACAACATGCTCAGGAACCAACTGCAGAGGCGGAAAGAAAGAAAGGTAGAATAAGATTAAGAATAATTTATTATTTATACCCAGCCACTCTGGGCGGCTTCCAACAAAGGCCCTGGCCTTAGTTGAGACCAATCTAACCACCTTGTGACTTGGGACCTCCAAAGTGTTGCCATTTGTGGACCTTAAGGTCCTCCGTGGGGCGTACCAGGAGAGGCGGTCCCGTAGGTACGTGGGTCCTAGGCCACACAGGGCTTTAAAGGTCAAAACCAGCACCTTAAACCTGACGCTGTACTCCACTGGGAGCCAGTGCAGTTGGTAAAGCGCTGGATGAATGTGATTCCGCGGCAAGGACCCCGTAAGGAGCCTCGCTTAACACCCCCCCCCAATTTCCAACGCCCACTTTCAGGACCACCACCCAGAGCATCCGTTTAGTTTCCTTCTCATCTTGGAAGCTTTCAGTTGCCAAAGCAGCCTTTACACAGTGTTAAATCAAACAGAGGAGACGCCTCACCTCGTGTTCAGTGATGTTGATCAGCAGCTCTTGCTGAAGGAACTGCTCAAGGATGTATTTGGGAGCCATGTCTACGAGAGACTGAAAAAGAGCGGGAGGAGAAGCGACATAAGCTAATGTCAGGCTTCAGGGAATCAGCTTCCCCCACCCCACCCCCTTGGCGCTCATCTCGCTTTACTGGCCAAGGGAGCCAGCGTACAGCTTCCGGGTCATGCGGCCAGCAGCACTAAGCCGCTTCTGATGAACCAGAGCAGCGCACGGAAACACCGTTTACCTTCCCTCCAGAGTGGTACCTATTTATCTACTTGCACTTTGATGTGCTTTCGAACTGCTAGGTTGGCAGGAGCAGGGACCGAGCAATGGGAGCTCACCCAGTCATTGTGGGGATTCGAACCGCCGACCTTCAGATCAGCAAGTCCTAGGTTTAAGACTTGCCGATCAGAAGGTCGGCGGTTCAAATCCCCGCAATGACGGGGTGAGCTCCCGTTGCTCAGTCCCTGCTCCTGCCAACCTAGCAGTTCGAAAGCACATCAACGTTCAAGTAGATAAATAGGTACCGCTCCGGCGGGAAGGTAAACGGCATTTCCGTGCGCTGCTCTGGTTTGCCAGAAGCGGCTTAGTCCTGCTGGCCACATGACCCGGAAGCTGTACGCTGGCTCCCTCGGCCAGTAAAGCGAGATGAGCGCCGCAACCCCAGAGTCGTCCGCGACTGGACCTAATGGTCAGGGGTCCCTTTACCTTTTTTTGAGTAACCCCCCCCCCCTCGTCTTATACACAGAAAAGTACGGTATTTCTTCGCCTGTGAAGGTTCGTTGCCCACCGAACGTCTCGTGCCCAAACTAGTGCCAACTGTGCCCTCTGGGCTGGACACCGCGCAGCCGGATTTGGCTACCTGTTTAGCTGACGGGGTCATGCCCTGCTGAACCACGATGAGGGCCCGGGTGATGTTTTCCTCCTGCATCCGCTGGCAGTACATCTTAATGGTCTTAATCCCAACCTTTGGCTCCTCTGAAAGGGAAGAAATAATAATAATTTATTATTTATACCCCACCCATCTGGCTGGGCTTCCCCAGCCACTCTGGGTGGCTTCCAAAAAAATATTAAAATACTGTAATACATCCAACATTAAAAGCTTCCCTGAACAGGGCTGCCTTCAGATGTCTTCTAAAAGTCAGATAGTTGTTTATTTCCTTGACATCTGACGGGAGGGCGTTGCACAGGGAGGGTGCCACCACCGAGAAGGCCCTCTGCCTGGTTCCCTGTAACTTGGCTTCTCACAGTGAGGGAACTGCCAGAAGGCCCTCGGAGCTGGACCTCAGTGTCCGGGTAGAACGATGGGGGTGGAGAGGCTCCTTCAGATATACTGGGCCATTTAGGGCTTTCAGGGTCAGCACCAACACTTTGAATTGTGCTCAGAAACGTCCTGGGAGCCAGTGTAGGTCTTTCAAGACTCGTGTTATATGGTCTCGGCGGCCGCTCCCAGTCCCCAGTCTGGCTGCCGTGTTCAGGATAAGTTGTAGTGTCCAGTCACCTTCAAAGGTAGCCCCACGTAGAGCACATTGCAGTAGTCCAAGCGGGAGATAACCAGAGCATGCACCACTCTGGCAAGACAGTCCACAGGCAGATAGGGTCTCATCCTGCGTACCAAATGGAGCTGCCCTGGACACAGAGCTGACCTGCGCCTCCATGGACAGCTGTGAGTCCAAAATGACTCCCAGGCTGCGCATCTGGTCCTTCAGGGGCACAGTGACCACATTCAGGACCAGAAAACGGCACGGTTGGCGTGAGGAAATAATTTGTCCCCACCATCCTCTCTGGAGCCAACAGGCGAGACTTTCGTTTCTTAATAAAATAAGACAAGCTTCCAGACCTCAGTGTGACGGCGAAGCAGCACCTGTGAAGTTGCACGTACAGCGTTGTCATTGAAATTCTACTCGATGTTGATCCAGAGTAGATTCCAATGCAGAGTTAGCAAAGTAACAACCTAAACGGCGATTCTCCAATACCTGCAACACTTATTTTGTTTTTTTGGGGGGGTAAGGTTTCTGACAAGTTCTTGCAGTCACAGAGTTACCTATGCGATGATTCCAACTTTTCATTTCGGGGTGACCTTCTCCCCCCACAACTGAGAAGAATGAGTCCCCTTTCCAGCAAAAGCTCATCCCTTAACAATGCATGAAAACGTTTCTTGCGGGGGGCGGGGAGAAATGTCATGTAAATTCTACTTTATATTGATCCAGAGTAGATTCCAGCGTATAAGTTAGCAGAGTAACAACTTAAACACGTTGCAGGATTCCCCAAAAATAGACCAGAGGCAATTGTATTTCATTCAGCAGAGCTTTACTGCTTCTGAAGGCAAATGAGCAGAAATCACTGAGTTAAAGCTGACCGAAAGTCCAGAGGTAGCATTATTATCAATTTACGATGGGACGGAAGGTTTGCAGGCTATGAAGGACTTGCTCATAAGTTTACTGACAACTGCATGAATTATTATAGCTAAGAAGTAGGAGGGGCAAGCAGAATATAAAACGGAAGAAAGGTATAAAGATATTATATTAATGATAAATTAACGTGCCATTAAGGTAAGACGGAAAATATGCAGGAGAAATGATTTTGAGGAAAAATGGAGGGTGTTCGTAGTTCTGGGATGTCCATAAATCATCAGTCCCTGTTAAATGGGGGTTGGAGGCTGGATGGCGTCTAACAGATTGAGGTTGAATCCTGACCAGAAAGAAGGACTGTTTTTGGGGGACAGAGGGTGGGCTGGTGTGGAGGACTCCCTGGTCCTGAATGGGGTAACTGTGCCCCTGAAGGACCAGTTGCGCAGCCTGGGAGTCATTCTGGACTCACAGCTGTCCATGGAAGTGCAGGTCAATTCTGTGTCCAGGGCAGCTGTTTACCAGCTCCATCTGGTACGTAGGCTGAGACCTTATCTGCCTGCGGACTGTCTCGCCAGAGTGGTGCACGCTCTGGTTATCTCTTGCTTGGACTACTGCAATGCGCTCTATGTGGGGCTGCCACTGGGATCGGCTGCCAAGACCATATAACCCCGGTCTTAAAAGACCTACATTGGCTCCCAGTACATTTCTGAGCACAATTCAAAGTGTTGGTGCTGACCTTGAAAGCCTTAAACGGCCCAGTAGACCTGAAGGAGCGTCTCCACCTCCATCGTTCTGCCCGGACACTGAGGTCCAGCGCCGAGGGCCTTCTGGCGGTTCCCTCATTGCGAGAAGTGAGGTTACAGGGAACCAGGCAGAGGGCCTTCTTGGTAGTGGCACCCGCCCTGTGGAACGCCCTCCCACCAGTTGTCAAAGAGAAAAATAACTACCAAACTTTTAGAAGACATCTGAAGGTAGCCCTGTTTAGGGAAGCTTTTAATGTTTAATAGGTTATTGTATTTTAGTGTTTTGTTGGAAGCCGCCCAGAGTGGCTGGGGAAACCCAGCCAGATGGGCAGGGTATAACTAATAAATTATTATTATTATTATTAAAACAGAAAGGGGTCAAACCATCACAAGAGGTGCGGAAATTCTAGGAGGCTGGACAGTTACAATGGAATGGTCTCGGTGGTGGGGTGCACATTTTTATTCTTACTTATGATTATTACTTTGTCAAAATAAAAAGCTCCAAAAATAAAAACTAAAGCAGATCCTGTTGAAAGAAAAAAAGAGAAAGCTAGCCAAGCCTAAGAAGAAGATGACACAATCAAACCAGCAGTCAAAAGGGGATCAAACATTTTGCTGAATGCCATCGCCTCACCTGGGAAGAAGACAAACATCTGATCGGTGGGGTCATCGTTGTGGGCCACCAACACGGTGAGGTCCGTCCGCCGGGGTCTCCCTTCGCTGGGCTTGTCGCCAAACTGGGCTTTGAACTCCTCCAGGGTCTGGTCCAACTCGTCCTGGGTGACTAGGTAACCTCGATCGTGACACAGCTGGAGCGATTTGGAAGTGAGGAAGAACAAGAGGGGAGAGAGAGGTCCATTGCAGGTTACAGCAACAGCCAAGGGCGACATTTTTCCACCCCAAAGAGCCGCTAGCTCCCAAAATCTAAACGGCAGTTTCTTTATCCTAAGATAACCTGTCTCTGCTTTTAAAGATGCTGTCTAGCTTTGTCATACCCCTTCATGGATCCCTGCCTTGCCATGGCGAAGGGGCTTGAATAACTCAGAGAAGCTATGAGCTATGCCGTGCAGGGCCACCCAAGACGGACAGGTCATAGTGCAGAGCTTTGACCAAACATGATCCACCTGGAGCAGGAACCGGCAAGCCACTCCAGTATCCCTGCCAAGAAAACTCCATGGACAAAGACAACAGGCAGGCATGAAGGGGGTATGTAATGTCAATCTGTTTGGGGTTGTTTTTTTTTTAGCTTTTGTGTTGTTTGGAAAGCAGGGTGTTGACAGCAGTCACGAAATTAAAAGACGCCTGCTTCTTGGGAGAAAGGCAATGACAAACCTAGACAGCATCTTAAAAAGCAGAGACATCACCTTGCCGACAAAGGTCCGTATAGTTAAAGCTCTGGTTTTCCCAGTAGTGATGTATGGAAGTGAGAGCTGGACCACCAAGAAGGCTGATTGCCGAAGAATTGAGGCTTTTGAATTCTGGTGCTGGAGGAGACTCTTGAGAGTCCCATGGACTGCAAGGAGATCCAACCTCTCCATTCTGAAGGAAATCAGCCCTGAGTGCTCACTGGAAGGACAGATCCTGAAGCTGAGGCTCCAAGACTTTGGCCACCTCAGGAGAAGAGAAGACTCCCTGGAAAAGACCCTGATGTTGGGGAAGATGGAGGGCGCAAGGAGAAGGGGACGACGGAGGACGAGATGGTGGGACAGTGTTCTGGAAGCTACCAGTATGAGTTTGACCCAACTGCGGGAGGCAGTGGAAGACAGGAGTGCCTGGCGTGCTCTGGTCCAGGGGGTCACGAAGAGGCGGACATGACTAAACAACAACAACTCTATATATATATATATATTTATAGATAGATAGATAGATAGACAGACACACACACACACACACACACACACACACACAGCCTGGGACAGGTGAGGCTGCTGATCCCTTATTTTCAAATCTGAAAGTCGACAGCTATGGACATGACCCTTAATTCCCCTCCAGGACTGTCTTCGCACAACGGCCCTGCCAGGTAGGAATCCGAAGTACTGCGCATGCGCGATGAAAGGGAGCCCCCCTCCTCCCCCCACCCCGTTCACGGTCTCTTCCGACCCCCGCTCCCTTCTCCCCTTCTCCCTGCCCGCCCGCCCAGACCTGCATGATGGTTTTCCGGATCTTCCACAAGCGGTACGTCTCCTCCTCGTCGTCCATGGCGCCCGGCGAAGCGTCGAAGAACACGAAGGACGCGCTGCGCAGGCGCAATAAGGTTTTCAAAGCACCCGGCAAAACTACGCCTGCGCAAAGCGCGTCGCCCGGGCGCCGTTTTATGACGGTAAGGACTCCACGCATGCGCATAGACTTCACTGTCTCCCCAACGAGCGCCAGCAATGGCAGTTCTGCGCATGCGCGATTTAAAAAAAAAAGCTATCATGGGTTTCTCCGGCGCCGTACTGCGCAGGCGCCCACGCTTCCTGTTGCCCTGCTGTCGCTATAGCAACAATGCGACCATAGAGATACTACGCAAGGGGGAAAAATAAAGAGTAGTGCTAGGGACACAAAAGTTGTTGGGCTTTAGCTTTGGGAAAAGTTAACCCTATATATGGCTTAAATGCACAAAAAGCCCAATATATTAGCTTTTTTTTCTTTTTGTTTTCATTTTATATTTTTACTTTGTTGCATTTTTTCTTTTATTTTTGGAAGATTTGGGTGTAATGTTTAATTCCTGCCTTCCCTGTCATTTAAAAAATGCAACAATTTTATTTTTTGAAAAATTAATAATAATAAATAATAATAATAAATAATAATAAATAATAATAATAATAATAATAAATAATAATAAATAATAAATAATAATAATAATAATAATAATAATAATAATATATGCAATATATTAGCTGCAGGGAGATGGAATTGGCAGATGTGCAGATTCTGCTGACCTACAACTCCCAAGAAAGAATTACAGCTCCCAAGGAGAGAAAAAACTACAGCTCCCTTTTTTCTCAGGAGGAAAAGCCTCTTCTGGATAGAGGCATCCCTCCAATAATATCTAAGTGCAAGCAGGTTCCCCTTTGCGGACAAAAGAAGAGGCATTCTCTGCTCTCTGGAAGATGTTCCCTCCAACATTTTTATTTTTTATTAATTTTATTTTCTCCCATTTCAAATATACTTATAACACAACTTACACAACATCTCTCCCTCCCCGATTTTGGACTTCCCTCAACTTCCATTTCTGATTTATTTACCTCACTAATATATTCTGCTATTTTGTACAAATACCGTATTTTTTCCTTATATTACATTATTTGTTCCCTATCCATAAAGTTGTGAATGTCTATTTAAACCCTACCATCAGGTCAATCTTCTTTCTTAGGTTCTGCAGATATAATATAAAAGGTTCCCCTTCTTTTCCAAAATCCCTATTGTCCCTTTCCCGAAGTCTGTCCATCAGCTTCGCTTTTCTTTCGGGAATTATAGGGACAGAACTACCTGAGTTATATAGAAATTTATTTATGTTTACGACTTCAGCGGCAAGAAGGTTATTCACCCCAAAATGGAAAGAAAGAAAGGAAGAATGGATTTTTTAAAAACTTATAGAATATGCAGAAATGTGCAAAACCTACAGAAAGAATTAAGAAATCCCGATAAACTTTTTATAAAAGAATGGAAATAGTTTATTGAATATTTACAGATAAATTGCAAACGGGGAAAAACATTGGCAGGGTGACTGTAACAACCAGTAGTTTCGTAAAAGTATATATTTAAAGTGGATAATTAATTGGATTTGATTTGATTTTAATTAATTTTTATAATGAAATGTTTCCAGAATGTTGCACTATTTTATTGTTGTTAGCCGCCCTGAGCCCAGCTTCAGCTGGGGAGGGTGGGATATAAATAAAATGTATTATTAATAATATTATTAAATCAGCAGATTAAACGAATGTGCATATGCAGAAGGCATTTTTAAAAATAAATTTAAGGAACCGCGGAAAGAGGGGGGAAGGAAGTCAAACTTTGCAACGTGAAAATGATTGCCAAACGAATGTATAAGCCTGATCAGTATAAATAGAAACTTAAAAAATAAAATAAATAAATGCGCCTTAGTCATGCCCATTCATGTCAATGGGCTTACTCTGAGTATGACTAACACCCAGACATCGTAAATATCCATCTGCATGATGCGCAGAGAGAGGGGGAAACGTAAACAAGCGTGAGCTCATGGGGAAATGAAAATCCAAAAATAATGCAATTATGTTAAAGGGCTTAAAATGACAACGGCACAAACCGGCTCGTCGGCTGATGTAACGGGGTAGAATCCTGCCCTCTTGACTCAGGCTGCAGAGGACGTCTCCTTTGCAGTCCAAACGCAGGGCTGAAAACACTTTGAAAGCGCATGACTCCTCCTTAAAGAATTCCAGGAATTGTAGCTTACCCCAACTACAATTCCCGGCACCCTGCGCAGAACTACGGTTCCCAGGATTCCCGAGTGGTGGGTGGAATTGTGGTTATATATATATATATACCTTTCCGCCAGAGTGTTTACCATCCCGCCAGAGCGGTACCTATTTATCTACTTGCACTGGTGTGCTTTCGAACTGCTAGGTTGGCAGGAGCAGGGACCGAGCAACGGGAGCTCACCCTGTCGCTGGGATTCGAACCGCCGACCTTCTGATCGGCAAGTCCTCGGCTCTGTGGTTTAACGCACAGCGCCACCCGTGTCCCTTGACTGTAAATATAAATATCAATAAATAAGACCCCAGTCCTCATTCGTTTCTGAATAAAGGGCTGCAGCAGCAGCGTTGGATACAGAGCCAGATTACGCCTGCACTGGCTGGCAGCTGCTGTCCAAGGTTTCAAGCGGGGGGGGGGGGGCGTCTCTCTCTGCCAGCCCTACCTGGATATTCCCCTGGTGATCGAACCTGCCTTCTGCATGCAAAAAAGAGATTTTACAGGAGAAATTGGAGCCGGTCTTGCAAATATTATGCAGATCTGTGGCGGAAGTAAAGAGAGTTTCCTGTTTGTTTGGCTGGACATCTGCAGAGTCAGGATTGTTGACTTGGCCAAGTTATGTATCTAGGCTAGTTCTTCTCCCTCCCAGGAATGGTTAGGAATGATGTCAGGAAATGAATCAGGAATTTTAAAATGCAGGCATGTGCGATGTATGTAGTCCAAGTACCTGTAATGGTTTTCTTTTTTAATTTTTTAAAATGAGGCTGCAGAAAAAGGGCAAATGAAATGCGAAAACGTTCTCTGGATGAGGAAAGGACTTTGTATGTGTGTGTGTGTGAATTTTTTATTTTATATATAATATAAAAATTATTACAAGTAAAATAAAATGATATATACAGCATATACAGAGAAACGTTGGAAGGGATGGAATAGGACGTCCCTATTTTCAGGGGAGAAACGTTGGAGGGGATGGAATAGGACGTCCCTATTTTCAGGGGAGAAACGTTGGAGGGGATGGAATAGGACGTCCCTATTTTCACGGGAGAAACATTGGAGGGGATGGAATAGGACGCCCCTATTTTCATGGGAGAAACGTTGGAGGGGATGGAATAGGACGTCTCTATTTTCAAGGGAGAAACATTGGAGGGGATGGAATAGGACGTCCCTATTTTCACGGGAGAAACGTTGGAGGGGATGGAATAGGACGTCTCTATTTTCAAGGGAGAAACATTGGAGGGGATGGAATAGGACGTCCCTATTTTCACGGGAGAAACGTTGGAGGGGATGGAATAGGACGTCTCTATTTTCACGGGAGAAACATTGGAGGGGATGGAATAGGACACTCCTATTTTCAGGGGAGAAATGTTGGAGGGGATGGAATAGGACGTCCCTCTTTTCAGGGGAGAAACGTTGGAGGGGATGGAATAGGACGTCCCTATTTTCATGGGAGAAACATTGGAGGGGATGGAATAGGACGTCCCTATTTCCAGGGGAGAAACGTTGGAGGGGATGGAATAGGACGTCCCTATTTTCACGGGAGAAACGTCGGAGGGGACGGAGTTATCTGCCCCCCCGAGCCCAGGACCTTTAGGAGACTTCTGAAAGCAGCCTTGTATAGGGAAGTGTTTTTAAATTTTAACATTTTATTATTATTATTTATACGTTGGAAGCCACCCAGAGCGGCCGGGGCAACCCAGTGAGATGGATGGGGTGTAAAGAACAAAATTATGACGGTGATGGAATCGGACGTCAAGCCTAGCTGTTGCGAAACCGAAGCACAGGTGCATTACCTGTTTGTGGGGAACCAACAAAACAGGTCAGAGACGACGATGACACCATTCCACATGGGCAAAACACCACAAGGAAGCCCAAAACAGGCGATGAGATAACCCTTTCCACGCTTGTGCCAGGTACCTTGTCATTTTAAAGAAATGCCATCCTTCTGGTTGTTGTTATGGCAAATCTTCCCAGGTAAGCAGGAGTCAAAACACAGGGAGAAAATGCTTCTAGGATGCTATGAATCCCATAGAACAGGGCAAACTTTTTCAGCCGGGGGCCGGTCCACTGTCCCTCAGACCTTGTGGGGGCCGGACTATATTTTGGGGGGGAAATAATAACGAACGGATTCCTATGCCCCACATATAACCCAGAGATGCATTTTAAATAAAAGGGCACATTCTACCCATGTAAAAACAGGTCGATTCATGGACCATCCGTGGGCCAGGTTGAGAAGGCGATTGGGACGGATCCGGCCCCCGGGCCCCATGGAACAGAGGTTTCCAACTTTTTCGGGGCCACAGGTCCCCTGACCAGCTCTTCTTTGGGGTCCTCTGGACAGCCGCAGCTGCCGCCCCTGGTCTCTGAGTTGCCCCAAAGAGGGGTGCCTCTTCACATTGCCCCACAGGGGCTTAGGAAGCAGACCCTGCCCGGCCCCAGAGGCACCATTTGACTGCGGAGCTTGTAGCCAGGGCTACTGCAACAAACAGCTGTGCAAGACTTTGGGAGGCAGAGATGCAAGAAGGCATTTGAGGAGGGAGCAAAGGAAAGAGGGACAGAGGCCAGCGTTGCCTGCGGAACCCCTGGCCACCCTTCACAGCATCCCAGGGTCCACAACAAGGGCCGTCTTAATTATATCCGTATAGTTCAAGCTCTGGTTTTCCCAGTAGTGATGTACGGAAGCGAGAGCTGGACCATAAAGAAGGCTGATGGCCGAAGAATGGATGCTTTTGAATTCTGGTGCTGGAGAAGATACTTGAGAGTCCCATGGACTGCAAGAAGATCAAACCTCTCCATTAAGGAAATCAGTCCTGAGTGCTCACTGGAAGGACAGATCCTGAAGCTGAGGCTCCAAGACTTTGGCCACCTCAGGAGAAGAGAAGACTCCCTGGAAAAGACCCTGATGTTGGGAAAGATGGAGGGCGCAAGGAGAAGGGGACGACAGAGGATGAGATGGTGGGACAGTGTTCTCGAAGCGACCAGCATGAGTTTGACCAAACTGGCAGTGGAAGACAGGAGTGCCTGGCATGCTCTGGTCCAGGGGGTCACGAAGAGGCGGACATGACTAAACAACAACAACATTTATTTGAGATTTCTGCAGCACCATTGCTGCTATATCTGTCCCAAGGTTTCCACCTCCCAGAAATGTTTGCAAAAGAAAGCAGGGCAAATATTTCCTCCCAGGGCGGTGCGTTCTCACCGTTTTGAGAGCAAACGGGTTCGGCGTGGCCTCAAATGACGCAGGAGACTGGAACGGCCGCATTCCCCGCAGGCCAAGGTTCTTGGGAAAAAGAATTTGGGTCATTGCCGAGCTTGGAGGAGCAGCAAAAACTGTCAGTGGAACGTGTGTCGCTAGCCATCCTTCTGCACGATGGTCTAACCCTACGGGGCTGTGTCCTAATTTGCATGGCGTTGGCAACATCACACCCAGGGCCAGATTTAGGTTTGATGAGGTCCTCAGCTCCTGAAGGTAATGGGGCCCTTTCTATGTCCAGCTGTCCTTTGCCAACAACAAACCGTCGCTGTTTTTTTGTGTTGAATATATGCTATATTTGGCATTGATGGACCTAATAGGTGTTGCTGTTGTTGAGTCGTTTAGTGGTGTCCGCCTCTTGGTGACCCCCTGGACCAGAGCACGCCAGGCACTCCTGTCTTCCACTGCCTCCCACAGTTGGGTCAAACTCATGTTTGTAGCTTCGAAGACGCTATCTAACCTTCTCGTCCTCTGTCGTCCCCTTCTCCTTGTGCCCTCCATCTTCCCCAACATCAAGGTCTTTTCCAGGGAGTCTTCTCTTCTCCTGAGGTGGCCAAAGTCTTGGAGCCTCAGCTTCAGGATCTGTCCTTCCACTGAGCACTCAGGGCTGATTTCCTTCAGAATGGAGAGGTTTGATCTTCTTGCAGTCCATGGGACTCTCAAGAGTCTCCTCCAGCACCAGAATTCAAAAGCATCCATTCTTCGGCCATCAGCCTTCTTGATGGTCCAGCTCTCACTTCCATACATCGCTACTGGGAAAACCATAGCTTGAACTATACAGACCTTTGCTGGCAAGGTGATGTCTCTGCTTTTTAACCTAACAGGTATCTCAAGCCATTTGCACACATTGCCCTGCAACCAGTCCATGCAGAATGTAGGCACCCTATATATAGAAAGGAGCAAACCAGGGATATTTTGGGGAGCAGGCTAGCAGGCGGGTCCCATGACTTACATCCTAGGAGCCTATGCAACACAAAACACTGTTGCTGTATGTAGGTTTTGTTTTATTTGTTATCTTATATTTTGGAAATGTACATCCAGGTTTTTTTTCCTTTAAACTTTTTGCTCCCCCCCCCCAAGAGACTGGGATTCTAAGCTATAGCTTGTTTAGCTTGAATCTGGCACTGGTCAGACCGCACTGCAGGGCTGGCGCAAGGCCACTGATCTCCCCGGTTCCTGTTGTCAGAAACAAGCTGTCTTTCACTCCCCTGAAATTTGATCAAGTGCAGGTAACTCGCAGCTTATGCGGGGATTAGGTCAATGGGAGCATGTTAGAGCCTTCGAACTTCCATCCCAAAGTCCGGGAAGCAAAGAAAAATCTACATTGTAAAATACAAACATGCGAACAGTCTGTACCTTTTGATCATGAACCCAATTTGAAATGGGGTTTGAATTGTTTCGATTGCAACTGCATATATATACCGTATTTTTTGCTCTATAAGACTCACTTTTCCCCTCCTAAAAAGTAAGGGGAAATGTGTGTGCGTCTTATGGAGCGAATGCAGGCTGCGCAGCTATCCCAGAAGCCAGAACAGCAAGAGGGATTGCTGCTTTCACTGCACAGCGATCCCTCGTTGTTCTGGCTTCTGAGATTCAGAATATTTTATTTCTTGTTTTCCTCCTCCAAAAACTAGGTGCGTCTTATAGAGCGAAAAATATAGTGTGTGTGTGTTCTTAACATAAACCTTTGCCTATTCATTTTGCATGTGTGTGTCAGCCTCGCCGAACCAAAACAGGATGGGATTTGCAAAGCGCCGTCCGGTGCCAAAGGCACAGAACATCTGGCCAACTCCAAAACAGATTTATGAATGGGGAATAAAATTCCATTCGCAGCCACACCTTAGCTCCGCCTCGAAGGTTCGGCGATTGGCTGTCGGGGAGCAGGCCCAGCCAATGCCGGGCTTCCTGGTCAGAAGGAGGGAATGTACACCTGGAATTCTTGTCAATGAGAGAGCTGTTTGGGTTCACGCGAGGCTCGCACGCACCTCACTCTCCTGTCAAAGCTAGATTCTCCCGGGAGCTTTGGCAAATCGAGAAGAAACTGAAAGAGGAGCTTCCAGCTTCCAAGTCGGGGATTCTGGAAGGCGCGGCAAGGCGCTAGACCTCAAGGAAACCGCTGCCAGCTTCTGGAAGGCGCGGCAAGGCGCTAGACCTCAAGGAAACCGCTGCCAGCTTCAGGTCTGCCGCCGAATCCTCTGATCGAGACCGGTGAAAGAACAGCAGAATCACAGATCTGCGGAGCTGGAAGGAGGGATCTCCAAATATCATCTAGTCCAACCCGCTATGAGCGCCATGACACCGTTCGTAGGATGTTGACCGCGCCCAACGGTGACCCGTGGGACCTTGGGCCTCGCCGCCGAATCCTCGCCGGGCAGCCTTCTGAAGCCCCATGGTGGCCCTCGCCCGACAGCCGGGCGAAATTTTCTGGCATGGGTCACCAGGACCCACCGACTGCCCACGCCGCCTGGTGTTTTTTGCTGCTGGTCTGGCTCGCCAACTCCGCCCTTGGGCACGTAGACACGGCTTTGCAGCCGCACGGCGGGTATTGGTGGCCGAGGGGGGGCAGGCCCGCCCGCAGCTACCCCCACCTCCAGGGCGACGCACGGAGGCGGCGGCTCTACTCGTCCACTCACTACTTCCTGCGCATCGGCGGGGATGGCAAAGTCGACGGCACGCGTCGGGTCGAGTGTCCAGACAGTAAGTCTTGCTTGCATTTGATGCTTTCGAACATAGGGTTGAAAGCAAACTTCTGTTGTTGTTGTTGTTTAGTCGTTTAGTCGTGTCCGCCTCTTCATGACCCCCTGGACCAGAGCACGCCAGGCACTCCTGTCTTCCACTGTCTCCCGCAGTTTGGTCAGACTCATGCTGGTAGCTTTGAGAACACTGTCCAACCATCTCGTCCTCTGACGTCCTTGCGCCCTCCATCTTTCCCAACATCAGGGTCTTTTCCAGGGAGTCTTCTCTTCTCATGAGGTGGCCAAAGTCTTGGAGCCTCAGCTTCAGGATCTGTCCTTCCAGTGAGCACTCAGGGCTGATTTCCTTCCGAATGGAGAGGTTTGATCTTCTTGCAGTCCATGGGACTCTCCAGAGTCTCCTCCAGCACCAGAATTCAAAAGCATCCATTCTTCGGCCATCAGCCTTCTTTATGGTCCAGCTCTCACTTCCATACATCACTGCTGGGAAAACCATAGCTTTAACTATACGGACTTTTGTTGTGGCTTGCTGGTTCCTCCTCCAGGTGGATCATGTTTGGTCAAAACTCTCCATTATGACCTGTACATCTTGGGTGCCCTGCTAGGCGTAGTTCATAGCTTCTCTGAGTTATTCAAGCCCCTTCGCCACGGCAAGGCAGTGATCCATGAAGCTGTTAAACCCCAGTTGTTCTATACGGTTCCTGGCCCATTTGTCTGCAAACGCAACGAGGGCTAACTATCAATATATTGTCCGAAACCGCTTTGAGGTCCCTGTTGTGATACTGGTTCCATCATTTCCGACCTGCCAATATACTGCAAATCGTTATACGTGTGTGCAAAAGATTCACGAAAACCGTGAAGCCAGCCAACGCCTCTACCAAGTTCCCTCCTTATTCCAGACGTTGTGATATATCAGTATATCGCCACGTTCATAGAATCATAGAATCATAGAGTTGGAAGAGACCACAAGGGCCATCGAGTCCAACCCCCTGCCAAGCAGGAAACACCATCAGAGCACTCCTGACATATGGTTGTCAAGCCTCTGCTTAAAGACCTCCAAAGTAGGAGACTCCACCACACTCCTTGGCAGCAAATTCCACTGTCAAACAGCTCTTACTGTCAGGAAGTTCTTCCTAATGTTTAGGGGGAATCTTCTTTCTTGTAGTTTGGATCCATTGCTCCGTGTCCGCTTCTCTGGAGCAGCAGAAAACAACCTTTCTCCCTCCTCCATGTGACATCCTTTTATATATTTGAACATGGCTATCATATCACCCCTTAACCTCCTCTTCTCCAGGCTAAACATGCCCAGCTCCCTTAGCCGTTCCTCATAAGGCATCGTTTCCAGGCCTTTGACCATTTTGGTTGCCCTCCTCTGGACACGTTCCAGTTTGTCAGTGTCCTTCTTGAACTGTGGTGCCCAGAACTGGACACAGTACTCCAGGTGAGGTCTGACCAGAGCAGAATACAGTGGCACTATTACTTCCCTTGATCTAGATGCTATACTCCTATTGATGCAGCCCAGAATTGCATTGGCTGTTTTAGCTGCCGCGTCACACTGTTAGGTCATGTCAAGTTCAGCCGGGGATAGATCACAAATCTGAAAACCAGATTATCGCCCAGCCCTAACCGGAGGTGTCAAACTCTGCTTTTCTGCCACAAGAAATAAACGCAAAGCAGGGAGTTTTGCTTTTTAATTGCATTTATTTTCCACCATTTTCCGTAAGGAGCTTAAGGCAACATACCTGGTTCCTTCCCCCGCCCCCTTCTCATTTTATCCCCCAAACAACCTTGTGAAGTAGTTCAGGCTGAGAGAGACAGCGGTTGCTCCATGGTCACCCAGGAAAGTGGGAATTTGAACCCAGGTCCTTTCCCAACTCTCTAACCACTACACCACGCTGCCTTTCCGAGAGGCATCCCTCACTAGTGTTCACCTGCAAGACTCTGTGTGCATTTTTAGGGAGTTAATAAGTCTTGCTCTTTTGTCGGTTGCCTACAAGATGACGATGCTTTAAGAAAGGACAACACAGCCATAGTCATTAATGACAACTTTGCAACAATGCATAATCACCGACAACAACAACTTTGCAGCAATAATAACATCCTTCTAAAGCTGTCCGTAGAGTAAGGTAAAGGTAAAGGGACCCCTGACCATTAGGTCCAGTCGTGGCCGACTCTAGGGTTGCGGCGCTCATCTCGCTTTACTGGCCGAGGGAGCCGGCGTACAGCTTCCGGGTCATGTGGCCAGCAGGACTAAGCCGCTTCTGGCGAACCAGAGCAGCGCACGGAAACGCCGTTTACCTTCAGGTTACATACACTTCAGGTTACAAACTCCGCTAACCCAGAAATATTGCTTCAGGTTAGGAACTTTGCTTCAGGATGAGAACAGAAATCGTGCTCCAGCGGCGCAGCAGAAGAAGGAGGCCCCATTAGCTAAAGTGGTGCTTCAGGTTAAGAACAGTTTCAGCTTAAGAACGGTGCTCTGGAAGGAATTAAGTACTTAACCCGAGGTACCACTGTATTTTAAGCAAGTGTCCACAAAAATGAATATACCATACCAAAAACTATTTTGCACTGTGTTGGGTTAAACTGCTTGCCACAATATGACCATTAGGTAAAACTGCAAACAAACAAAAAAGTGTTTTTATTGGGATGAATTCAAACCAAAACGCCGAAGGATTTCCGCGAGGATATTTTAAAAATAAAACCACAAATCGCTGCAGATGTTCAGAGAGATGAATCGAAGAAAAGTTACGTATGGGGAGAAAACAAAATGGACATTTCCTTCTGTCTCTTAACTCTGGGGCACTAGGTTGTCGTAAACAAGGAGAAGGAATTTTAAGTGCAATTTTTAAAAAACGGAAATAAATTAAGGGCCTTCTCCCGTCTCTTCCAGATATCGTGGAGATCCGATCGGTGCGTGCGGGGATCGTGGCCATCCGGTCAGTCCACAGAGGGTTCTACTTAGCGATGAACAGAAAGGGGAAACTCTACGGCACGGTAAATATTCATGGCGGCGTCTCCTGCAAAACGGCGCCCTGCTGTCAATCGGCTGCTGTCACCCTGATGGGCGAGCGACACTAGTTGACGCGATGGGGCAGGATTTAGCTCTGTAGAGTCCTTCCCCCGTCCCCAATGGGTCAACCGGGGGAAGCCATGTATTAATAATAATAATAATAATAATTTATTATTTATACCCCGCCCATCTGGCTGAGTTTCCCCAGCCACTCTGGGCGGCTCTCAATCACATGTTAAAAACAATACAGATTTAAAAATTTACAGCTTCCGGGTCATGTGGCCAGCAGGACTAAGCCGCCTCTGGCGAACCAGAGCAGCGCACGGAAACGCCGTTTACCTTCCCGCCGGAGCGGTACCTATTGATCTACTTGCACTTTGTGCTTTCGAACTGCTAGGTTGGCAGGAGCAGGGACTGAGCAACGGGAGCTCACCCCGTCATTGCGGGGATTCGAACCGCCGACCTTCTGATCGGCAAGTCCTGGGCTCTGTGGTTTAACCCACAGCGCCACCCGCGTCCCTTTTCCACATAGCATATATTCAACCCAAAAAACAGCAGCGATTTGTTGTGGACAAAGGACAGCTGGACATATAAAGGGCCCCATTACCTTCAGGAGCTGAGGGCCGCATCAAACCTACACCCAGCCCTGCTGGCAAAGGCAGGGGTCCTAATGTCCGAGCTGCGTCCGCCAGGCCAAAACTAACCTCCGTCCTCCTTTTCTCTCTGCAGAAAGCGTACACCCCCAGCTGCAACTTCGTGGAGCGGATCGAAGAGAACGGGTACAACACTTACGCGTCCTTTCTCTGGCAGCATGAGGGGCGCCCCATGTTCCTCTCCCTCAACGCCAAGGGCGTTCCGCGAAAGGGGCCCAGGACCAGGAGACAGCACCTCTCCGCGCACTTTCTGCCCATGCTGGTCTCCTGACGGAGAGCGGGCAACGCACCACGGACTCGTATTGCTTATCAAACGCCTCCTTACATCGAGTATTAAAAAACAACAGAAACTTTCGGGTGGGAGGGGGGTTATTTATTATTTTTGTACGAAAAAATAAAGACACGCCGGCGTTCGACGCCGGAATGGAAAATCCCAGGAGGTTTGTTGGCATCGCCTTCATTGCTGTGTTCGGAGCTCAACAAGGACAAAGTCTTGTTTACAGCCTTGCAGGTCCACCAGAATGTTTCGGGGGAAAAGTGCTGCAAGACTTTGGATGGAGGGCCTAAGGGACTAGCGGCAGGATCACCCAACCGCTGTTTAAAAACCTTCCGTGAAGGAGGTAATAGGGCCGGGCGATATATCATCCAGCACCGGTTCGAAGTCCGTATTGTGATATGGGTTTCGTAGTTTTCGAGCTGGCAATATACAGTCGAACCCCAGCTCCTGAACGCCTCCGTTTTGGAACGTTTTGGCTCCCGGACGCCAAAAACCTGGAAGTACCGTATTTTTTGCTCTATAAGACTAACTTTTTCCCTCCTAAAAAGTAAGGGGAAATGTGTGCGCGTCTTATGGAGCGAATGCAGGCTGCGCAGCTATCCCAGAAGCCAGAACAGCAAGAGGGATTGCTGCTTTCACTGCGCAGCGATCCCTCTTGCTGTTCTGGCTTCTGAGATTCAGAATATTTTTTCTCGTTTTCCTCCTCCAAAAACTAGGTGCGTCTTGTGGTTTGGTGCATATTATAGAGCGAAAAATACGGTAAATGCTTCAGTTTTCGAACATTTTTCGGAAGCTAAACATCTGACGCGGCTTCCGAATGAGGGCAGGAAGCTCTTGAAACCCATCGGAAGCCGTGCCTCGGTCGTCCAACGTTTCGGAAGCCGAACGGGCTTCTGGAACGGAACACATCCGACAACCAAGGTTTGATTGTATCGCAAAACCTGATGTGCGTTTGTGCGCTGTGCAAAAATCACAATGTGGTGGTCGGGGGGAACCTTTGAAGCCAGTCAATGCTTCTCCCGATTCCTGCAGCCCCTGTTAATTTCGCCGGCTCAGCTCCACACAGACACCCCAGCCTCTTGCATGGGGCAGCGAATCGCGAGCGCTGGCAAAAATCACAATGCAGAGAAAACCGTGAAGCCAGCCGATTCCTTTACATAGGTAAAGGGACCCCTGACCATTAGGTCCAGTCATGACCGACTCTGGGGTTGCGGCGCTCATCTCGCTTTACTGGCCGAGGGAGCCGGCGTACAGCTTCTGGGTCATGTGGCCAGCAGGACTAAGCCGCTTCTGGCGAACCAGAGCAGCGCACGGAAACGCCGTTTACCTTCCCGCCGCAGTGGTACCTATTGATCTACTTGCACTTTGACGTGCTTTCGAACGGCTAGGTTGGCAGGAGCAGGGACCGAGCAACGGGAGCTCACCCCACCACGGGGATTCAAACCGCTGACCTTCTGATCGGCAAGTCCTAGGCTCCGTGGTTTAACCCACAGCGCCACCTGTGTCCCTTCCTTTACATAGCTCTGCCCTTATTTCAGACATCGTGATATATCGGTTTCTGTTGGTTCGGGTCTTCCCCTCCGGAGCAGGAGGGAAAAAACCTGGCTCTATCCCCCACAGGGGAGGGCTGTCATACGTCCGGAATTTCTCGGGATTCAAACAGCGATAATAGGACCCGGGGGGCGGAATTTGGAATAATCGGCACAGCGTCTGGGGTTTCTGTTAACAGAACCAGGAAGCGTGTGTTTGGGTATCAATTTTTGCATTTGGGGGGCAAATTCTCCCCAAAAAGCTCAATAACTTTTTTTATTACTGATTATTATTATTTTTTTAAATAAAGTATTTTTCTACATGGACGGTGAATCTCTCGCAGCCCTAACTGAAGATGCTCAAGTTTCTAGTCCCTGTGAAGGAGCAATTTAAACAGGAAACCTAAGAGAACCGGGGTACAACTGTAGAGACATTCCCTCCGGAAGAGAAAAATTGGTTCCTCTAAGAACCGGGACATCCCTGCAGATGTAAAAGGACTTTCAACTCCTATTGTTGCTAGCCAACATGGATGACAGCGGGGGATCAAGAAGATGTCAAGTTGGCCACCCCCGACTTAGATCTGAGGCCTGATTCTTCCATTCCAGGACAAGTTCATAGATCATAGCGTTGGAAGGAACCACAAATGCCTTGCAGCGCAGGAATCTTTCGCCCAACATGGGGCCCCCAAATTCAGACTCTCACGCTCCACTGACTGAGGGTTTCTCCCAAGCAGTCGATAAAATTAGGCCACCGTGTCAAATCAGGCGTTTATATCTCGAAGGTGCGGGACGAACCCAAACATGCGTGTACAGGATCCGAGCTGAAATGTCCGTTTATTTCAACAGCAGTAATAATTTAACATTATAAAAACCCCTTTCTCAACGCCGGGCTGCCCAAAAAAGAAAAAAGGGGGGGAAGGGTGATGTTAAAACAGGAGAGGAAACTAACGAGTCTGAAAATCTGGGTCCGGTCGTTAGGGTATGCTTTCCGCACATGACCTGTGTCCCCCCCCCCCAAAAAAAATTCCCTTCCTTGGCTGGCTTTCCTTCTCCCAGCTAGGAAGTAGAAAAATCCATTAGGTTGGGACGGGAGGGAAGAGGGAACGTCAAAAGGCTTGAGGAACTGAAAAGAGACGACCCCCCCCCCCCAAAAAAGATGGTCAAAATGCTTTTAAAAAAAAACAAACCAAGCTACTAACAGAAACGATTTCCGCTCAAAAAAAAAAAAGGAGAAAACCCCAAAAAGTCTCACTTCAGTGCTTCCATGTTCCTTTGCCGGGTTTTTCCTCAAAGAGTCCGCGTTTTTTTAAAAAGGGTGGGCTTCCCTCGTACCCACCCCGGAGGAAACAAAACGGGAGAGCGCCCGAAACACCCTTGCGCGGTCGAAGAGACAAGGGTGAGTTTGTGTGTTCAAGGGGGAAATGTGTCGTAGGGGGCGGGGGTCGCGTTCTGCTTCCCCTGCCCCACACCCTGCCCCCTTTGCTCTGTGTTCCAGGGCTGGGGGGGGGGGTTTCCTCTCCCATTCCCGCCCCTCCACAGACACCCACCCGCCGCCCGCCCCCAGTTTCGCCAGGTGGGGAGGAAGGCGACAAAAGGGGCGCGAGAGCAGCGACGTTTTTGTTTCGTTTTTTGCTTGCTTTCGAAAGGTGTGTTTCGTTTTCCGACCCGACCCGCCCCCCGGCAACCTCCCGCCCCGCCGTTCCGCTCTCACGAGTTGTTCGCCGCGTTCTCGTTACTCGGCGAGCTAGAGGAGGAGGAAGAGGAGGAGGAAGACGAGGAGGCGAAGTTCATAGCCGAGAGTCCCGGGGGGTTGGTGGCAGTGTTCTGGCCGCTGAGGCTCTTCCGGCAGACGGGGCATGTGTCGTGCTGGAACGAAACGCGAAAAGGGAGAAATTGAGACGGGCCGTCGCTTCCGTAGACGCCCGGTCTAATTTCTAACACCGGCACTCGACTTTAATAATAATAATTTATTATTTATACCCCGCCCAATGGGACGCGGGTGGCGCTGTGGGTTAAACCACAGAGCCTAGGACTTGCCGATCAGAAGGTCGGCGGTTCGAATCCCCGCAATGACGGGGTGAGCTCCCGTTGCTCAGTCCCTGCTCCTGCCAACCTAGCAGTTCAAAAGCACGTCAAAGTGCAAGTAGATAAATAGGTACCGCTCCGGCGGGAAGGTAAACGGCGTTTCCGTGCGCTGCTCTGGTTCGCCAGAAGCGGCTTAGTCCTGCTGGCCACATGACCCGGAAGCTGTACGCCGGCTCCCTCGGCCAGTAAAGCAAGATGAGCGCTGCAACCCCAGAGTCGGCCGCGACTGGACCTAATGGTCAGGGCTCCTTTTTTTTCACCAGCCACTCTGGGCGGCTTCCAATTGAGTGTTAAAAACAATACAGCATCAAATATTAAAAGCTTCCCTAAACAGGGCTGCCTTCAGGTGTCTTTTAAAAATAGGATAGCTGCTTATCTCCTTGACATTTGATGGGAGGGCGTTCCACAGGGTGGGTGCCACCACCGAGAAGGCCCTCTGTCTGGTTCCCTGTAAACTTGCTTCTCGCAGCGAGGGAACCGCCAGAAGGCCCTCGGCGCTGGACCCCAAACTTGACCCATCCAAACAATGACCATCTTCAGTGCAGGTAAGGGGGAAAACTAGTTTTAATTTTGTCTTGTTTATTTTATAGCACAGTGCATTGATTCTCGCTTTCGTTTCATAGATCAACGGTCTCATTAGATAGTAAAACTCATGTAAAATTGCTGTTTTAGGGTTTGTCTTTGAAAGGCCGGAACGGAATAATCCGTTTTGCATGACTTTCTATGGGAAAGCAGCGCGCCTTGGTTTTGGAACGCTTTGGTTTTGGAACGGACTTCCTGAAGGGATTCAGTTTGAGAACCAAGGTGCCACTGTATTGAAATTCTCTCTCTTCGCGACTCACCTGCTCCAGCCATGGAACTATGCAGCCGTCGTGGAACAAGTGATTACAGGGTAACTGCCGCACGCTCTCGCCCGCTTCATAATCTTCCTTACAGACGGGACACTCCAGACCGGAACCTGCGGTTGCAGAACAAGGAACCTTGGGTTTATTTACTGGCCCACGTTGCAATAAATAAACAAAGAAATAAAAAGGGGGGAGGGGAAAAACCTGGCAAAAGAAGCAACGACGTGGGCTGGGAGATTTCGGATCCTTAAAAAATATTTACAGTCCTGTTCCCCTGGAACTTCCACAACAGTCAAGTGAAACACTCTCTGGCCCCCACCATGAATTTACTTGAATTTAACTGGAGTTATATACGGTACAGGGACACGGGTGGCAAGGGAGCCAGCGATCGACCACACATTCGCTCTATAAGACGCACAGACATTTCGCCTTACTTTTTAGGAGGGGGGAAAAGTGCATTGTATGGAGCGAAAAACACGGTATATTTTTGGGGGGAGGGAGTGAGAGGAGAAAAGAAACGCGGAAGAAAAAAGCGACTCACCTACGTGTTCCTCTGTGATGTGGATTGTGGGGAGTGCTTGGATTTTCTCCTTGTCCGCCGGAGGAGGCCCCGTGTTCTCAAACTGATTTAGAAGCTGGAAGACAACAGGGATGCGGGAGGTAAAGGTAAAGGTACCCCTGCCCGTACGGGCCAGTCGTGTCTGACTCTAGGGTTGTGCGCCCATCTCACTTAAGAGACCGGGGGCCAGCGCTGTCTGGAGACACTTCCGGGTCATATGGCCAGCGTGACGAAGCTGCTCTGGCGAGCCGGCACCAGCGCAGCACACGAAAACGCCGTTTACCTTCCCGCTATAAAGCGGTACCTATTTATCTACTTGCAGTTAAGGGTGCTTCCGAACTGCTAGGTGGGCAGGAGCTGGGACTGAAAGACGGGAGCGCACCCCGCCGCGGGGATTCGAACCGCCGACCATGCAATCGGCAAGCCCTAGGCGCTGAGGTTTTACCCACAGCGCCACCCGCGTCCGGGGATGCGGGAGAGAGTGAGGCAAAAGCCCCGAGATGCTTCGATCCTCGCCTTGTTGCAAAGGGGTGGGGATTCCAGATAATAACAAGAATAACTTATTACTTGTACCCCGCCCATCCAGCTGGGTTTTCCCAGCCACTCTGGGCGGCTCCCAACAGAATATTATAAACACAATAAAACATCTAACGTTAAAAGTTTCCCTAAACAGGGCTGCCTTCAGATGTCTTCTAAAAGTCAGATCGTTGTTTATCTCCTTGACATCTGGCGGGAGGGCGTTCCACAGGGCGCGACTACCAAAAACACCCTCTGACTGTAACCTCTAATAAATAATAATAATAATAATTTATTTATACTCCGCCCACCTGGCTGGGTTTCCCCAGCCACTCTGGGCGCCTTCCAACAAAATATTAAAATACAGTAGTCCAAATGATAAAAGCTTCCCTAAACAGGGAATACCAAACCTACAATATAAAAAAACACGCAAAATACCGTATTTTTTGCTCTATAAGACTCACTTTTCCCTCCTAAAAAATAAGGGGAAATGTGTGTGCGTCTTATGGAGCGAATGCAGGCTGCGCAGCTATCCCAGAAGCCAGAACAGCAAGAGGGATTGCTGCTTTCACTGCGCAGCGAACCCTCCTGTTGTTCTGGCTTCTGAGATTCACAATATGTTTTTTCTTGTTTTCCTCCTCCAAAAACTGTTCTGGCTTCTGGGATAGCTGCGCAGCCTGCATTCGCTCCATAAGACGCACACCCTTTACTTTTTATGAGGGGGAAAGTGAGTCTTATAGAGCAAAAAATACGGTAATTTTTATTTTAGTTTTGGAAATGCGGACAGTGTCTCCGCGGAAGACGGAAGCGACGCAGATTTCGAAACCAACGATTTCCCCCGGAAGGGCAGAGAGGTTTTACCTGGGTAATGATGGCGTCCAAGCCGTTGGCTCCCCAGGCGTAGTCCATCGGATTTGAATGCAGGACTCCCCTTCAGGAACGTAACGATAAATGGGGTTTGGGAGGGGAGAAGCAGAGAGGAAGGGTTAAGATTTCCGCCGGGACCAAAAGGCCGCTGGGAAAAAGGACGGAGTGGGGGGGCGGGGGCGTTGTGAACTCACCAAGGCCCCACCCCTAGGTTCGGTATCGTGGTCGGGGCGATGATGCCGTTGACCAGTTGCTGAATGATTCTGCAGAGAGAGGAGGGAGGTGGAGAGAAGGAAAAGTGAGCCGACTGCCGGGAGAAAGAGGAATACTCTCGAACGCCACTCCTCAAGGCTTTGGGACTCCGACCCAGCACCAATCCTGACCATCGTGCCTGTATCTTTTCTCTCACGCTCTATCTGCAGCTCTCGGTTCCATCAGGCGGGGCGGGAGGAAGGGGGGGGAAATAGTGCCCGAAGTAAACCCGCAGATCAGACCATCTATGCTAGTCTACCACTACAAATCTACGGGAGAAGCGCTTGCAGTCTTTTCTCCGCTTTCCCCCAATATGGCTAGCCCTTGGAACACCTGCCCGCGCCTCCGCCTCCTCCTCCTCTCTCTGAACTGCTTCCTCTATGGTTGCCCTCGCTCTCCTCTCAAGGCTCCTCAGCAATTCATCGGCCGCGCCAGGCTGCCCATCTCATCCAGATCCTTCGGTGGCACAGCTGCAGTATGGCCTAGTGGGAGCGGTGGCGATGGACAGAGGGGAGGCCCCAGGCAGAGATGCCCAGTTTGGCGGCCGCAAGGAGGATGACGGTGGAAGGGCCTGAGGCTCCCACCAGTCCCGGCGGGAAGGGGCTCCCAGGGGCCGAGGCTGGTGAGAGGAGGGCAGAGGGGGGTGGGCCGGGCAGCCAAGCAACACAGTTGGAGCCTCCCTCCTCCCTGGCCGGCAGGGAGGGAGGGAGAGGATCTGCTTCCTTTGAAACCCGGGAAATTTAAGGGACAGCAGCAGGACACAGTGCTGGGATAAGGGACTGTCCCGCCAAATAAGGGACGGTTGACAGCTATGCCGGAGTCGTGTCCTCTCACCCTTCCAGCGTGGGGACGCCTTCGTGCCTGCCGGCAGTCCTCCGCGCCGTGAAGCGTGCCCGGGGCTGCCTGGTGCCATATCTGTGCCGGGACTGGTGTTCCCTCTCGCGCCGGTTCTCCGCCTCCCGGTTGTCCTCGGGTTGAGCGTTGGACCCAAAGGCTGGGAATTCGAAGGTGTCGTCGATGATGCCAAAGGCGAACTGCCCGTAGCCCTGGGGCAGGGTGAATAAGTGCTGGTCGGCGTTCTGGAGCGGAAGGGGAGAGGGTCAGGGGCGTTGGGAAGACGCCTTGTGTACAGGTGCGAGGTTCTAGCCCCGCCTACTCCTGCCTCTGGCCCCGCCCACTGCTGGGACGCCCCGCCCCAGAAAGGTACGCTGCCCTCATTCATTTATTGAATTTATATACAGCCCTATAAGGGACGCGGGTGGCGCTGTGGGTTAAACCAGAGCCTAGGACTTGCCGATCAGAAGGTCGGCGGTTCGAATCCCCGTGACGGGGTGAGCTCCCGTTGCTCGGTCCCTGCTCCTGCCAACCTAGCAGTTCGAAAGCACTTCAAAGTGCAAGTAGATACCGTATTTTTCGCTCTATAAGACGCACTAGACCACGCGACGCACCTAGTTTTTGGAGGAGGAAAACAAGAAAAAAAATATTCTCAATCTCAGAAGCCAGAACAGCAAGAGGGATCGCTGCGCAGTGAAAGCAGCAATCCCTCTTGCTGTTCTGGCTTCTGGGATAGCTGCGCAGCCTGCATTCGCCCCATAAGACGCACACACACATTTCCCCTTACTTTTTAGGAGGGAAAAAGTGAGTCGTATAGGGGGAAAAATACGGTAATTTATATACAGCCCTATACCTGGAGGCCTCAGGGCGGTTCACAAAAAATATCAGGCAGAGACCTCTGCTTCCAGCCAAAGATAACCTCCGCTGGGCAAAGCTAGTCGCCTGGAAACGACCCCAACTCGCCCAAAGGCGAGTGGCTATTTCGCCAGCAACCCAACTCCATCCGTTCCCTCCCAGCTTCCAAATTCGGGCAAAGACGCGACAGTGCAGAATCGGCCTGCCACACTTGGCACCTCACCTCGAACGGGTGCCTGCTCTGCTCGCTGGTCGACGCCGAAGAGTTGGATCCATTTTCGACGTTCCTGAAAAGATTTCGAGATAGAAGACCGAGCTGAAGGCAAGCAGGCAAGAAAGCAGCGTCGACCCTTAAAAAACCACGTCTAAGGCAGGAGAAACTCTGAACAAATCTGGGGTTTTTTGTCTCTCTCAAGGCTGCCAATTCCTTAATGTGGACTAGCTACTTGTGGTGAACCTGTGCCCTTCAATCCACGATTGGTCTGTACTTGACAACAGTGGGGGCATTAATTAAGGACTTGTCGTTCCTCTTACTTGCCCCTCCAGGCCGGCTTTTGCCCGCAGGCTGTGGCCATCTGGGGGTCTGCCCGCTGCCAGAATGCGGCCCCCACAGCCCGAAAAGGGGACCCCGCCCCAGACCCAAAACTGAAAACCGGCAAAAATCTCATTTTGTCCCAAATCAGAGAGTTGGGCTTTACCTAGGTTCTTCCGGCAACTCTTCGATAAAGCCAGATTCGCACCGCGGGCAGATGTAGTCCTGCAGGGGGGGGGGGAACAGTACAAATTAGCTTTAGAAAACAACAACAATAAATGCGTGCAATTGGGACTCTCTCGCACCAGAGAAAGATGGGGCACTTGCAAGATGTAACCCAAATTTAAGAATTGATGTTTGCTGTGACCAAGGCTTGTCCCTTTAAAGGGCTGAGCTCCTTCTTCCTTTTGCAAGGAACTTCCTTGCAAATGCTTACAGCAGTAATACTAATAATAATAATACTAATTTATTATTTACACCCTGCCCATCTGGCTGGGTTTCCCCAGCCACTCTGGGCGGCTTCCAACAAAATATTAAAAATACAATAAAACTCCAAACGTTTAAAGCTTCCCTAAAGAGGGCTGCCTTCAGATGTCTTCTAAAAGCCAGGTAATTGTTTATTTCCTCGACATCTGAACGGAGGGCGCCACCACCGAGAAGGCCCTCCGCCTGGTTCCCTGTAACCTCGCTTTTTGCAGGGAGGGAACCGCCATAAGGCCCTCCGAGCTGGACCCCGGTGTCCGGGCTGGACAATGGGGGTAGAGGGCTGGGCGATGTATCGGCGAATCATTCAAAATCTACATGGCAATGTTGATTTTGGAATTTCAGATCAGGCTATATATGGCGAATCGTCGGCGTTTCACGCAAAGCCTCCTCATTCCCCAAATAACCGCCAGAAGCCCACTCCCTCCGTAGCCCAGCCACCCCCTAATATACTGGCGCAGGTACAATTGTGACCACATGGAAGATTTTCGGGTGCCAAGTTGCTGTCCGACGTCTCTATTTCGCAGGTAAGAAGAATAGCTCCTTTATGGAATTTATCTCCCAACCTTTTTGTCTGGGAATGAAGTTTTACAAAGTACGGAAGCCGCCATTCGGCTACATCCTCATGTTTAAAAAGTTCTCAGGTCTAATCAGAAGGCTAGGTGGGCAGGAGCTGGGACCGAGCAACGGGAGCTCACCCCGTCATTGCGGGGATTCGAACCGCCGACCTTCTGATCGGAGAGCCCTAGGCTCTGTGGTTTAACCCACAGCGCCACCCGTGTCCCTCCCTTGACTGTATACAGGGCTGTATTAAACATATGCGGCGCCGGGGTGCACAGATCTGCCTTGGCTAGTCGCCTGCAAGCGTTCTGTACTCACCCAAAGGCGAGCAGCTACTTATACACAGCCTAAGCCCCGGGGAGAGGAAGGGGGCTTTATGCTAACAGGCCTGTTCTCCCTTCTGCAACTCAATTGCTTCTCCAGACAATCCCTCATTGCCCAACCAGACTAAGGCGAAACGGCCGTCACAACTTGTACTCTCAGTGCGGTTAAATTATGCCCTTTATGGAAAACAAAATCTAAACAAGACTATTATCTCCAGCATGTAATTGAGCGCTGAAAGGGAGACAACGATGACAGATTATTATTATTATTTTAAAAATAAGTTCTTCTACTTAACTGCTTAAGAAATCAGAGGGAAACGTCCTGGTACCCAAACAACCTGGCACCCAGAAATCTTCACACGGCCGCAAGTGGATCAGCGCCGGATGCAAAACACGCCAGGCAAATTTCTGACACTGGCTGCCGCACCGGAAAAAGCATCCGGGCGGAATTTTAGAAAACCAGTCAAAACACCCAGGATATGCCCAGCTCAATATGCTCCGAGATTTTGCAAAACTGGCTCAACAGCTTCTGCACTAAAAGAAAGCTCGACCGTTTTTGTGTCCGGATTTTCGCTTTGTTTGCAAACACGGCAGCTCTAGTTGAGGACTACGTTTCCCATCATCCTGGACGTGTGAACCTCGGGAAAGGCCTGCGAGCTGGATCGGGCCCAGTTTCTTGTCCTCACAGGGGCGAGTCAGGTGTCCCCAATGGGAAGCCCCCTGAGCAAAACTGCAACACCCCCCAACTGGTATTCAGAAGGAGAACACAGCCATCATCGCTGGTACCCATTGCCAGCCTCCTCCTCCTCGGATCGGTCCTGTGGCAGTGAGTTCCGTAGGTTTTTGCTATTATATACCGCCCTATATGGGATGCAGGTGGCGCTGTGGGTTAAACCACAGAGCCTAGGACTTGCCAATCAGAAGGTTGGCGGTTCGAATCCCCGCAATGATGGGGTGAGCTCCCGTTGCTTGGTCCCTGCTCCTGCCAACCTAGCAGTTCGAAAGCACGAGGTGCTAGTAGATAAATAGGTACCGCTCTGGCGAGAAGGTAAACGGCGTTTCCGTGCGCTGCTCTGATTTCGCCAGAAGCGGCTTAGTCAAAATAAATAAAATGTGTTGCAAAGGGGCTTGGGACCGGATGACCGGCTGGGACCTTTCCAGAGCTCCCGTTCTAATTCTGCGAAAATAAATATATTTCGGCACGGCCACAGCTCCATGCACAACTGGCAGGGGGTTTTTTGGGGGGGTGGCAGAGGGAAAAAAGGAGAAAACGTTCCGGGATTTTTCCTTTCAGCCAGCAGTTGAGGAAAGACACATGGGCGGGCAAGGCCGAGAAAGAGATAGCGAAAGAGAAAGAGAAAGCAAGCCTTGGGAAAGACCGAAGTCATGCTGACTGAGTCGATTTCATCTGCAAACACAGAATGGAACCTCTGTGTTCCAGCATAGTCTATCCCTGGATACCAGCTGCTGGCAGGCGAAGAGGGGAAGCTGTTCTTTTCAGGCACTGCTCGTAATAATAAATTGTATTTATAACCCGCCCTCCGCAGCTAAGACCGCAGGCGAGACAGGACTCCTGATAGGTGGCCTGGTGTATAATCAATGCCCTTATTAAGTGGAACCTCCGCGGGAAAGAGAAGTCTACCCTCGCTTGACAAACTGGGGGGGGAAGAGGGGAGAAGAGAGGTGGGGGTTTAACATCCACCCACATACAGCAGCAAGGCTTAGAGATGGGAGGGAGACCGCCCCCCACCGCCAGCAACCCTCAATGACGGACACAACAACTCCGCTTTTAGTGGAGCCTCCTTATGAAAGGGCAGTCTACCCCCTAGATGGGGAAAAGCCTCCGCTGCAAACATGCCCACCCCAAAGGACTTATATAAGGGGGGAAGGAAGCAATGCCTGGAAGTGGAGCCTCCAGGTGGGAGAGCAGTCTACCCCCCCACAAAAAAGAGGGAGAAAAGGGGGGAGGGCAACACCTCCCCAACCAACCCATCTCTACTTTTATGGGCAAAAGTCTCCGCTGCAAACAGGCCACCCCCCCAAAAAGGACTTAAGTGGGAGGAAGCAAAGCCTGGCAATGGAGCCTCCAGGTAGAAGTGCAGTCTACCCCCCTGCCCCCAAAAAGGGAGAGAGAAGGGGGGAGGGCAACACCTTCCCATCCTTACCTTGATGGACAAAACCCTTCACTGCAAACATGACCCCCCCCAAAAAGGACTTATATAAGGGGAGAAGGAAGCGTCGCCCAGCAGTGGAGCCTCCAGGGCAAAGCGCAGTCCCCTCCTCTTAATTGGGGGGGGGGCTTTGGGGGAGAAACCCCTGTCTCATCCCCCTCCCTCCCCACCCCCCAAGAAGGCCCAGGCGCCATTCTCCAGTAGTGGAGCCTCCAGGTGGGAGAGCAGTCTACCCCCCCCCAAAAAAAAGAGGGAGAGAAGAGGGGGACAACACCTCCCCACCCAACCCATGTTTACCTTGATGGGCAAAACCCTCCACTGCAAACATGTCCCCCCCCAATAACACCCCCCCAATGGAGCCTCCAGGTGAGAGAGCAGTCTACCCCTCCCCTCCTCTTTACAAGGCTTGATTGGGGGGGCCTTGGGAGAGAAGACCCCCCCCCCCAGAAAAGGACTCATATAAGGGGAGAAGGAGTGGAGCCTCCAGGGCAAAGAGCAGTCTACCCCTCCCCTCCTCTTAATTGGGGGGGGGGCTTGGGGGAGAAACCCCCCCACCAGAAAAGGACTCATACAAGGGGAGAAGGAGTGGAGCCTCCAGGGCAAAGAGCAGTCTACCCCTCCCCTCCTCTTAATTGGGGGGGGGGGCTTGGGGGAGAAACCCCCCCACCAGAAAAGGACTCATACAAGGGGAGAAGGAGTGGAGCCGCCAGGGCAAAGAGCAGTCTACCCCTCCCCTCCTCATAATTGGGGGCGGGGCTTGGGGGAGAAACCCCCCCACCAGAAAAGGACTCATACAAGGGGAGAAGGAGTGGAGCCTCCAGGGCAAAGAGCAGTCTACCCCTCCCCTCCTCTTAATTGGGGGGGGGGCTTGGGAGAGAACCCCCCCCGTCTCATCCCCCTCCCTCCACACACCCCAAGAAGGCCCAGGCGCCATTCTCCAGTAGTGGAGCCTCCAGGTGGGAGAGCAGTCTACCCCTCCCCTCCACTTTACAAGGCTTGATTGGGGGGGCCTTGGGAGAGACCCCCCCCAGAAAAGGACATATAAGGGGAGGAGTGGAGCCCCCAGGGCAAAGAGCAGTCTACCCCTCCCCTCCTCTTAATTGGGGGGGGGGCTTGGGGGAGAGACCCCCCCCAGAAAAGGACTCATATAAGGGGAGGAGTGGAGCCTCCAGGGCAAAGAGCAGTCTACCCCTCCCCTCCTCTTGATTGGGGGGGCTTGCTCTTGATTGGGGGGGCTTGGGAGAGAGACCCCCCCAGAAAAAGACCCATATAAGGGGAGAAGGAGTGGAGCCTCCAGGTGAGAGAGCAGTCTACCCCTCCCCTCCTCTTAATTGGGGGGGCTTGCTCTTGATTGGGGGGGCTTGCTCTTGATTGGGGGGGCTTGCTCTTGATTGGGGGGGCTTGCTCTTGATTGGGGGGGCTTGGGAGAGACCCCCCCAGAAAAGGACTCATATAAGGGGAGAAGGAGTGGAGCCCCCAGGTGAGAAAGCAGTCTACCCCTCCCCTCCTCATAATTGGGGGGGCTTGCTCTTGATTGGGGGGGCTTGCTCTTGATTGGGGGGGCTTGGGAGAGAACCCCCCCCGAAAAGGACTCATATAAGGGGAGGAGTGGAGCCTCCAGGGCAAAGAGCAGTCTACCCCTCCCCTCCTCTTGATTGGGGGGGCTTGCTCTTGATTGGGGGGGCTTGGGAGAGAGACCCCCCCAGAAAAAGACCCATATAAGGGGAGAAGGAGTGGAGCCTCCAGGTGAGAGAGCAGTCTACCCCTCCCCTCCTCTTAATTGGGGGGGCTTGCTCTTGATTGGGGGGGCTTGCTCTTGATTGGGGGGGCTTGGGGGAGAACCCCCCCAGAAAAGGAATTCTATAAGGGGAGAAGGAGTGGAGCCTCCAGGGCAAAGAGCAGTCTACTCCTCCCCTCCTCTTAATTGGGGGGGGCTTGGGGGTTAGGAAGAACCCCCCCCGCCTCCCCCCCCTAGAAGGCCCAGGCGCCCTCCTCCCGTAGCTGAGCCTCCCCCCGGCAGCGCAGTCTACCGGCCTCCCCCGCCGGGCCTTGCGGAGCGGCGGGTCCTCCGTCCCCGGAGCGGGCGGGGAAGCGCCGTCCCGCGGCCCCCCGGGACTCACCGGCAAGCGCGGGGCGATCTCGGCCGAGCAGCAGTGGCAGAAGTAGCGTCCCGGCTGCGGCGAAGCCTCCGCCATCTTGTCCCCTCCTCCCTCCTCCTCCTCCTCCCTGACGGGAGGCCAAGCCCCGCCCCCGACGACGTCACCGCGCGGGGACGGGGACGACGGCGGCCGGCGAGGGCCGGAAAGCATCAGGCAGCAAGGCGCACGGAGCACTTCCTCCTCCCTAGAGCGGCTGCTTCCGGTCGCGGAGGCGGGATTTCCTGTGTGTGTGTGAGGGGAATTGATGGACTCCTCTCGAAGAGAGGGTTGCCCATAGTCATGCGCAGATGGGCCCCGCGCATCCGGAGGTTCCCGGACGGCGCCCGGGGATTCGCGGAGAGCGCCCGGGGATATCCGGACGGCTGGCAGCCCGTGCCGGAAATGCGGATTTCCTTGAAAATACTTCAGAAACGTCATTCCCACCCCCCTTTCAAAATAATATATGTATAACAGATCAACAAATAAAATAAATAAAAGGACAAAAATAAAATAAATAAAATAAAGGACTAAAAATAAAAGAAATAAAACAAAAGGACTAAAATCTGTGTCCAGATTTTCAATTATTATTATTGAAATACTGCCCCTCATTGTGTAAAGAATGTTCTGTTCTTTTCCTCTTTTGAATCTTTTCACTTCGTATCTTTATTTTTTTTCTTTTCCTCTTTTTTGTTCCTTTAAATATTTTCTATTCCCTACATCATTTCCTTTTTTCTTCAAATGTAAAGAGATAGCACATCATGTTTGTATAGGTATGTACATTTTTAATCAGCAAAGAATTAAAATTAAAATCAAGAAAGAAAGCACACCAGTGCAAGTAGATAAATGGGTACCACTGCGGCGGGAAGGTAAATGGCATTTCTGTGTGCTGCTCTGGTTTCCGTCATGCGCCAGAAGCGGTTCAGTCCTGCTGGCCACACGACCCAGAAAGCTGTCTGTGGACACCGCCGGCTCCCTCAGCCTGAAAGCGAGATGAGCGCCACAACCCCATAGTCGCCTTTGACACGACTTAACCATCCAGGGGTCCTTTACCTTCACCTTAGGGACGCAGGTGGTGCTGTGGGTTAAACCACAGAGCCTAGGACTTGCCGATCGGAAGGTTGGCGGTTCAAATCCCCGCAATGACGGGGTGAGCTCCCGTTGCTCGGTCCCTGCTCCTGCCCACCTAGCAGTTCGAAAGCACCTCAAAGTGCAAGTAGATAAATAGGTACCACTCCGGCGGGAAGGTAAACAGCGTTTCCGTGCGCTGCTCTGGTTCGCCAGAAGCGGCTTAGTCCTGCTGGACACATGACCCAGAAGCTGTACGCCGGCTCCCTCGGCCAATAAAGTGAGATGAGCGCCACAACCCCAGAGTTGGTCACGACTGGACCTAATGGCCAGGGCTCCCTTTACCTTTAACCACTGTGGGTTAAACCACAGAGCCTAGGGCTTGCCGATCAGAAGGTCGGCAGTTCGAATCCCCGCAAAGGAGTGAGCTCCCGTTGCTCTCTCCCAGCTCCTTCCAGCCTAGCAGTTCGAAAGCACACCAGTGCAAGTAGATAAATAGGTACCACTGCGGCAGGAAGGTAAATGGCATTTCCGTGCGCTCTGGTTTCCGTCATGCGCCAGAAGCGGCTTAGTCCTGCTGGCCACATGACCTGGAAGCTATACAACCAATCCCTCTTCCTGGAGAACTGGGCTCTCCCATCGACTCTCAGCACCCTGATCATACTACAATTCCCAGGTGCATTGGGGCTGTTCAAAGTCGTATGATACTGCTTTAAATGCATATAAAGTGGCACCTTGGTTCTCAAACGCCTTGGTCCTCAAACAACTTGGAACCCAAACACTGCAAACCCGGAAGCGTGTGTTCTGGTTTGCAAACATTTTTCGAGAGCCGAACGTGCTCCGTTTTGAATTTTATGCTTCCGTTTTGAGTGCCACGCTTTTGTTTTGAGTGTTATGCTGAGGTCCGTCTGCTTTTGCTATTTATTTTGCATTTTCGTTTTCGCGGCTCTTTTTCGTTTTGCTTTTGTGACCGTGCAGAACCCAGTCTAGCTACTGATGGATCGATTGTGCGACTGCAGTACATTGTTTATTGCCAAAATAAAAAATTCCTTCTAGTAGCACCTTAAAGACCAACTAAGTTACCGTAGTTCTTGGTATGAGCTTTCGTGTGCATGCACACTTCTTCAGATACACTGAGACAGAAGTTGCCAGATCCTTCTATATAGTGAGAAGGTGGGGAGGGGTATTACTCAGAAGGGTGGTGGGAATGGGTGATTGGCAGATAGCTGAGATGGATTCTTATCTCATTATACATGACTAAGCCATTTCTCACCTTCTCACCCCTTGCCTTTTCCTGTAAGACCTATTGCAGTCGTTAAGAGTCGTCAACAGGCTCACCTCAGCTATCTGCCAATCTCCCATTCCCACCACCCTTCTGAGTAATACCCCTCCCCACCTTCTCACTATATAGAAGGGTCTGGCAACTTCTGTTTCAGTGTATCTGAAGAAGTGTGCATGCACACGAAAGCTCATACCAAGAACTAACTTAGTTGGTCTTTAAGGTGCTACTGGAAGGAATTTTTTTATTTTGACTATGGCAGACCAACACGGCTACCTATCTGTAATTGTTTATTGCTTTCGTTTTACGGATCGATGGTCTCGTCAGACATTAAAACCCATGTTCAACTGCTGTTTTAGGGGTTGTTTTTAAAAGTCTGGAATGGATTAATCCGTTTTGCAATACTTTCTATGGGAAAGCGCGCCTTGGTTTTGGAACGCTTTGGTTTTGGAACGGATTCCCGGAACGGAGTAATTTTGGGAAGCAAAGTACCACTGTAAACGGGATCGGGGAACTTCATACGTTTCCAAAAAACCAGACACACAAAACACACACACACACAGATGACAAAAGACGACCTCCGGATGAATCTCCTTTTCTCTCCTTTTTTCCTTTTTAATATTTCTCCAACTTTACAAGGTTACAATCGTTTTAAATATTTCTGAAGTTTAAATACAATCTGTAATAATAATGTTATAAAATGTAAACTTTTTCAGTGTTTTTTTATTATTTTATTTCTCTCTTAAGTCACAAAGGTTAATAATACCTGAATGTTTTGCGAAAACGTGATATTCTTTCTTAAGGGAAAAAAAAAATCAACAACAACACACAAAACAAACAAACGAAAAAAACAAAACGAAAAATAAAAAGCGCAAAACGCAGAGGCTGCCTTAACCCCCCCAAAAAAACACGAATACCCCCGCCGTGACGAAAGGCAGCCCGCTGCTGTTTTCAGAGGTAGAATGTGGTTTATTTTTCAATTTTTATTTTCTTTCCTGAGTCAAAAGTCTACCTACGCTGTACAGATTGCATATCTTTGCTGCTCGTTCAAATTTGATTATTTCCTTTGAAGAAGGAAAAAAAACAAACACAACCCCAGAAATGGGGAGAAAAAACACACCCTGAAATTACATCTTATTTAAAAACTTGATATGCAGAGAGAGAGAGAGAGAGAGAGAAAGGAAGAAGGGGATCCGAGTTTGCACCCCCCCCAAAAGAAATCAGAACCCACCCCGCAAAAAAAAAACCAGTGTTTGTACAAATGTAACACAAATCCTTTTACTACCAGCTAAAGTCTTCCCATTTTCGCTTTTCGCAAGCAAATTATTAGACGTAAAATGGGATTGTGAGTTGGGGGCCGCACAGAAAATCTTTGCTTTTGTGGGAAAGGCGTCGTTGAAAAAACAACAAAACCCCGAAAACCTGCAGCTATTTTAAAAGTTTTTTTGGGGTCCGCAAACCCAACCTCTGCAACAGGAACCTCGCTCCCGCGAATCTTGCCTCGAACGGAGTCTCTTTTGTGAAAATTTGCGCAGAAATCGAGAACCCGGGAAACGTTCTTCTTGATAGCAGGGTGCGATCGAGCGGTGAAATATTCCCAAAAAATAAAATAAAATAAAGGGGTTCCCCCCCCCAAGCGTCGCCCCGTTCTAGGGAACGCAGAAAGCCCTGGGTCGGAATTCGAATCCGGAACACCCTCAGCCACCATCCCTGCAAGCAAATCTTAATTTTATTTTGGTTTGTTTCCTGTACACCCAACCCCAAACCATTATCCCACCCGCCACCCCGACCCTCGCAGCCCCTCCAGAATACAATCAAGATCCAGATAGCATTTTCCACGTTGCCCCTGAGTCGCCATCGAACCCTTAAAAAGCAAAAATTCTGGCCTGAGAATGAAGGAATTCTGCCACGTTCCTTGAGAGACAGACACACACCACGCACACCCTAAATAAAAAACAACCCACAAACATACACACTTTTATATATATTTATATAAATTTGGATATATAGAATTTCTTACTCGCCCACCCGCGCTAAAAACTCCTCCCTCTTTCTCTCTCTCTCTTTTTTAAAAAATATGTCTAGGGCGGGGGGAAATTCACACAAACACACACACAACACACACACCCAGCAACAACTCCTAGCTTCCAACGAGGAAAGGGGGTTGCACGTCAGAGAGGAAGGGTCTCTTCTTTAGGGGAAGGCGGGCGGAGGTTCTGGGTTCGAGTCCCGACGACTCCGGCCCTTTCACAGGCGCGGAGCTGTCGACACAAGGACAGGGCGAGTGTGCGAGGCAGGGTATAAATAACAAAATTATTATTATCAGACTGGTCTTGTGCACACCCCACAATGCCCAAAGCCGGGCATTTAAAATTCAGGTGATTGTATCGGCTTACGGGCCTTTACTTCCAAACCCAGACCGCAAAAACGCCTAACCGGAAAGTTCTGCGTTTCACCTTGAACCCAAGACCCTCTTTTTTTTTGGACAAGCGGCGATTCACCCAACCGACTTCAAATCATAGTTAAAAGCAACGTACGCAACATCCCTTCAAAGCAGCTCCCCAAAAATAAAGGAATTCCGGGAACTGTAGTTTACCCCCTGACAGTGCTATAGTTCCAAAGACCCTCAAACTAGAATTCTCAGGATTTTGGGGGGTGTTTTTTTTAAAAAGGGATGGTGCATATACTGCCTTAATAACAGAGGTATATATCCTATAGTTTCCAAGTCTGAACACAGACAGATGTGGTTTAACCGGGTCCCATCGAAAGAGCCAGATTTGCGGGTTCGTAAACCAATTTTTGACCCATCTCCGCGTCTCCAGGCAGAAAGGGAGGGTTTCAAGCCTAGGATTCGACGCAGCAGCTCAAGGACCCGAAAGGAAAAGAAGGCAGGCTTGCCCAATGGGTAGATTTTTAAAAAAGAAATTATTTTCAGGGGTGGGGAAGGCAGGAAAGTCTGCAAGGGGAAGACCCACATAGAGAGCCACGAGAGAGATTGGTTTGAGGTGGGTCAACGCACCTGAAAACAGAGTTAAAAAACAAAAATACTAGGCAGATGTTGGAGGAAAAGTTTGCCCCCTCTCCTCTCCCTAGATCCATACCTGCCCCACGGCCAGCGGACCCCCTGGGTCCGTGCGAGGCCATTTCACCCGCAACTCAAAGCAGACACTTTTGTGATCCGCGGTACCCGTACGGTTCGATTAGTAAGCTTTCCAAAAAAATAAAAGGGGGGGGGGGACACCTGTTTGCGATACAAGAGGATTGGTGGCAGCGGTGGGATCTTGCAGGAGATATTTCTATATATTTCCAGGCTGGGTAGCTTGGGGGCTGGATTCTGAGAACCGTCTTAACGCAGCCGCAAAATGCAACCTTGCTTTGGTGATGAGGGGTGTCGCTGCCTTGTGTCTCCCCACTGATATCAGCCGCCAATTTGGGCCCGTTTGCTTCAGTGGGTCTACTCAGAGGAGGAGGTAAGCAGGATCCAACATGCCCAGACCGTCCCAAGTCCGGGGTTCATTTGCAAAGTCCTTAAATTCACTATAGGGAGACTCAACGGCAATGGTGCCCCCCTCTTTTTCCTAGAGAAATAGTCAGAATGGGGGCCATTTCAGAGGGGGGTGGGATGCTAACTGCTACCATGCTGGAAGTGGGGACCCAACGTATTTAGGGTGCAAGAAATAGCCGGAACCACATTGCTGGCTCCAAAGGGTTTTGAGGTGCGCCGAAAAACTGCCCAAAGCAGTTCCGCAAAGGAGTATAAAATCTGATTTACGGATATCTGCATCTGTGTTTGCTGAGCGCCCGTTTTGAAAAAAGAGGAGCGGGGAAGCAAAGAGCTATTCCCGACGGGATCTGAGAGAGCTTTATTATTATTTAATAATAATAATAATAATAAAAGGACCCGGACGCCGAATTTAAGGGCTATCAACGCCCCTCGGGCTGGAATTCCCATTCCAGAAACTGGCAAGCGCATTTTTTTTTTAAAAAAAGCAGAATCGATAATTAAACGGGGGGGGGGGAGCTCGCAGCGCTACAATTCCCAGCGCCTTGGGCAAACTACAGTTCCCGCGAGGTTGGGGAGGGGAACGTCGTGTGCTTTTAATTTAATAATGCAGCCTTAAAAACCCCACAAAAAACACCTTAAGATATTCTCGGTTGTGCTCTCCAAAACTTTGGCCATGTTCTGAAAGTGGGAACGATGTGGGCAGAAAATGGATTTTTGTTTTTCTGGATGGCAGCATTCTTTGGGGTTCGTGGAGAAGAGATATCCCTTTGTCGGTTCCTTGGCCAGCGTCTAAATATAAGGCAGGGGAGACTTCTTTGACCGCAGGTCTCAAAATAGGCTCCGGAAGAGTCAAGCTCCTGGAAACCGCCGTGGTTTTCCCCAAAGAGAGCTATAGTTTTGTTACGGGCGCCGGGAGCTGTCAGGAGACCCAGGAAATTCCCCTCTATAACATCTTAAGAATGGCATAGCAACTAACCCCTCTTTCCCCGGTGAGCCCCGGGAACTGTAGCTCTGGCGAGGGGGAACGAGGCGCTGGCCTCACAACGCTCAGCACCCGGCACAAAACTACAGCTCCCAGGAACCACAACGTTTTGAAGGGGTATCGCAGCGCAGGGGACCGGGGCGCTCAGTGTCTACAGGGTTCGCCGCCAATCTAGAAGCCGTCCGGGTGTGTTGCGCTACAACTCCCAGAGTGTACGGCACCCAAAGTCTGGAGGGTGCCAAGTCGATACCCAATGGAAGATATATTAGTGAGTTTGGGGGAAATAGGAGCGAGGAGATGTAAAAATTCCTAGAGCCTTGAACAGAAAATTTAAAAAGGTTCCCAAGCAAAAGTCTGGGTTCTACAGCCTTAGTATTAACCCAGAGAGAGAGAGAGAGAGAGAGAGAGAGAGAGAGAGGGAGGGAGAGAGGGAGAGTTGTCACTATTTGATCCCAGAAAAGCGACAAATTCTAAAAATCATTTTTAAAAATATAAGAAGAGAGAGAGGGAGGGAGAAGCCTTCTGTTCGTTCCAGAAAGGAACCGTCCGCTTAACGGTGCCGGCTGAAACAAAACAGGACTGGATCAAAATGGGGTCTCCTTTAGGGGCACAATAATCTGTTTTGTTGAGGGGGGCCCAGTGGTCTTCTTCTCCCAGCTCCCCAAACCCCAGTTAAGAAATTAAAACCAGAACATGAGAGGACAAGGGAGTGATGGATAGATGTTTTGAGAGCCCATGTTAGTAGCAGTTGTTTACTTTGAGCGTTTTGCTGCGTTCCGTTAAAGGAAAACTGAATTTCTAGAAATATTTCCCGGGAGGGGGTCCGGCAAAGAGAAGATATTGGTGGTGGTGGTGGTGGGGAGATATTCTGATTCAAGAATCCTCTCCAATCTGCCCACCCCGGGGGGACCTGGAAAGGAGGAGAAAGGGGTACGATGAGGTAGATATGCCAACACAACAAACTGTCGTTGTTAAGTCGAGGGGGTTCTCTGGCGGCTAGCGGCAAATATTTGGACCCCCTCGTCGTCTGCATCTGAAATGGTGGGCTCCCCCCCCCCGCCTGGTTCTGCAAGAAGCGAGACCCACAACCTCTCCGATTCCTGCCAAAGTCAAGGACGTGCCCCCTTACCCTATGTTCAAAGTAAACCACAAGTGAGTTTGGTGGGAGCAAGGGGGAGAAAAACCACAACCCCAAATTTTATCCTCTCCTCCGGTTGCGCTCCCAAAACTCTGCCAAACCCCCCCAGCTCGCCACGCTACTCCTCAGCAACGCACCGTTGCGGGAAATTTGAAAGAACCGCCCGCCCTCTGCAAACTACGGTTTTCGGGATTATTTGCAAGGAAGCTCCGCGCTTCGAATGCACTCGGAAGATGCGATGTCTGGAAGCTAAGTTTAAAAAATGGTTTCGTCCTGGCAAAAGCCAGTCGGACGTCTGAGGTCCCCAGCACCCTCTGCAAACTACGTTTCCCGGGATTATTTGCAGGGAAGCCGCGTGCTTCAAATGCAAATGGAGGATGCGATGTTAAAAAAAGGGTTTTGTACTGGCAAGAACCAGTTCTGGAAATGGAGACGTCTGAGGTCCCCAGTTTTCCTGGGCGTTGGGGAAACGACAAGCCCCGCAGACTGCAGAGGTTAACGCTGTGGTTTTTAAATTATTTGGGGGGGTGGAGGCGAGGAAAAACAACCCAGTGGTTTTTTTGGTGTCGTTGTTTTGCCATCGCAAAGGAGAAAAGTTTGAGGGTCAGGGGAGCGAGGTGCTAAGACGCAGGCAAGGCTGCCCCATCCGATCCTCCAATTTCCACGCAAAGAAATCTCCGTACAAAAATATCATCCTGTGAAATCCCAAAGCAATTGCTTGCGCGCCGCCCCCGACCCACCCCAATATGTAGGAAAAAACCCCACCTGAGCTCGTTCGTCAAAGACAATTTTCCCCGAGACCACCCCCCCCCTTGCAAAAAAAGCCCCTGCCAGTGTTACACGAAAAGATTTCGGGAGGGAAAGTGCAGCCGTATCGCCAACGGAAAACACCCCTGAAGCAACACGCGTTAAGAGGATAACCGCCAAAATAAAAACTTACAGAATTTGCTCTATAGATCTGCTTTCGCTTTTTCCTTTTTTGGTTGTCTGTTGAGAATCGTATTCCGAAAACAAAAGAAGTTTCTATTTACACACACACACCCCTGAATTTTCCTTATATATGTTTTGAGAGCGGTTTTTTTTTTTTTGTAAAAAAGGAAAGAAAACAAAAGCGCAATAGCTAAAAGCTTTCCCACCGCCCACCTTCCCCCCCCCCTGCCCCCTTTTGTAATTGCTGTTTGGGGTGCGGTTTAAAAAAAGGATTTCATTCTGAGACCACCCTGAGACCGCCTGACGAGAGGAGTCTCCCCGCCACCGCCCCAGACAAAATAAAAATAAAAATAACACACAGTGCAAAAGTGTGAGTTCGCATGAGGTAAGGAGTTCTGTGTCTACAATGCATTACGTCAAAAAAACAAAAGAGCTAAAACCACACAGTGTTTTCCAATCTGGCTCAGAAATCGTCGGCGCTTGACGCGCCACCCCCTGCCCTCCAAAATCCAGGCTGAAAAAGCTTTGTTTCCGTTTTTTTGGTTCTTCTATTGATATCTTTAATGCTGGGCATGGGGGGAATATTTGGTGGAAGCGGGGAGAGAAAGAGGAGGGAGAGATTAGGACCCAGATTAGGACCCCCACCTGTTTCCCCCAAAAAGCTTTGGTTATTTTGGTGTTAAGCTGAGATTGGTTGGGATACCTCCCTCCGTTCCCGGTTGGGGCAGGATCAAAACATCTCCCTGCAGCAATGGCAAAGAGGTTCTTTTATTTTTGGGGGGGATTTGGGGGACAGAAGATGGCACCTTCCAGACCCCCCTTGCCCCCCCCGGGAACAAACAAGGCGCGTGCGTTAAGATTCAGCGGGTCCATCTCTCCCCTCTCTCCGGAAAAACGCCCCCAGGAAATTCCCGTCCAGACAGGCGGATAAGGTTCCAAACCGGGGATGTTTTCTCGCCGGCCGTGCGTCGCCGGGGGCTTTCGGCTTTGGCAGGACGAAGAGGAGAAGCGGGGAGGGTTTCCTTAAGGCGACGAGGAATTGGTTGAGGTAGACGTCGGCGCGGCGGGGAAAGCAGTCTGCGGGGCGCTGGCGGCGGTGGCCTGCCCGCCCTGCGAGGCGCCGCGGCCGCTGTTGGAGTTTCCTTTGCTGAGGGAGGACGACGGCCCCGGAGTTTGGGCAAACAGCACACCTGGACGAGAATGGAAGAAGACACTTGGTGGGCCACCAGAACCCTGGACCCGTTCATTCTCACCAACCTAAACACCCGACTGGTCCCTTAATCCCGGTTGCCTTAGACGTTTCCGAGCACAATTCAAAGTGTTGGAGCTGACCTCGAAAGCCCTAAATGGCCCTGTATACCTGAAGGAGCGTCTCCACCCCCATCGCCCAGACCGGACACCTGGGTCCAGTTCTGAGGGCCTTCTGGCGGTTCCCTCACTGCGAGAAGCAAGGTTACAGGGAACCAGGCGGAGGGCCTTCTCGGTGGTGGCGCCCTCCCTTTAGATGTCAAGTAAATAAACAACTACCTGACTTTTAGAAGACATCTTAAGGCAGCCCTGCTTAGGGAAGCTTTTAATGTTTAATAGATTATTGTATTTTAATACTCTGTTGAAAGCCACCCAGAGTGGCTGGGGAAACCCAGCCAGATGGGCGGGGTATAAATTATTATTATTATTATTATTATTATTATTATTATTATTATTATTATTAGACCCTACAAAAGCCGGGGCTGCCGCCTTTCAGCAATAGCTTTGAGAGTAGATAGGGTAAAGGTAAAGGTAAAGGGACCCCTGACCATTAGGTCCAGTCATGGCCGACTCGGGGGTTGCGGCGCTCATCTCGCTTTACTGGCCGAGGGAGCCGGCGTCCAGCTTCCAGGTCATGTGGCCAGCAGGACTAAGCCGCTTCTGGCGAACCAGAGCAGCGCACAGAAACGCTGTTTACCTTCCCGCCGGAGTGGTACCTATTTATCTACTTGCACTTTGAGGTGCTTTCGAACTGCTAGGTTGGCAGGAGCAGGGACGGAGCAACGGGAGCTCACCCCGTCGTCGCGGGGATTCGAACCACCGACCTTCTGATCGGCAAGCCTTAGGCTCTGTGGTTTAACCCACAGCACCACCCGCTTCCCTTGCAATTTTATTATGCAGTGAGAAATATGGGTTCTGCAATGGGGTTTCCACCCATCGCAACAGATGCTAAAGAAGGGGAGGGGAATGGTTTGTGCCTGCAAACACATTTTCAGCCCTTAGGTGGCCCCTATCAGCCTTTGTGGTGGAGCTGCTCAAAGGCACATGAATTTTGGAGCAAGGCGTTTGCAGAGATTTCCTTGGCAACTCCAGTGGTACCTCAGGTTACATACACTTCAGGTTACATATGCTTCAGGTTACAGACTCTGCTAACCCAGAAATAGTACCTCGGGTTAAGAACTTTGCTTCAGGATGAGAACAGAAATTGTGCAGCGGCAGCAGGAGGCCCCATGTGCTAAAGTGGTGCTTCAGGTTAAGAACAGTTTCAGGTTAAATACGGACCTCCAGAACGAATTAAGTACTTAACCCGAGGTACCACTGTATAAGCAAACTATGGTGCCATTTCCCCACCAGGCGCTCTTGAACCTTCTTATGGATTTGAAAAATTAAGAGCTTGTTTTTAATCTCTTAAAAGCGGCCGGGGGCCGCACTGCCAAATTCTGGAAGACCTTCTTTAATCTTAGTAATTTGGATTCAGAGAGTTGACAAATTGCCCTCCCGGAAAAGGGCAGGGCATGAGTTACCATTAAAAAAAGGAATTTTATTTCTTATATAAACATTGAGGCACGTGGTGTCACTAATACATGGAAATTCTGGCTCAATTAAGACTACATTCAGCTTTGATTCTCAATAGCGATGCAACTCACAGGTGCAGAATGCTTCCATTTTTATATTTATAGCTTTATGATTTGCAAAGGGAACATTTGGGTGATTTACTAACTTTACTATCCCTTTGCAGAGGAGCTTTTGTACTTTGTCCTTTGAGGCTGCAGATATTATTATTATTATTATTATTATTAATAATAATAATAATAATACACTTTACAGTTTAAATCTTTCAATTCGTTGTCTTCTTTCTTTCTGGGATGTTTGCACCAGTTTCAGGTATTTTCTTTTTGCAAACTTTTTTTTAAAAAAAATGCAAAAACCCGTCCTCACCTTTCACCTTACAGGTGTAGGTAAGGTAATCTTGCAACCTTCAGAGCTTGCGACCTTAGCAAACTTAAGACCGGGCTATAATTTGGTCTTTTTTATTTTAGTTTTTTATTTTAATTGGAGTAGTATTATGATTGGATTTATTAATTTGATGGTTTTTATTGGAAAATCAATAAAAATGATTTATTTATTTTTTTAAAAAAGACTGGGTTTGTGAGGCTGTCTGAAACCTCCTTTCCGAAGTCCCTTCAACTGGGGTTTACCTGTATAAACGATGCCGTTGAGTTCAACCGACATGTTGATGCTGTTCGTTCCGTTGGTGGCCAAATTCATGGCGGAGTCTTGGCGGTTTTCTGGAAGGCAAAAAAAGGAGGGGGGTAAGACAGAGGCAGGCAGGCAGCCATTTTCCTTCCGGGGGCGGGACCAGGGGCAAAAGTGGGCGGGGGAGACATGCAAATTTCCACACCTGTACAGGTGCCTAAGGGACGCAGGTGGCGCTGTGGGTTAAACCACAGAGCCTCTTGGGCTTGCTGATCAGAAGGTTGGCAGTTCGAATCCCCGCGACGACGGGGTGAGCTCCCGTTCCTCGGTCCCTGCTCCTGCCAACCTAGCAGTTCGAAAGCACGTCAAAGTGCAAGTAGATCAATAGGTACCCCTCTGGCGGGAAGGTAAACAGCGTTTCCGTGCGCTGCTCTGGTTTGCCAGAAGCGGCTTAGTCCTGCTGGCCACATGACCCGGAAGCTGTACGCCGGCTCCCTCGGCCAATAAAGCGAGATGAGCGCCGCAACCCCAGAGTGGGCCACGACTGGACCTAATGGTCAGGGGTCCCTTTACCTTTATCTTTACAGGTGCCTAATGTCCACACACAGATCATTATATAATAATAATAATAATAATTTATACCCCACCCATCTGGCTGGGCTTCCCCAGCCACACTGGGCGGCTTCCAACAAAATATTAAAATACTGTAATACATCAAACATTAAAAGCTTCCCTAAAGAGGGCTGCCTTCAGATGTCTTCTAAAAGTGTGGTAGTTGTTGTTCTCTTTGACATCTGGTGGGAGGGTGTTCCACAGGACAGGCGCCACTACTGACAAGGCCCTGTGGCTGGTTCCCTGTAGCTTTGCTTCTCACAATGAGGGAACCGCCAGAAGGCCCTTGGCGCTGGACCTCAGCGTCTGGGCAGAAGGATGGGGGTGGAGACGCTCCTTCAGGGATACTGGGCCATTTAGGGCTTTAACGGTCAGCACCAACACTTTGAATTGTGCTCGGAGCCAATGGAGGTCTTTCAAGATCGTTCTCTCTAACCTCCAAGGCAAGAGGCATGGCCAGAGATCACGGATACCTGGCGAGCGAGTCCCTTGGCTGTTGATACGGATACTCATGGGCAGCTGAGCGGTCATGGCCAAGAGATTCTGCTGCAGCGCCCTCTGCATCAACCGCTGCTGCTCGTCCGTCACGAGAGCAATCTTCTTCTCCGGGGGCTCCCCGGACTCCAGCTTCTCCCGCAGGTGCTCCAGCGCTGCCGCCTGAGCCACAGCCGCCGCCTGTGCCGCCGCAGCTTGGACGGCTTGGGCCGCGATGGCCGGGTGGCCCGCCAGCGAGACGGGCAGGCGTCCGGGCACACCAATGGGGATGGCCGTCTCCTCCTCTGCAGGGGTTGCAAGAACAACAACAAAAAGGAAAGCTCCTTTAGCGCAAAGAGGTGCAAGCAGGTGAGACGGAGAGAGCGATATATGTTCAAATATATAAAAGGATGTCACATAGAGGAGGGAGAAAGGTTGTTTTCTGCTGCTCCAGAGAAGCGGACACGGAGCAATGGATCCAAACGACAAGAAAGAAGATTCCACCTAAACATTAGGAAGAACTTCCTGACAGTAAGAGCTGTTTGACAGTGGAATTTGCTGCCAAGGAGTGTGGTGGAGTCTCCTCCTTTGGAGGTCTTTAAGCAGAGGCTTGACAACCATATGTCAGGAGTGCTCTGGTGGTGTTTCCTGCTTGGCAGGGGGTTGGACTCGATGGCCCTTGGGGTCTCTTCCAACTCTAGGATTCTATGATTCTATAATACAGGGAGATCTTTGTTTTTTTAGATAGAGAGATCAACTTTATTCGCATTAGCCAACGGCCATAGCAACATAAAACAAGCAATCAAATGACCAAGACTATCGTTCAGATAGTAAAGGTAAAGGGACCCCTGACCATTAGGTCCAGTCGTGGCCGACTCTGGGGTTGCGGCGCTCATCTCGCTTTACTGGCGAAGGGAGCCGGCGTACAGCTTCCGGGTCATGTGGCCAGCAGGACTAAGCTGCTTCTGGCGAACCAGAGCAGCGCACGGAAACGCCGTTTACCTTCCCACCGGAGTGGTACCCATTTATCTACTTGCACTTTGACGGGGTGAGCTCCCGTTGCTCGGTCCCTGCTCCTGCCCACCTAGCAGTCCGAAAGCACGCCAGTGCAAGTAGATAAATAGGTACCGTTCTGGCGGGAAGGTAAACGGTGTTTCCGTGCGCTGCTCTGGTTCGCCAGAAGCGGCTTAGTCCTGCTGGCCACATGACCCGGAAGCTGGACGCCGGCTCCCTCAGCCAGTAAAGCGAGATGAGCGCTGCAACCCCAGAGTCGGTCACGACTGGACCTAATGGTTACCTTTTTAAGCCAACCCGGGAGACCTTTTAGGTTGAAGAGAGGGGCACAAAACGTGTGCGGAAACAAACGCGCGAGGCAATCGGCTGCCGTACCTTTTTTGATTTTCGGGACGGAGGCCAAGGAGCTGCCATTAGTGGTCGACCCCAACCCCAGCGTTGGCACTTGGAGCTTGGGCGAGGAAAGCATGCCATGGGTGCTGCTAGGCGAGTACGTGAAGATTGAGCCGCTGAAGCCTTGCCGGCGACCTTCGCGGCGGTTGCTGTCAATGGCGGCTTGCAACTCATTGGGGTTGCTCAGACCTCTCTTCTCACACTCGTAGGGATACAAATACTTCATGTACCTTTCCAGGGAAAAAGACACACACACAAAAATCAACCATTCGCGCTTCGTTCAATTCAACGCACGCTGCCAAGATGGACAGAGTTGGCCCCCTATTCCAATGGAATGGGACGTCCCTATTTTCAGGGGAGAAACGTTGGAGGGGATGGAATAGGACGTCCCTGTTTTCACGGGAGAAACGTTGGAGGGGATGGAATAGGACGTCCGTATTTTCAGGGGAGAAACGTTGGAGGGGATGGAAGAGGACGCCCCTATTTTCAGGGGAGAAACGTTGGAGGGGATGGAAGAGGACGCCCCTATTTTCAGGGGAGAAACGTTGGAGGGGATGGAAGAGGACGCCCCTATTTTCAGGGGAGAAACGTTGGAGGGGATGGAAGAGGACGTCCATATTTTCAGGGGAGAAACGTTGGAGGGGATGGAAGAGGACGCCCCTATTTTCAGGGGAGAAACGTTGGAGGGGATGGAAGAGGACGTCCATATTTTCAGGGGAGAAACGTTGGAGGGGATGGAAGAGGACGCCCCTATTTTCAGGGGAGAAACGTTGGAGGGGATGGAATAGGACGTCCCTCTTTTCAGGGGAGAAACGTTGGAGGGGATGGAATAGGACGTCCCTATTTTCAGGGGAGAAACGTTGGAGGGGATGGAATAGGACGTCCCTATTTTCAGGGGAGAAACGTTGGAGGGGATGGAATAGGACGTCCCTATTTCCAGGGGAGAAACGTCGGAGGGGATGGAATAGGACGTCCTTGTTTTCATGGGAGAAACGTTGGAGGGGATGGAACAGGACGTCCCTATTTTCAGGGGAGAAACGTTGGAGGGGATGGAATAGGACGTCCCTATTTTCAGGGGAGAAACGTTGGAGGGGATGGAATAGGACGTCCCCATTTTCATGGGAGAAACGTTGGAGGGGAAGGAATAGGACGTCCCTATTTTCAGGGGAGAAACGTTGGAGGGGATGGAATAGGACGTCACTATTTTCTGGGGAGAAACGTTGGAGGGAATGGAGCTATGCAACCCCCAAGTCAAGGAGATAGGGAAGGTTTCTTTAATGTTTGATGGTTTATTGTGTTTTTATTTGTGTTCTGCAGACACAAACACAAAACCAGGTGCTTTTTCGAATCTTCTGGCACCATTTAAGGACAGGCAAGACACTGCTTCTTTTTTTAAGAGAAAGGAATTCGGGTTTACAGCTACGAAGGAGTTAACAGCCCTCCACCCACTCACCTCCCCCCTCCACCGGCCCACCCCTCCCTCCCCACCCACAAATCCTTTTTCCGCCACCTGGTCCTCTGAATTCCAGACTAATTAACATTAGCCTTGATTAGGATGGATGTAATAGGTGGGGGAAGCGAATGGCAGAGAAGGAAGAAGAGGAGAGAGAGAGAGAGAGAGAGAGAGAGAGAGAGAGAGAGAGGAGGGGGAGAAAGCATGGGGTCAGAATGAGCCCATTCCCCTGCTTCCAAAAATTCAAGAGTGCGTCTCCATATAGAACTACACGTAAATTTCTTCCCAAAGAGCCTTTGATCCACTGTATATACCGTATTTTTCGCTCTATAAGACGCACCAGACCACAAGGCGCACCTAGTTTTTGGAGGAGGAAAACAAGAAAAAATGAATCCCAGAAGCCAGAACAGCAAGAGGGATCACTGCGCAGCGAAAGCAGCAATCCCTCTTGCTGTTCTGGCTTCTGGGATAGCTGCGCAGCCTGCATTCGCTCCATAAGACGCACACACATTTCCCCTTACTTTTTAGGAGGGAAAAAGTGAGTCTTACAGAGCAAAAAATACGGTATTTTGGAGAAAGAAAATGAACAAATTCCTATGCCCCACAAAAAACCCAGAGATGCAAATTAAATAAAAGGACACATTCTACTCATGTAAAAACACGCTGATTCCTGGACCGTCCGCGGGCCGGATTGAGAAGGAGATTGGGCCGGATCCGGCCCCTGGGCCTTAGGTTGCCTACCCCTGGTCCAGGGGTCCTTTACCTTTGCTGCGTGAAAAGTTGAGGAATGATAGAGGCACCCCCTCTTTGGAGCATGGCTGGGGGAAGGATCCTGGGAACTACAGTTTACCCATGGTGCCGGTGGCGCAGGACACGGGTGGCGCTGTGGGTTAAACCACAGAGCCTTGGACTTGCCGATCGGAAGGTCGGCGGTTCGAATCCCCGCAACGACGGGGTGAGCTCCCGTTGCTCGGTCCCTGCTCCTGCCAACTTAGCAGAAGCCAAGTTACAGGGAAGCAGGCAGAGGGCCTTCTCGGTGGTGGCGCCCTCCCTGTGGAACGCCCTCCCTTCAGATGTCAAAGAGAACAACAACTACCAGACTCTTAGAAGACATCTGAAGGCAGCCCTGTTTAGGGAAGCTTTTAATGTTTGATGTATTACAGTATTTTAATTTTTTTGGGGGGGAAGCCGCCCAGAGTGGCTGGGGAAGCCCAGCCAGATGGGCGGGGTATAAATAATAAATTATTATTATTTTTTTTATTACTTACTGAGTGCGCAAGGTGAAGGCCGCACTGGTGATGGACGTGGGCAGGTTCAGACCCTTTGTGATCTCCCGCCAGAGTTTCTTGTTGATCACCTCCACCAAGCCGCCCTTCTCGGTCACCAGCACATAGAGCATGTACAGATCGAGGACTTGCTTGGCCATAATCGGAATGCGGTTGACCGGCGTCCCTGCAGACGAAAAGAGAAAGAAACAAAAATAGCAGTTCGGTGGGGGCCGAATCGAAGCCCCGCTCGCCGGCGACGGCGGCAACAACCAAAGTCTCTGTGCTTTCTGAGACTTCTGGGAGAAGATATATAATGAATTGGAAAAAATGTATTAAGAAATACTTTACATTTCTCCCTGTTAAAACAAACAAGATGAATTGTAACAGGGAGAAATGTGAAGTATTGCACTTGGGCAAAAAAAAATGAGAGGCACAAATACAAGATGGGTGACACCTGGCTTGAGAGCAGTACATGTGAAAAGGATCTAGGAGTCTTGGTTGACCACAAACTTGACATCAGCCAACAGTGTGACGCGGCAGCTAAAAAAGCCAATGCAATTCTGGGCTGCATCAATAGGAGCATAGCATCTAGATCAAGGGAAGTAATAGTGCCACTGTATTCTGCTCTGGTCAGACCTCACCTGGAGTACTGTGTCCAGTTCTGGGCACCACAGTTCAAGGAGGACACTGACAAACTGGAACGTGTCCAGAGGAGGGCAACCAAAATGGTCAAAGGCCTGGAAACGATGCCTTATGAGGAACGGCTAAGGGAGCTCGGCATGTTTAGCCTGGAGAAGAGGAGGTTAAGGGGTGATATGACAGCCATGTTCAAATATATAAAAGGATGTCACCTAGAGGAGGGAGAAAGGTTGTTTTCTGCTGCTCCAGAGAAGCGGACACGGAGCAATGGATCCAAACTACAAGAAAGAAGATTCCACCTAAACATTAGGAAGAACTTCCTGACAGTAAGAGCTGTTTGACAGTGGAATTTGCTGCCAAGGAGTGTGGTGGAGTCTCCTCCTTTGGAGGTCTTTAAGCAGAGGCTTGACAACCATATGTCAGGAGTGCTCTGATGGTGTTTCCTGCTTGGCAGGGGGTTGGACTCGATGGCCCTTGGGGTCTCTTCCAACTCTAGGATTCTATGATTCAGAGGCCTTTCTTCTTGGAATAACAGGTTTGGAAGTGTCCAAGAAAGATGTTAGACTATTTTTGTATGCCACAACTGCAGCTAGAATGTTAGGGAAGTTTTTAATATTTTCAACACTTGATTGGGATCCGCCCAGAGTGGCTGGGGAAACCCAGCCAGGTGGCAGGGTATAAATAATAAATTATTATTACTATTATTATCTCCTATTTCCCAGGCTAAATATCCCCAGCTCCCTAAAACGTTCCTCATCAGGCTTGGTTTCCAGACCCTTGATCATCTCAGTCCTCTTCCTCTGCAAACCTTCCAGCTTCTCAACACCCTTCTTAAATTGTGGTGCCCAGAACTGGACACAGGACTCCAGAAGCAAGAATAGAGTGAGACTATTACTTCCCTTATCGGGACGCGGGTGGCGCTGTGGGTTAAACCACAGAGCCTAGGGCTTGCCGATCAGAAGGTCGGCGGTTCGAATCCCCGCAATGACGGGGTGAGCTCCCGTTGCTCGGTCCCTGCTCCTGCCAACCTAGCAGTTCGGAAGCACCTCAAAGTGCAAGTAGATAAATAGGTACCGCTCCGGCGGGAAGGTAAACGGCGTTTCCGCGCACTGTTGTGGTTCGCCAGAAGTGGCTTAGTCATGCTGGCTACATGATCCGGAAACTGTAGGCCGGCTCCCTCAGCCAATAAAGTGAGATGAGCGCCGCAACCCCAGAGTCGGCCACGACTGGACCTAATGGTCAGGGGTCCCTTTACCTTGTTAATATATAGTCCTAAGTGGCTCACAGGCACGAAACCCATGTTGGAAATCTGAATGCAACGGAAGCTTGAGTGAAATGATTCCATCAAAGTTCTTTAAAGTTCCTTTCCGTTTTATTTTTATTACAATCGCTGCTGCTATGACGGACCGGACCAGCAAGTTCGGATTACGAGGCGGGATTCGAACTGGCAGCTCCCTTGACTCGCCCCTCGAGTTTCTGAGCCGCGGGGCACAGTCTCCGCCGGCAGAACCAGGCGTGCAGTGGAAAAATCAGAAGGGCAGGTTCCCTTCCTGATATAATTAGACAATTATAAGGATTAGGGAGGCATTGCAGTGATTAACATAGACCACCACTCGATGCTTTTTTGGGTAGATGTGTTTTCTGTCCAAATGACGCTGGAAAGAGCGTCTCCACCACAATTGTCCAGCCCGGACGCCGGGGTCCACTTCCGAGGGCCTTCTGGCGGTTCCCTCCCTGTGAGAAGCGAGGTTGCAGGGAAGCAGGCACAGGGCCTTCTCGGTGGTGGCACCCATCAAGTCTCAAGGAGATAAAGAACTTTTAGAAGACACCTGAAGGCAGCCTTGTTTGGGGAAGTTTTTAATGGTTGATGCTTTATTTATATACACTGTAAGCCGCTCAGAGTGGCTGGGGAAACCCAGCCAGATGGGCGGGGTATAAATAATAAAATTATTGCTGCTATTATTATTATTGTTAACTCTCAAAACTGGAGTGCTTTGTTTTTCGGGGCTCATTATTTTTCCCCCCTGCTGTCCTGGCTCCAGATTTAATCTCCACGATGACCCTGAAACACAGGGAAGTTCTTAAAGTTTTATGTTTTATCGTGTTGGGTGTTTTAACTCGTTGGAATCTGCACAGAGAAGCTGGGGCAACTCAGTCAGATGGGTTGTGGGAATGGTTGTGGAACACCGGTATAAAATTTACGGCATGCAATGCCTTAAAGGAAAACATTATGAAAATGGTTTACAGGTGGTACATGACCCCAGTCAAGCTGGCAAAAATTTATCATTTGCCTGATAATAAATGTTGGAAATGTAAAGAGACTGAAGGTACCTTCTATCACCTTTGGTGGACATGCCCGAAGATTAAGGCTTTCTGGGAAATGATATATAATGAAATGAAAAAGGTACTTAAATGTACTTTCCCTAAAAAACCAGAGGCCTTCCTCTTGGGCATTGTCGGTCAATTGGTGTCAAGGAAGGACAGAACTTTCTTTTTGTATGCTACAACAGCAGCAAGAATACTCATCGCAAAGTATTGGAAGACACAAGATCTACCCACTCTGGAAGAATGGCAGATGAAGGTGATGGACTATATGACATTGGCTGAAATGACAAGCAGAATCCGTGATCAGGGGAAAGAGACGGCGGAAGAAGAATGGAGAAAATTTAAAAGTTACCTTAAGGACTATTATAAACTTGATGAATGTTAGAATGTTGAGATTTTCAGGAAGAAAGGGATGCAGTGTTATGAGATAAGATTATAGAAAAGATTAAGACGACAGAGCTTGGAAAGGAATATTTAGAAGTTGCTAAAAAAAATATTTTGGACATTGGGATGCAGAAAGGGGGGGTATGGGGGAGTCCCGGAAAAGAAGTCTATGAAAAAATGTTACGAAATTATGTGTGTTTGTATGTCTTTCTACGTGTTTGTTTGTCTTTAAAAATTTTGTAAAACCAATAAAAATTTTATATATAAAAAAAAAAACTCAGTCAGATGGGTGGCATGTAAGTAACAAATTATTATTATTATTATTATTATTATTATTATTATTAGTTGTATTCCACCTTTCTCCCCTATTAGGGACCCAAGGTGGTTTATAGTGTAGATCTGGGTTATTTTGAAAGTTGCGTGAAGTTTTTCATTCAACGTTCAGTGCTTGACAGAACCGACCACATTATTTCGCCGCTTTCTGCTATTTTTTTCATAACCAGAGGGTTGTTTTTTTTGGGGGGTGTGTGTTAGGATTTGATTCCCTGGTCTCTCCCAGGACCAGCGCTCTAACCTTTACACCGCGCTGCCTCTCTTCGTCGGATGTGCTATGTTTGCACGCCTGCCTATTCTGAAACAAACACCCTGGCAGGTTTCAGAAAGCAAACAAGACTCTGTTCCCGCTTCCTCAACACCTTTGACCAAAGACAAGCCGCAGCCCCTCCAATTTGCATCAGGCTGTTTTTCACCGAAAGGTCTGGTGCATTCAAATCTCGCCCTTTCTGCATGTGCTCGGGGCTGAAATAAGGGAGGGAGAGAGAAAGACAGAAAGAGAAGAAGAAAGAGAGGAGAGAGAGAGAGAGAGAGAGAGAGAGAGAGAGAGAGAGAGAAAGAAAGAAAGAAAGAAAGAAAGAAAGAAAGAAAGAAAGAAAGAAAGAAAGAAAGAAAGGAGAGAGGAGGGGGAGAGATAAAGAAAGACAGAAAGAGAGGAGAGAGAGAGAGAGAGAGAGAAAGAAGAAGAAAGAGAGGGGGGAGAAAGAGAGAGAGAAGGAGAGATAAAGAAAGACAGAAAAAGAGAGAGAGCGAAAGAAAGAAAGAAAGAAAGAAAGAAAGAAAGAAAGAAAGAAAGAAAAGAAAGAGAAGGAGAGAGAGAGGAGATAAAGAACGAGAGAAAGAGAGAAAGAGAGAAAGAGAGAAAGAGAGAAAGAGAGAAAGAGAGAAAGAGAGAAAGAGAGAAAGAGGAAGAGAGAGAGAGAAAGGAGGGGGGAGAGAAAGAAAGAAAGAAAGAAAGAAAGAAAGAAAGAAAGAAAGAAAGGGCGCTTTTAACTCTCTGCAGGTCCAACGTTTTGCATTCGCCTCAAAACGTTCACATCCCGCGACGATTCAAGCCGCGAATCTCATCGGGTGATTTCGGGGAACAGAACCTCTCTCTCTCTCTCTCCTCTACCTCACAGGTTTCTTGTCAGGACAAAACGGGGTGGGGAGGCAGAGAATCACGGCCACCAGCCCTGACCTCCTTGGAAGGAAAAAGGCAGAGCATCCCTAACAAGAATAATAATAATAGTAATAATGATGATTTTGATGATGCAGTCATGAGGTCTAGAAACCCGAACAAGCAGCGAAAACCTGAGGAAACTGAATCGTAGCACATGAACAAAAAAAGACCACTTTGGCACACAAATTGGGTATGGACACTCCTAGCTAGCGGACAAAAGGAGCGGCTTTCAAAAGGGGGGCAAAACAAACCCCCCACTTCCCCCTCTAATTGATTTATTGCTTCCTTAAAGCCGAAAGGAACAATCAGGCCGAGAAAACAAGAGCCGACGGCAGCCAGAAGACGTTTGTGCGGTGGTGCAGCCGTCCGAGCGTTTTATTGCAGGAAGGAATGGGTCATTTTCCGGGATTAAATGGTGTCCGGCCAGAGGATGGGGCGGCCGGCCTATGGCTTGGATCCCAGGAGAGGGAGACTTTGAGGGAGGATGCTGGGGGGGGGGTCTTGGGGGTGGGGAGGAGGAGAGGTCTTTTTGCAGCCTTAACTATCCTAACTGTAAAATGGGCAGTTTATTTACAGCCTGTGAAATGGAGGCAGTGAGAGGTTTTACTTTCTTGGGTTCCATGATCACTGCAGATGGTGACAGCAGCCACGAAATTAATAGACGCCTGCTTCTTGGGAGAAAAGCGATGACAAACCTAGACAGCATCTTAAAAAGCAGAGACATCACCTTGCCAACAAAGGTCTGTATAGTGAAAGCTCTGGTTTTCCCAATAGTGATGTATGGAAGTGAGAGCTGGACCATAAAGAAGGCTGATCGCCAAAGAATGGATGCTTTTGAATTCTGGTGCTGGAGGAGACTCTTGAGAGTCCCATGGAGTGCAAGAAGATCCAACCTCTCCATTCGGAAGGAAATCAGCCCTGAGTGCTCCCTGGAAGGACAGATCCTGAAGCTGAGGCTCCAAGACTTTGGCCGCCTCATGAGAAGAGAAGACTCCCTGGAAAAGACCCTGATGTTGGGAAAGATGGAGGGCGCAAGGAGAAGGGGACGACGGAGGACGAGATGGTGGGACAGTGTTCTCGAAGCGACCAGCATGAGTTTGACCAAGCTGTGGGAGGCAGAGGAAGACAGGAGGGCCTGGCGTGCTCTGGTCCAGGGGGTCATGAAGAGGCGGACACGACTAAATGACTAAACAACAACAACATCCCTGACCATTAGGTCCAGGCGTGGCCGACTCTGGGGTTGTGGCGCTCATCTCGCTTTACTGGCCAAGGGAGCCGGCGTACAGCTTCCAGGTCATGTGGCCGCTTCTAAGCCGCTTCTGGTGAACCAGAGCAGCGCACGGAAACGCCATTTACCTTCCCGCCAGAGCGGTACCTACTGATCTACTTGCACTTTTGATGTGCTTTAGAACTGCTAGGTTGGCAGGAGCAGGGACCGAGCAATGGGAGCTCACCCTGTGGCGGGGATCCGAACTGCCAACCTTCTGATCGGCAAGCCCTAGGCTCTGTGGTTTAACCCACAGCACCACCCGCGTCCCTTAAACCCACAAAAGCACCTTGCAATTTCCTTTACGCCCATCCTTGCCCATTGCACACCCACGATAATCGTTTCCTAGATGCAGATTCCGGTCGTGCAAAGCTCCTGGGACAAGACCATCTGCTCCCCCCCCCCACAACCGCCACCCCCCCCCCCACAATCGGATTCCTTGACTTAAGGTAAATCTCTCTTCCCACCGCTTTTCTCGACACTCCCTTCAGCTGCCAGCCAGCGCGGGTTTTTATTGCCTAGTAAAAACCATGTTAAGCAACATGTTAAGCAGCAGGAGTCTCGGCGTATTGGCCCAAACCCGTGACACCACCAACCGTCTCTTCTCCCGACCCTTGCGACTCCCACAAAGCAATTCTTTTAATTCTTTTCCCAGACAATCTTTGAAAACATGGCAGGTTTTGCCTTTTCATTGGAATGGGCGAGATAAACGATTCGCCTTATCGATTAATTTTAAGGGCACCTGAAAGGTGCAGTCTCTATATCACGGACCCAACCTAATTGCTCTTTAATTACCGTCTTTACTTGTTCATTATACACCTTTGGGCACCGGGAAAAATGTTCCTTTTTAACCAGACCTTTGGTCAATCCGATTTACACCCTATGCCCTTTTAGAATGTGGCTTGGGTTACTGCGTTTTGTTTGATTTTATATGTTGTGGTCTTGTTGTGAAACTCTGGGTATAGGGCGGTGTATAAGTTGAAATAATAATAATAATAATTATAATAATAATAATAATCTCTTAAGCTTTTTGTGCACCTCCACCACTTAGGTAGGAAATTACCTATTTTACATAGACCTAGTTCCAGGGTCTATGTCATGGGTAGGCAAGCTAAGACCTGGGGGCCGGATCCGGCCCAATCACCTTCTAAATCCGTCCCATGGACAGTCCGGGAATCAGCGTGTTTTTACACAAGTGGAATGTGTGCTTTTATTTAAAACGCATTTCTGGGTTATTTGTGGGGCGTACGAATCCGTTCATATAATTTTACTTCAGAATATACCGTATTTTTTGCACCATAACACTCACTTTCTTCCTCCTAGAAAGTAAGGGGAAACATCTGTGCATGTTATGGAGGGAATGCCTACAGGTGGCATGCCTATGGATTTTCCTCCTCTAAAAACTACGTGCGTGTTATGGTCGGGTGCGTGTTATAGAGCGAAAAATACGGTAGTTCGGCCCTCCACAAGGTCTGAGGGACAGCGGACCGGCCCCCTGCTGAAAACGTCTGCTGACCCCTGGTCTATGTAAAATATTGTATAAGGGTGTTGACGTGAGGTGTAAATGTAAAACTGGAAAAAAACACATAAACGAATTTTTTTTAATTGCCTTTTTTCATCAGAGGAGGAGTAGAGAATGATGCAACAGAAGTATTTTTCTGCAAGCTGGCACGCCCCTCGCTGTGTGTATGTGTGTGACCTTACCAAGCACAGAGGAAGATTACCCAAAGCTGGCTTTGCAAAAGCATGGCGTTGCAGAAGATTTGCCGGACAGACAGACAGGCACACAGGCAGGGAGGGAGAAAGGGGTGTGTTGTCTACTCACCTCGCTTTTGCATGAAGCTGAAAAGGTCGTCCAGGAATTCCTTCCTTTTCGGGTCTCCGTCCAGTTCATACAGCTGCAAGCGACATAAGACGAAGGAGACACGTTATTCGGAGACCCTTTCCAACGGGGAGACGCGAAAACGCCACCCTAACTCTCAGCCCCGAGACCCAGAAATCTCGTTTTCACTTTTGGTATTTTTAAGGTTCGCAATCAAGTCTGCAGCAAAGCAATAAGTTTACAACCAAGTTCCCAATTACCGTATTTTCCGGCATATAAGACGACCGGGCGTATAAGACGACCCCCCCCCCAACCTTTCCAGTTAAAATAAAGAGTTTGGGATATACCGTATTTTTCACCCTATAGGACGCAGGGACCGAGCAGGGACGGAGCTCACCCCGTCATCGTGGGGATTCGAACCGCCAACCTTTTGATCAGCAAGCCCAAGAGGCTCAGTGGTTTAGACCATAGCGCCAACCACATCCCTTGGCCCTGTATAGGGAGGGTTTACAGTGGTACCTCGGGTTACATACGCTTCAGGTTACAGACTCCGCTAACCCTGAAATAGTGCTTCAGGTTAAGAACTTTGCTTAAGTACTTAATTCGCTCCGGAGATCCATACTTAACCTGAAACTGTTCTTAACCTGAAGCACCACTTCAGCTAATGGGGCCTCCCGCTGCTGCCTCGCCGCCGGAGCACAATTTCTGTTCTCATCCTGAAGCAAAGTTCTTAACCTGAAGCACTATTTCTGGGTTAGCGGAGTCTGTAACCTGAAGCGTAGGTGACCTGAAGCGTACGTAACCCAAGGTACCACTGTATAGATTCACTCTGGGGGATCTAGTGGTCAACGGTGAGGACAGGATCCTGCGTCAGGTGGCTCCCAGTTGCGCCTGATCCAGCCGCAGGGCTGTTCGTAGGTTCAAAGCATGGGAAATTGAGCAACAGCTTGCTAATTCGCCCGTGCTTTTGGACTGCTCCTCTACACGGCGCACCTCTCTGTCGCCCGCAGCGGGACAACATGGGGCTCTGGACGTTGTGTGCTTTTTTGCAGAGTTGCTGACCCTGCAGTTTTCTCTGCTCGCGGAGCCTCTCATTAGCTACAGGGCTGGGCTTGGTTCGGTTTTCGAAAACAAAAGTCTCCTGCCGTCCCCGGGTCCCCAACTCCCTTTTGCCTCGAGCCGGGCGCCTCTGCCTTTAAAGAACACATCTTCCTGCCTAACCACCAAGGCTGAAACAAACCTGACAAGTCTCTTTCCTGGGGAACATCAGGAAATTAGCAATTCGCCGGCTCCCCTGCATTCCCACAGAGACCAGTCTTTGGGGTTGAGGGAGCTTTTCTGACTGTGCCCTGAGTTTTCCGAGCGGGAAATTCATTTTCCTTGCTTGCTCTAAAGGTAAAGGGACCGCTGACCGTTAGGTCCAGTCGTGGCCGACTCTGGGGTTGCGGCGCTGATCTCGCTTTACTGGCCGAGGGAGCCGGCGTACAGCTTCCGGGTCACGTGGCCAGCAGGACTAAGCCGCTTCTGGCAAACCAGAGCAACGCACGGAAACGCCGTTTACCTTCCCGCCAGAGTGGTACCTATTTATCTACTTGCACTTTGACGTGCTTTTGAACTGCTAGGTTGGCAGGAGCAGGGACTGAGCAACAGGAGTTGACCCGGTCGCAGGGATTCAATTTGCCGACCTTCTGATCATCAAGTCCTAGGCTCTGTGGTTTAACCCACAGCGCCACCCACATCTTGCTTGCTTTAGGGGTGGTGAAATCTTGGTTTCTGGCGGCGATGTGGGTCCCCCCCCCCCCGGAAGAATAAAAGAAATTGAATTGGGAAGTGTTCCTGCACAAAAGAGGCACTGGAATTTTCTCCCAGATGCCCTCTTGGAAGAGAGATGGGGGAAGCAATTTGCGGGTGCCGAGGGCCACACTGCCCTTCTGGGGGCCAGGTGGGCAGGGTCAGAGGTGAAAGTGGGCGGTGCGATGGGCGTGAATTTTACATTTTTTGTACTGCCAGGCTAGTTTCTAAACCCCCACCAAAACAAAAAAACAAAAAAATAATCTCAGAAGCCAGAACAACAAGAGGGATCGCTGCGCAATGAAAGCAGCAATCCCTCTTGCTGTTCTGGCTTCTGGGATAGCTGCGCAGCCTGCACTCACTCCATAAGACGCACACACATTTCCCCTTACTTTTTAGGAGGGGAAAAGTGAGTCTTATAGAGCAAAAAAACGGTAAGTGAAATTGCGCACAACGCAACCGTGCTGAACATGCGCGCAGGAGGAGACGATATGTGAACCCGTCCGACGCAGGGAGATTCTGGCTCCCCGCTGACCGAATCACGACGACCTCCGGCGTGTGACGGTAACGCGCCTCTCCCCCTTGGCAAGCTGCTTCTCCCCTCGCTGGGCTCCCCGGCGGGCGGAAACTGGGTGCCCCTGCTCCCAGCTATTAATAGGCAGCTGTCAACAGGAATGTCTCTCTCTGGCACCAGTTGCTGACCTCCTGGCCGGTCCTCCCTGAAACCTGTACGTGTCACGTCAGTCGGAAGCCGAGATGCCCCGCGCGGAGTTTCCAAGCCCCCGGGGTCTCGCTTCTATTTATTCCCCCTGCCCTGCCCGAGTTGGCTACATCTAGCTACGGTGCAGGAACACATTCGAACGGCGGCCAAAGAGCATAGCTGTCAAGCGTCCCTTATTTGGCGGGAAACTCCCTTATCCCAGCGCTGTGTCCCGCTGCTGTCCCTTATTGATGATGTGCCTTAAATTTCCCGGGTTTCATGCTCGCCCGGCTCGGGAGAGAAGCAGAGAAACAACAAGAACAAGAACAAGAACAACATCGCTTTTGAGAAAGAGCTTCAATGCTGCCTGCAGCGAAACGCTGCAACCACCGGACTTGAGGACACGGCGGATCGGGAGGGAGGGGTGGCAAAAAGAAGATAACCGAAATTGAGGAACCGAAAGCAACTGCTTGCAGGCCAGGCGAACCCGTTAAATGAGTCGCCACAGAAACAAGCAGGTGCGCTGGGGCTGCACCAGTTATTAAAAATAAAACCACACGGGGAGGCTGCGTTTCGTACATGCAAAGAGATTCTGCTTCTCTTCCTTTCAAGGGGAGGGGGGGACGGGACTTCTAAAAGGGGAAGCCGAGAAGGTTTCCTTTCTGTGAATGCGGCCGTTTGCAACCCAGAGGGGCTTGACTACTACAATGGGGGGGTTGGCGTGGGGCTGGCCCTAGGAGACTGTTTGAAAAGCTGTCTCCGTTACGGCAGCCGTCCTGCGTGCGAGAGGGGGGAGAATATCTCCGTTTTGAAGAGGCATCCCCTCTTAAGGGCGGCAAAGGATGTCATGGGGACCCCAGTTCCCATCCATTCCCCATCCCACCAGCTCAGGGACGATGGGATATGTAGTCAAGCAATATCCAGAGATAAGTAAAGGAAAGGTAAAGGGACCCCTGACCGTTAGGTCCAGTCGTGGCCGACTCTGGGGTTGCGGCGCTCATCTCGCTTTACTGGCCGAGGGAGCCGGCGTACAGCTTCCGGATCATGTGGCCAGCAGGACTAAGCCGCTTCTGGCAAACCAGAGCAGCGCACGGAAACGCCGTTTACCTTCCCACCAGAGCGGTACCTATTGATCTACTTGCACTTTGAGGTGCTTTCGAACTGCTAGGTTGGCAGGAGCCGGGACTGAGCAATGGGAGCTCACCCCGTCATTGCGGGGATTCGAACCACCGACCTTCTGATCGGCAAGTCCTAGGCTCTGTGGTTTAACCCACAGCGCCACCCGCGTCCCAAGCGATCATGCTAAGGGTGGCCAAATTCTGTGCGACTGCCATAAAACCTAGGGAACAAGCTGTACAACCAAAAGGATTCAGGTTTTAAATGACAATTTTAGGTTATATTTTATTTCAATGTATATTTTTAACTGCCGCTATGTCTCTGTTATACCCAATTGCAATTCCATGTATTCCTGTTGCGTTTTATGCTTTCCCAGATATTGCAAGCGAGCCGGAACTGGTCTGTGACCGTAAGAATAAAATTCCATTACAATCGCACCTACATTCTTGAGCGGTGAGCCAAGAACTGCAATCAGCTCCCCACAATCCAGAGTTCGAGAGAAATGGATATCTCGCTCGGCTGTAAACGGGAACGGCCGGAGTGCTTCAGCCTTCCCAGAAATGTGAGGAATGTCGAAGGAATTCGTTAAATATATATGTGTGTGCCTGGAGACTCTCCCACCAAATCCAGCTTCCCTCTCCTCTAAAAAGAACCCCTTCCCCAGCTGTTGGAAGCAAAAAGTTAGGCTGCATGGTCCGCAGCAACCAGAAGTGTACTTTGTGAGTGTCTGGAGGCGGTTGGAGGATGGATGGCGGCTCACAGATTGAGGTTGAATCCTGACAAGACAGAAGTACTGTTTTTGGGGGACAGGAGACGGGCAGGTGTGGAGGATTCCCTGGTCCTGAATGGGGTCACTGTGCCCCCAAAGGACCAGGTGTGCAGCCTGGGAGTCATTCTGGACTCACAGCTGTCCATGGAGGCGCAGGTCCATTCTGTGTCCAGGGCAGCTCCATCTGGGACGCAGGATGAGACCCTCCCTGCCCGCAGACTGTCTGGCCAGAGTGGTGCATGCTCTGGTTATCTCCCGCTTGGACTACTGCAATGCGCTCTACGTGGGGCTACCTTTGAAGGTGACCCGGAAACTACTACTAATGCAGAATGTGGCAGCTAGACTGGGGACTGGGAGCGGCCACCGAGACCATATAACACCGGTCTTGAAAGACCTACATTGGCTCCCAGTACGTTTCCGAGCACAATTCAAAGTGTTGGTGCTGACCTTGAAAGCCTTAAACAGCTTCGGAAACCAAACTGCTGCTTTCCCATAGAAAGTAAGGCAGAACGGATTGATCCGTTCCGGACTTTGAAACACAGCCATTGAACGTATGTAACCTGAAGTGTATGTAACCCGAGGTACCACTGTATTCTGTTATGAGCCGCCCAGAGTGGCCGGGGAGGCCTGGGCAGATGGGCTGGGTATAAATAATAAATTATTATTATTACCGTATTTTTTGTCCCATAGGACGCTCCGTCCCATAGGACGCAACTAGTTTTTTGGGGGGGAATAAAGGAAAATATTTTTTCCTTTATTTCCCCCCCAAAACCAGGTCGGGGAAACCAAACCAGGTTGAGGAACAGCGGGGTGGCGGCGCTGCGCCTCCTTGCTGTCCCCCGAGCTTGTGGGGCTGGCCGATGTCTGCCCGGCGCGCGGAGTGCTCTGCTTCAGGGCGCCCCTCGCACCTGGCGGCAGGCTGCTATCCGCAGCGTGGGGAGCCCTGCGGGAACTCCCGCGGGGCTCCCCACGCTGTGGATGTTTTCCCAAAGCACCGGACGCTCTGCTTTCAGTGCGCCTGGCGCTCCGGGAAGCAGGCCGCTATCCGCTGCCTAGGCTGCGGGTGTCTTCCTGAAGCCTGGGGAGCGAGAGGGGTCAGTGCGCACCGACCCCTCTCGCTCTCCAAGCTTCAGCAAAAGCCTGCATTCGCCCCATAGGACGCACCCAGATTTCCCCTTCATTTTTGGAGGGGGAAAAGCGCGTCCTATAGGGCGAAAAATACGGTATTTGTTTGTGCAGGGGGGAAACCGGAGGGAGATGTGGGACCGGCCTCATCCGCCTCCTCTCCAACTGACCCTCCGCCCGACGCTGAAGGGGTAACGTAAGCCGGACCGTATCCATGACAGCAGGTGGGCACAGCTGCCGAAATGTCACACGAGGCTGGGAATCCTTGCGGATTCCTCTCCTGATATCAGTCTCCCCCTCCAGAGGGACAAAAAAAACCCCACAACAGGCAGCTTCCGGGAGGAGGAGGAATCCCTGAGGCCCGCACAATTAAAAAAATAAAATAAAACGAGCCCCGAACGTGTCAACCCAGGAAGAACGGCAGAATCGGAAGTTGGAAGGGCCCCTCCGAAGATCATCCATTCCAACCCTCTAATAATAATTATTATTATTATTTATGATTTATACCCCGCCCATCTGGCTGGGTCCCCCCAGCCACTCTGGGCGGCTTCCAACAAAACACTAAAATACAATAACCTATTAAACATTAAAAGCTTCCCTAAACAGGGCTGCCTTCAGATGTCTTCTAAAAGTTTGGTAGTTACTTTTCTCTTTGACATCTGACGGGAGGGCGTTCCACAGGGCGGGCGCCACCACCGAGAAGGCCCTCTGCCTGGTTCCCTGTAACATGGCTTCTCCAGTGAGGGAACCGCCAGAAGGCCCTCGGAGCTGGACCTCAGTGTCCAGGCAGAACGATGGGGGTGGAGACGCTCCTTCAGGGATACTGGACCGAGGCCATTTAGGGCTTTCAAGGTCAGCCCCAACACTTTGAATTGTGCTCGGAAACGTCCTGGGAGCCAATGTAGGTCTTTCAAGACCGGTGTTATATGCTCAATGTAGCTGGGTTCAGGGCGGCTAACAACAATAAAATAATACAACATTCTAAAGACATTCTAGAGTAGGTTATGTCTTGATAGCTTAAACGTTTTAAGTTTTTTGTATCAGTCCAGTACATTTCCTTTTAATCGTTGAATGGTTCTGTGTGCATTGTGGCAGTCTTTGGCTACGTGCAATAAAACTGACAGACGGACGGACTGACAGATCGATCTTCACAATTTAAAATATGCAGATAAAAATATACGTTGAGAAACCAAAGATAGGAGCCGCGGGGGGGGGGTATCTGTTTAGGGGAGGGGTGGGGGAAAATGGGGGAGGGAAACAATTTGGGATGATGTATCTCCGTTAAAATTGCTATGTTGAAATTCCTAATAATTTTTTATTTTTATTTTATTATTTATAATTATTTTATCTTAATTATTATTCCTAATAATTTTTAATTTTAAAAAGACCCTCAAAAAAATAAGAAATGGCCCGATTCTGCGTTGTTAAGGCATCTTTCGCGAGCGGCTTGTAAAAGTTGGACGGGAAGAATATCTCACACGTCCAGGAGTCCATTTCCAGACAGCTGCTGGCTGCGAGGGGCAGATTATCTGCCCGGCCGGCTAATGCAGAGAAAGCCCTAATCAATATTTTAGAAGAAAGTAAATTGACCCTCCTGCGGTCATTACAGGAGGGACGCAATCTATCTCTCGCGCAGCCTGCATCCGCCGAAATCCTCCGGGTTCCTTTTTTTCTTCCTCTCCAACCCCCACCCCAATCCCTGGGCACGCTTGCGAAATAGGAGGGAATAGACCCAGAATATCTACATTTATAGGGACGCGGGTGATGCTGTGGGTTAAACCACAGAGCCCAGGACTTGCCGATCAGAAGGTCGGCGGTTCGAATCCCCGCAACGACGGGGTGAGCTCCCGGTGCTCGGTCCCTGCTCCTGCCAACCTAGCAATTCGAAAGCACGTCAAAGTGCAAGTAGATCAATAGGTACCGCTCCGGCGGGAAGGTAAACGGCGTTTCCGTGCGCTGCTCTGGTTCGCCAGAAGCGGCTCAGTCCTGCTGGCCACATGACCCGGAAGCTGTACGCCGGCTCCCTCGGCCAATAAAGCGAGATGAGCGCCGCAACCCCAGAGTCGGCCACGACTGGACCTAATGGTCCTTTTACCTTTATCTGCTTTTATATACATATATATATATATATACAGGTGAAGCTCAAAAAATTAGAATATCGTGGAAAAGTTCATTTATTTCAGTAATTCAACTTCAAAGGCGAAACTAATAGATGAGATAGACTCATGATATGCAAAGAGAGATATGTCAATCCTTTATTTGTTATCATTGTGATGGTCATGGCGTACGGCTGATGAAAACCCCAAATGATCATCACAATGATAAGAAATAAAGGATTCACATACAGTGGTACCTCAGGTTAAGTACTTAATTCGTTCCGGAGGTCCGTTCTCAACCTGAAACTGTTCTTAGCCTGAAGCACCACTTTAGCTGCTGCTGCCGCGCCACCGGAGCACGATTTCTGTTCTTATCCTGAAGCAAAGTTCTTAACCTGAAGCACTATTTCTGGCTTAGTAGAGTGTGCAACCTGAAGCGTATGTAACCTGAAGCGTATGTAACCCGAGGTACCACTGTATCTCTCATTGCATGTCATGAGCCTATCTCATCTATTAGTTTCACCTTCTAAGTTGAATTACTGAAAGAAGAATGCAGATGATCTCTTGCACAGCTCACCTGGGTTTGGACTGGTGGAAACCCAGCTATGGATTTTGTTCCTGCGGGGGGGAAGGCTGTGGGGAGAGACTCAGTCTCCCTATCTGTGAAATGGGCTGTGTTTGCTAAACGTAAGAGACCTCGGCACCAGTTTGGGCCAGGAGAAAAACGCCTGCGTTAAACCCAACGCAGAAACATCCAGAGAAAGTTGCAGAGCACACTGGTCACCGCGAGACAGAGTGATGAAATCTTCCAAGCCTAAACAGAACGCCGCATTTGGCCAGGGCCTTCACAACTTCCCTGGGAATCAATCCCAATACTCGGGCGAGGGAAAAGCTTTTATTGCTCAGTTGTGCCGTGGCTTAAATTGCCCCATCATTAAGAGGGAAAATAAAATATTTTGGTGATTTTTTTTAAAAGAGGTCACTGCCAGCAGAAGGACTGCAAAGGTTTGTTGTTCCCGGGGAGGCCATAAAGAGTCTAGACGCTCCCATAAAATAGACAAAAACTAGAAAGGCGAGGAGGCCAGGTGGGCGGAGGAGAAAGGAAGACAGGAACTGTTGTCGGCTCGGAAAATAAAAACTAGGACGCAAACAAGAAGGAGGTCAGGGATGAGATGAAAAGGGATCACGACATCAAAAAGGTTTGCAGCTGGCGAGAAAATTAAGAGAGGTTTGGATTGTCTCTGGAGGGACAAAGGGAGCTGTGGCTCGCTGGAAGTTTGAAAAACTACAGTTCCCATTGTCCTTCGCCACTGTCTGCAAGCTGGCCGGCTGGGGCTACTGGGAGATCTGGCGGGGTCCCAGTTCCCCCAGTATCCCTGCTCAAAGAGGAGGTGTTATTGAGAGGGTTCTGCCCCACCTTGGTCGCAACCCGCGCCTGGAGTCCTATGGGTTCAGGGCGCCCCATTTTAAGGAGGATGCCGACAAGCCAGAAGGAGGGCAGCCAGTGCCTGGGAACCGAGCCTGATGAGGAACGGTCGAAGGAGCTGGGAAGGAGGAAACGGAGGCACGGCGGCCGACTTCCAATATCTGACGGGCTCTCCCGTGGAAGATGGAATCACAGATTTGCCAGAGGCGCCACGATTTAAGAAGGATATCGACAAGGATGTTCTTGTGGCAACCAAGATGGTCAAAGGGCCTGGAAACCAAGCCTGATGAGGAACGGTCGAAGGAGCTGGGTATGTTTAGCCCGGAGAAGAGGAGATAGGAGAGCCGTCTTCCAAATATCTGAAGGGCTGTCGCAGGGAAGAGGGAGCAAGCTCGTTTTCTCCTGCTCCGGAGGGCAGGACTCGAACCCCTTGGCTTCAAGCCGTGAGGAAGGGGATTCCGACTCAACATCTGACCGCAAGAGCTGGGAACGGTCCTCCTTCCTTGGAGGTTTTTAAGCAGAGGTCAGGCGGCCATCTGTCCTGAATGCTTCAGTTGGGATTCCTGGACTGCGGGAGCGGGGTCAGACTAGATGACCCTTGGGTCCTAACACTACGATTCTATGAATTTTCCCCTTTTTTCAAAGCCATCCAAGTTGTTGGCCGCCATTGCCTCCTGCGGAAGCCGGTTCCATAGTCCAACCTTCCCTTTTACCTGCCCTGTCCTGAAACCTCCCGGCGTTCAGTACCCGGGCCACGAGTTCGAGTCTCCACACCCCTCCTTAAGAAAAAAGCCTCTTCCCCTCTGTACGTCTACAGGTGAAAACTCGAAAAATGAGAATATCGTGGGAAAGTTTGTTTATTTCAGTAATTCAGCTTAAAAGGTGAAACTAATATATGAGATAGACTCACGGCATGCAAAGAGAGATATGTCAAGCCTTTATTTGTGATCATTGTGATGATCATTTGGGGTTTTCATCAGCTGTTATGCCATGATCATCACAATGATAACAAATAAAGGCTTGACATTAGGTCCATATAGTAAAAGCTATGGTTTTGCCAGTAGTGATGTATGGAAGTGAGAGCTGGACCATAAAGAAGGCTGATCGCCGGAGAATGGATGCTTTTGAATTCTGGTGCTGGAGGAGACTCTTGAGAGTCCCATGGACTGCAAGAAGATCAAACCTCTCCATTCGGAAGGAAATCAGCCCTGAGTGCTGACAGGAAGGACAGATCCTGAAGCTGAGGCTCCAAGACTTTGGCCACCTCAGGAGAAGAGAAGACTCCCTGGAAAAGACCCTGATGCTGGGAAAGATGGAGGGCACAAGGAGAAGGGGAAGACAGAGGACGAGATGGTGGGACAGTGTTCTCGAAGCTGCCAGCATGAGTTTGACCAAACTGCGGGAGGCAGTGGAAGACAGGAGGGCCTGGCATGCTCTGGTCTGTGGGGTCACGAAGAGGCGGACACGACTAAACGGCTAAACAACAACAACATTTTAATATTCTGTTGGAAGCTGCCCAGAGTGGCTGGGGAAACCCGGCCACATGGGCAGAGTGTAAATAATAA